>NC_063166.1:29230290-29552790 GCF_023159225.1 Perognathus longimembris pacificus
AAATCCACCTCAGTCTACTTCTTTCTGTTTCTGAAGGGCAGATGCTCAGTAATATTTCTGTTCACAGTTCATCTCGTGACTCAGAGAACCTTCTCTGTAATTGTACCATAGGCGAGGGATGAAAAATCACAGGGTCTCAGTAGGAACGACTTGAATTTTCACATTCCCTGCTTGATCGTGTGACTTGTTTCCTACTCTTAAAAGAGTTGTCAGGAAGTGGGAGATTTTCAATGAGTGATCAGATATTCATTAAGTTTTCTTTTTTGTTGGGGGGGGGGTTATAGTCTTAACTTCCTTCCTTCCTTCCTTCCTTCCTTCCTTCCTTCCTTCCTTCCTTCCTTCCTTCCTTCCTTCCTTCCTTCCTTCCTTTCTTTCCTTTCCTTTCTTCCCTCCTTGACTCCTCCTCCTCTTTCTCTCTCCTTCCCTCTTTCCCTTCCTCTCTTTCTTCCCTTTCTTCCTTTGTTTGGACATTGCACCCAGGGCCTCACACATGCTAAGTAAATGCTCTACCACTAAACAATATCTCCAGCCTTAAGGCCATAATTTCTGTTTTTGCTTTAGATTTTTACAAACAGATCAACTACTTCTATCTATGAAAGGATCTTCCTTGTGACTAAAATCTGGAAGTAAAAAATGAGCCCTGGAATGGTCACACAGGAGAGAGAGGAGATTGGATGGATACGGAGACACTTCCTCTGCCTCAGCCTAGTGCTGTTGCTTAACTGTCTCAGAAGTCTTTGAAACCTATATTTATTTATTCCTGATGAAAGCCACTGAGACAAAAGTGGTAGTGACATACAGAGTGACTTCTGTCCCAGTGTGGGCCATGTGTCATTAGACTTCATGAGGAAGGCCATGAAACCAATGCTCTTCTTGCTCCCACTCTGCTCTCCTGGCCCTTTTGCCTGGAGGAGGAAGTCTGAGGAAAGCTCTGGAAAAAATGTCTGGCTCATCCTGGAACAAGTCTACTGTGTGTGTGTGTGTGTGTGTGCCTGTGTGTGCGTGTGTGTGTGTGAGAGAGAGAGAGGGAGAGAGAGAGGGAGGGAGAGAGAGAGAAAGAGAGAGAGCGAGAGAGAGAGCGAGAGAGAGCGAGAGAGCGAGAGCGAGAGAGAGAGCGAGAGAGAGAGAGAGAGAGAGAGAGAGAGAGAGAGAGAGAGAGAGAGAGAGAGAGAGAGAACTTGCATGCATGCCCCAGAGTCTCTCCTGTGCTGGGCAAACATTCTAACACCGAGCCATGCTTTAGTTCCAGGTGTCACCCAGGACTTAGCTAAGTGCTGTAGCCCGTGACTCAGGTGAGACAGGCAGGCCAGGAGGAGCGGTCAAGGCATCTCAGGGCTTCTTCCAACCAGAACAAGTAAGAGTTGCTTTCGCAGGCAGGCCCTCCTTTTCAATGGGGCCCTTGGCAATGAAGCTGAAAGTGGATTCCTGGGTAAGGGGCAAAACTAGAAGGAAAGGTAGAAGAGTAAAGGAAGATACTTTGCTGATGATTGGAAAAGAGGCTCCTCTGTTCCCACAAAAGCTTCTCTTCATGAAGTCCTATCATTCTTTCCATTTTAATTTAATTTATTATTCTTTTGATGGTCCTGGGGCTTGAACTCAGGGCCTGGGCTCTTTCCCTGAGCCTCTCTGTGCTCAAGGCTAGAGCTTTACCACTTGAACCACAGCACCATATCTGGCTTTTTCTGTTTATATGGTACTGAAGAATTGAACCCAGGGTTTCAGGCATGCTAGGCAAGCACTCTACCACTAAGCCACATTACCAGCCCCATAATTTAATTTATTTTATTGTATTATTTGGAGATAGGGCCTCCCTAACTTGCCAAGGCTGGCCTCCCACTTATGATTCTCTTGCCTCCATCTCCTGGGCTGTGGGGAATATAGGCTTGTATCACCTTGGTCCACTTCTTCTTTGTTATTATTATTATTATTATTATTATTTTTTTTTTTTTGGCCAGTCCTGGGCCTTGGACTCAGGGCCTGAGCACTGTCCCTGGCTTCTTCCAGCTCAAGGCTAGCACTCTGCCACTTGAGCCACAGCGCCGCTTCTGGCCGTTTTTTCTGTATATGTGGTGCTGGGGAATCGAACCTAGGGCCTCGTGTATCTGAGGCAGGCACTCTTGCCACTAGGCTATATCCCCAGCCCTGTTATTATTATTTTTAAAACAACTTTCGCCTAATGTATACTTGTGAAACTGAGCTAATTCACCTTTATCAACATCTCCCTCTACTCTACCCTACGGAGCCGGTATCTAGGTTTACTATAAGTATCTAAATATTTCTCAAAAAGGCTCTGAGATGCCACAATAACTCTTATTGACTTGAATTTTGTGACTCCATATGTACTATCCTTGTTAAGTAAGAGAAAGGGTGGACCAGATTAAGAATCTTTTATACGGAAGTTTTTTTTCCCCCCCTCATTACAAGTACTATTTGTGTGTGTGTAAGTGTGTGTATGTGTGCATACACGCATGCACCAGTTTTGGGGCTTGAAATCAGGGTCTGGGCATTGTCCTTGAGTTTTTGTACTCAAGGCTAGCATTCTACTACTTGAACCACAGCTCCACTTCCATCTTCAGTGGTTAATTGGAGGTAATTGCCCTTACTGGTTGGAATTTCAATCCTCAGATAGAAATTCCTTAGTAGCTAGGATTACAGACATGAGCACAATGCCCAGCTACAAATAGTCTTTGTAAAAAAAAATACTATTCCTCTCTTCCCTTCCTCCTTCCCTCTCTCTCTCTCTCCCTCCCTCTGTCCCCTCTTCCTCCCTTTTCTCCATCCCTCCATTTTGCCCACAAAATGGACAGAAGGCTGAATCTTTAATGCACCTGTTTAGACTTCTTGTCAGTCAGTGGTCTCTAGGATATTGCCAATTTCTTTTCTCCCCTGTGGTTTACAAAGCTTTTACATATGAGGATCTTGGTGACAGCCAGTCTCTGGGACTCAGTATTTCATCACTTTCAGTGCCCAGCTGTGGACATTGGAGATAGGAGCACAGCTCATTGGCGCCATGTGTTTGAAGCACTTCTCCAGGCTGTCAGCCATGCTGGCCAGAAGGGAACATCTATTTGTTCTATTTCCTTTGTGAGATTCCATGGTGCCCTATCATCATCCTTTTTAGATGCCAAGGAGGCTTGGGGTGGCTTGTGTTGGAGTAGCCTGTTTGTCTCTGCAGAAGACTAGCTAGCCCAAGGAAGAGGTCTACCCTGTATGCACTGATCCATAGCAAGTCCTCAATAATGCATTGTAAGTTAATATGAAGTCCAAAGATGGGAGGCCCTCAGGTTCTTTGCTAGTTAGGCAGCCAACCTGTTAAAGAAAATCCAGTCTTCTTGTCTAAGAAACTAATTTACCTCACAGAGATCCAGACTATATGGAATTTCCCTTCCCCTGTGTTTTGGCAAAGAAAGCGGAGGTAGACCAATTAGATCAAACAAGCAATTGTCCTTTGATGTCCCCTTCCCAGGACCAACCCCTTAAATATGCAAATAAGTTTCAGTGAGTGGGGTTGGGGAGAAGCCTCTACACAAATTCTTGTATGCTAGGCCTTCCCTAATCAAGAGATAATAACAACATTCTTTATTTTTATTGTAATTATGATTCAAAATGAGCTCAACATCAACACCAATGGCATGTTAGGAATGTGGGTTGGCCTGGAAGATTTAACTTCCAGTCAACAGAACTGGTCACCTGTGAGGGGGAGGGTTGGAAAAGTCACTTGGGAAACAAAGATGGGAGGAAGTTGTGTTCAGTTAGCATCCTCATCCCTCACAGGGACTGCTACCTTTTCTATTGCATTGTGACTCTCTTCTGTTCAAATCTGTGCTGAGCAGAGAATAAATGTGGGGATCCCGCCTCCCTAGCTCTCAGAGCTCCCAGTCTGTAGGGACCTGGTGGGTGATGTCTGTAGTATGTAATGTGTGCTGTGACAGAGGCAGAGATTGCTTTTATGAGAGGGTAGAAAAGACTGTAGACTATTCGGCTGGGGTCCCTTGGCAAGCATGAGGCTGGGGGGTGGGGGGTGGGGGTGGTCAGGGATGACTTCTTGGAGGAGGTGGTACCTACTTAGAACTAAAGGAGCTGAGCGTGGAGTTTGAAGAGTCAAGCAGATGAGGGCACTGTGGCCTTGTGAACAGTGTCTCACCTGGGCTTCGAATCAGATTTCTGTATCTATGCAGGATATATCCAAGATCACCACACATGAGAGCATTAATGAATACACGAGGCCAGTATAACCAACCAATACAGTTGATCCTCAGCATTCAGGAGGGACTAATTACATGCACACCAAAAATGGATGATGCTCAATTCCCTACATAAAAGGCCTTAATGTAAAGCTGGGCACTGGTGGCTCATGCCTGGAATCCCAGCTCTCAGAAGGCTGAGATCTGAGGATTGTGGTTTGAAGCTAGCCTGGGCAGGAAAGTTGGTGAGACTTATCTCCAATTAACCACTAGAAAACTGGAAGTGGCGCTGTGGCTCAAGTGGTAGAGTGCTAGCTTTGAGCAAAAAAGAATCTCAGAGACAGTGCTCTAGCCCTGAGCTCAAGCCCCAGGACCTGTGTGCATGTGTGCGCGCACACACACACACACATACACACACCTACAGACACACACACTGCCTTAATGTTTGTGTATAACCGACCCCTAACTTCCTTATGCTTTAAATCAGCTCTAGATTGCTTATGATTTCTAACACAATTTGAGTCTATTGTTTAAGGAATAATGACAAGAAAAAAAAAGGCAGGGAGGGACCTGGGGAACATTGCTCAGAGTCTAGCATGCACGAAGTCCTGGGTTCAAGCCCTAGTACCTCAGAAAGTTCTTGTAAAAAAAGAAAATCTGCACATGTTCAATACAGGTGCAGTATTTTACCCAAACATTTTTTTGTTCTGCATTTGGCCAGCTCCATCGATATGCAGGGACCATCATATACAAAATCGGGACCTAGAAGTTGTGTGACATAGATAAAGCATATAATTGAGTCCTGAAGGTTCTGTTGGGCAGCCAGCTTTTTTCCGTAGTGATCAACCTCTAATACAGCCCAAGGGTGATCCATAAAGTTCTTCCAAGCATTGAGCTCCCTTTTGAAATCTGTGTGGTGCAAGGCAGGTTGGCTGTCCTGATTCAGGCCAGCTGTGGCCCTCACTCCCTGTTGGCAATTCTAGAGAAAGAGATCTGTACCAGACACCTATGTCTCTGCCTGCTGAAATGCTCCCAAATGCCTTTGACTAAGATTAACTGCACAAAGAATGAATTCCCCCCCCCCCCTACAATCCCATCATGATTTGGGTAGGTCTGGTAAGGCAAAATACAGAAACTGGTTATTTTTTCCCCCTTTTCCCTAGTGACATTTTTTGTTGTTGCCACCAAAAAAAGCACCATTGAAAGAACTGAAAAATATGAAAAATGATACTCAATCTCTCTTCTGGAAAGAGTGCTGCTTGCAGTCTTGAGCTATTTGATAAAAGAAGAAGGAAAAGAAAGAAGACTGGGTGGGGAGGTGGGGATGGGGGAGAAGGGGCTGGCGCAGGAAAGCAGGATTCTGCAGTCTGAATTTAGAAACCTTGCCTGGTTCTCCGGATCTGATTTGGCCAGAGAATGTCGGCATCAGATAAAAATAACAAGTCACACAGTAGAGGACAGATCTCCAGCTTCTGCTCTGCCTGGGGCTGCACATGCCCAGTCTGTGCCTCTTTGGTGGAGAAGCGCAGAGCAGCATTCCCCAGCAGAAGGCCAGAGTGAGAAAGGGCTTGTGTTTGATGTATGAGCTTTGGTTTGCCATCGTGAGTCACCCCAGAACTAGCTTCAGGCAAAACAAAAATCTTTTGTGATTAATTAGAAAAACTGGACAATTATGAATTGACTGCACACAGCCAGGATATGGTAATATAAATAGTAATGACTCTGACGGGGCCTGATGCACACTCGTGTTTATATGAGATCACTGGAGAAAGGCAAAAAAATTTAACATGGAATCTGCTGAAGTAGGGTGATTTCTCATCTTGACAATTTGTGGGTCTTGACTAGGATTCCCCTTGATACCTTCCAAACAGGCTTTACTTTTTTTTTTTTTTTTGATATATGTTTAAATACTGGCTTCTGTGCCAAAAAATGTTTTCCCTTTCTCTGTCTCTCTGTCGCAGTCTGTCTGCCCGTCTCTCTCTGTCCATTAACACAGGCATGGTTTTCCAAAACTGTGAAATCCCATCTTTCACTAACCCCCTACTTGGCTGGTTCTTTTGTCATGGCTTCCACTGTGACATACTTAGACAACAAGGACACAGATAGCATTTGTATTTCTAGGCACTAGCTGTTTTACTGTGAAAGGAAACCAATCACCAGTGAACTATTTTACCAAGGAAAGAAAAGAGCAGAATATTTTAGGAATCTACTGAATTAGTGACTCTCTTTGGGGGAATGTAAAGTAGGAAGGTCTCTGCTGGATAAAGTTGAGCAAAGTTTTTAATAACCATTTGGTGTTATTATTATTAATTGTTAGTATTATTGTGATTCCCTCTTTCTCTTCCCTCTCCCACATATAGAATGGCCACATCCTACAGAATGCAACTAGGGAAATGATGATTATTATTTTTACCAAGTTAGTTCACAACAAAAAATAATTAAACCCTGACAGAGCCTGCAAATGTCAAAATACAAATTTCCTCCAGTGATTGTTTTTTAACCACCGGGGTCAGCAAGGTATCCTTTGTCCTGGGGCAACAAAGAGTAGCCAGCATGGTCATAGGCCCAAGAGTAAGCAAAAGAAAATGCCTTCTCACGGCTTGGGGCCCCCAGTGCCTCCCCTACTTGGTTAAAGCATCTCTCAGACCTTTGAAATTTAGTATCTGCCAGGCAATTAACTTGTCTTAATGGTGCTTTCTATATCTCCAAGTGCCTTTTTGGGGGCTCTGTTTGCACTGGCCAGTCTTCACATTGTTTTCTATTATTATTCAAGCAGGGCCGCCTCAGTAGTAAACCCATTGACCATTCAATCAGAGCAGTAGCTGCTGTGGATAATTAAAAGTTCCCAACCTCCTGCCCCAAGGCCAGGCTAGAGCCAGTCAGAGAGGAGCCAGGTCCCAGCAGCTCAGGGACCAATCGATCAGCTGATTAACCCTTCTTACCGATTGGTTAGAGATGATTGCATCTCTAGTAAAGAAATCTGCTCTGGCCCTGGGGCATAGAGTCAGGGTGTGTGTGTGTGTGTGTGTGTGTGTGTGTGTGTGTGTGTGTGTGTGTGTGTGTGGAGGGGGGGAGGCTGGAGTCACTGTCCTCACACAAAGTAGAGAGAGGGAGGGAGGGAAAGAGACCTCCTCAGTCACATTATAAAGATTTTTATCTGGAACCTCTGTTTTTCCATTAGATTATCTCTGTTTTTATTTGTAGACAGAAAAATCTCCTAGTTTCGGGAAAGGCAGACAAAGTCCTTGGTGATGCATTTGGCAGAGGTGGATTTCTTCTGACCAGCATCCTCAGATCCCCTCAAGAAATGGCCGGGAGAAAGCTTGGGGAGACACACCCTTAATAAAACAGGTCCCTCTCCTGGAAGTTTATTTGCAGACTTTAATAATAGGATTTGTATTTACCACATAGCAAATGTTTTGTGACATCTTGGCATATTGAGTTACATAGACACACAGAATATATATGTATATATAGAATCGTACACAGAATACTTATTACATAGAAGCATTTGAAAAAAATAATAACTGCTCTGCTGTCTTCCAAGGGAGGAATTGAGATGCTATCACACAGGGCTGGTGGCAGCATTATCCTGAGGAGCTCCTCCGACTTTTCTTAAAGACACATCTCCCTGGCTGAGGTAGGCCAGTGCCAGCTGTGCTGGTCCTAGGCTTATCATTTCTACCTGTGACAAAGTGGGGGCAAAATGGAATTGGCAAACATTTTTCCTCTGCCAAGCTCCTATTGACAGCATAAAAGGCAGGAGAGTAGATCTCAAATGCCTTAAGTGGAGAAGGCACCCAGAAAGTTGAGATACCAGTGTTTTCAAAATGCTCACATTTATTTGCCCTTCTTTTGGAATGCATCTTCTGTGTTAGACAGTAAGATTGAGAATTAGAAACCGCTAGGTAACTAGCTAGTTCATAGCAACAGACAGATCTCAGATTCTAAGCGGGTCAATGGTGAGACTTGTGGTTTTGTGCCTTGCTTTGGAGATTGGGGACTGCTGGCTGTGTGAGCTGGTACAGGTACATGAATAAGGAGCTTTTCACCTGGAGAGAGAGAGAAAGAGAGGGAGAGAGAGAAGAGAGAGAGAAGAGGGACCTACTCCTCCAATGAGGCTGAGGGCAAGTGAGCAGAGCAATTTTGGCAAAGAGTTTTAGGGCTCCAAAGAATGAATAAAAGCACCTAGGAGCATAAAGGAGGCTGGCTCTGTTTTCACTCTTGGGACCCAACCAAGTAACCGAAAAATTACATGATCCTGAACATATTTATTAGTTTCTCAAAGGTTTTAGCCTTGTCATAAATTTATCAGAATGTGTACACACACACATACATACACACACAGATTTTTGAAAATTGATTCACAGCTATTCAGTAGCATCTTAAACACATTTTTGCAATCAAAGTTAAATGTATTAAAATTATATGTAAACCACATACCATGGCAAGACACAGAGAGACCTTAAACCTAGGGACTAAGATAGCCGGTTTTCTTAATGCAGCCATTACTTAGTAAGAGCTTAATTATGCTATACTGCTAAGTGTAATAGAGAACCGATCACAAATATCTATTCTCAGCTAGAATATGCAGTGTGATTTGTCTTGTAAATGTTAAAATACTCATGAGGCCACTTGGAATTTAAAATGCTTTTGAATAAAGTGCTTGGGCTTGCAATTCCTAATCTATATAAGATTCCTGAGCACAGAAAGGCAAGGTATGATAAAGAAGATCTTAGAGGAGTAATGAGTAAGAGAGTACTTAGAGATTTGTGGCTGGGTAAGAGTGACTATATTTGGGACATTGGGTCACTTAGGATCATTATGTTAGAACAAAAAAAATTCATTGAGATTCCTCTTTGCTTTTGAGGTGACTATGCAGAAAGATCCCTCACATTGTGCATGAGTCTTCCTTCCTTTCTTTAAAAAAAAATTATTCCACAAAATTTTTTTTTAAAAAAGGAATAGGGTATTGTACAGTATAAGAAAAAGGGTAAAACTTCATTAAAAGTAGGGTGGGCTATTGGGTGCTGTCTTGTCTTGAGTCGTTAAATGTAGCTGGCAATGCTTCTGTACAGCGAAGCTACCTAGAAACAAGTACAAACTCAAACCAGGTAGGATTACTGGGAGGGAAGTGCTGTAATTTGACACTCACCTTAGCCATTTTCTCTGTGGTAAAACAGAGACCACAAAGTACACTTTCTCAGTCATCAGCCCTGGCAGATTTCTCTCAGGATATGTTTATTTTCTGAAGAAAGCTAATCAGGAGCTGGTTCTCTGTAGCAGAGCAAAAACAAGACTGATTTTCCCTCATGATGGAAACTTCTTGGGTATCCCTTAGAAATATTCCATAGTTCAACAATAGCAGCTGTGGAGGTGGGAAGAATTTTTCATACATGTGTAGCAATTTACCTTTTCTCTAGATTTCCCTAAACTACTCAAGGTGTCACACAGCAATCAACCCAACCAAACAGCAAAGTTCACTGTACTTAGCAATCTGTGAAACGAACTGTAATCAGTGGCCCACCATTTTCAATACCAACTTGACTTTATGCTCCTATGAATTAATTTAGAGGAAAACATGCAAGTGACCATCAGATCGTGTGTTTGAGAAACCCATAGTGTACACTGACATCCACCTGAAGAGTTTGAAGATTATTTCCCAAGTCCTAGATGTGGAAATCTAAGTTAAAAAAAAAAGTGTTCCACTGTGCTCAGATTTTCTTTGAAGGCGACCAGAGTGCTATGTTTGGTGTCTGCCTAGGAATTCCTAATGAGTAAACCATTGGGCTTGACAGTAAAATATGGTTATAGGTCTTAAATGCGGGTTACATTTAAGAACCCTATATTGATTTTTTTCTTGTAATTTTATTTCCATGAGCATTTCTGCTTTCTTAATTAGTAGCCTTTTAGGGAGCGATTTAACATACTCTGTATCAGAGGATTTAGCTTCCATGTATCCAGTTTCGGGGGTGGGGTGGGGGTGGGTGGAGAGCAAGAGAGAGTGAAAGCTGCATGTACATGTGCAAACATACACAGACACACATGTGATGCTGCATCCCACTCTCCCTTGCCTGCCAATACAATTAAGATAAAATAGCACTGGTGAACTTGGTGACAAAACTCAACAATCTCCAATTGCACACTCACGCTCTAACGGGAAGGCCTGTTTACCCCACGTTCCTTATTAAACTGAAGTATTTTATTTAATGAGTGTGACTCATGCAAGGTGTTCCCATAAATCATCGGCTGGTTTACAAACTCAATAACTAGGCTTCCTGCTATAACTAGGCTGTGCACACCTTAAATTATTAACACGCCAGGGCCTTAAGGCAGATCTTTGATGATGATGATATAAACACTGTGGAGACAAGGTGCTCTCTCAGCAAAAGATTATTGACTCTAATTACCAGTTACCACAGGAAAAAGAAAAGAAAAGACAATAAAATATGAGGGAGAATTTAAATCTGAGATTTAATTTTATGAGAGCTCTAAAGACCTCCCCCCTTCCTCCCTCTTTCTTTTGCTTTTCTTTCTTTCTTTCTCTTTCTTAAGGTTTTTTTTTTTTTTTTTGCTTTCATTTTCTTTCCTTTTTTCCTTCTTGGTTATGGCTGTCTTATCAGTCTTATGCACTACTAGTATCTAATGATCACTTTCTGGTTGGCCAATCTTAAAAGGCTGACAGTTGTTAGAGGAAAGGAAGGAAAAGAATGGAAACACCAGAAACTCTGCAGCTGTAATATTATGTACACCGTTGAGACGAGGGGGAAAAGGCCAGCAGGGAGAGAAAAATGATAAAACACTGGGAAAAAATTTCAGCTTTTCTGTGCATATATTTTCCGTGCACATATGTAATAAAAAAGGTGAAAGGAACAATAAGCCAGACTGCAGTCATTTTGGGGGCGTAAACTAGACCATCAGGTCAGCTTTTCAAAAGGGCTCATTTGCTTCAGTTTTCCTGCATCCTCACAACACCATCAATTGAAGGATGTAAAGAAGTTAGAATAAGAGAGTAATGCTGGGTGCCAGTGGCTCACACCCTGTAATCATAGCTACTCAGGAGGTTGAGATCTGAGGATGGTGGTTCAAAGCCAGACTCGTAAGACTCTTAGCTCCAATTAACCACTAGAAAACCAGAAGTGGCACTGTGGCTCAAGTGGTAGAGTGCTAGCCTTGAGCTAAAGAGCTCAAGGATAGAGCCTCAGGCCCAGAGTTCAAGCCCTACGAGTGACACAGAGAAAGAGAGAGAGACAGAGAGGGAGAGGGAGAAGGAGAGAGAGAGAGGGAGAGGGAGAGGGAGAGATAGTTCTAATCATAAGAGAGGTTGTTAAAAAAACGAAAATCCAACCAGCAGACAATGTGGCTACAGGAATACTGTTTCCACCCTGGATATGAGGAAGGGACTGGCAGCCAGCAGGGGGTGGGGGAGGACTGGGAGGATAGAATGAAGGGTGGAAATAGAGACTCCATTAGGTTTCAGGCAGTCAAGGGCTGTTGTTTTGCCTTCCTTTGTGGCTTTGCAGATTTCTCATTTCAAGGACTAAATTGTTGGCTTTAATTTCCCTTTAAAAACACTGCATATTGTCATTTTTAATATTTGTTTATGGAATCATACCATGATGAAATTAGAAAAGATGTGTGTGTGTGTGTGTGTGTGTGTGTGTGTGTGTGTGTGTGTTTGTGGTCGTAGGTGGCAGAGGTTTGATCTATGGCCTTACCTGCTACTCTACCACTTGAGCCACACACACTCTACCCCTCCCCCCTTTTTTAAAAAAATTATTGTCTCACACACTTTTTACTCCAAGTGACCTCAGTCAACCTACCTATGCCTCTCTTCTTGCCTGGGATTACATATGTGAGCCACCATGTTTGACCTAAGCACTGCTTCCTCATGGCTTCCCCTCTCCTGTCCTCCCTTTCCTTCCTCCCCCTCTGCTGTCCCTCCCCTCTCCTATCTCCTCTCTCTCTGTCTCTCCCTCTCTCTTTTGTGCTGGAACCAAGGCTTGAACTCAGGGCCTTGTGGTACTTTCACTTGGCATCTTCACTCAAGGCCCCTGCTCATTTCACAGCTTTCAAGAATCTCATGGACTTCCAACTGCTATCCTCAAATCTCAGCCTCCTCAATAGCTAGGATTGCAGGAGTGAGCCAGCAGCACCCAGCTCCAAGAGCTTTTTTCTCTTGTGTTTCTGCACCCATCTCTTCCATCCATCAAGATATTCTTGGACTGCTAAAAGGTAGAGAGTGGGAAACTATGAAAGGCCTTGGGAGCCTTGTTGTGAGATTGTTGGCACATAGGTGCTTATTTTCCCTTCTGGAAAAGACATACGATGTTTGGTTTTCTTGCCATTAGGACCCATTGCCATTGGAGGTGTGGCTCAGGTGGTAAGGGTGCCAGTTTGAGTCCCATCTTGGACCAAAGAGGAAAAAAAAGTCTAATAACCATCAGAATCCATAATAGAGCAGCTACTAGGGTATGCACACCGGACTGTACTTCTCTGGAGAGCAAAATGTAATCCCTATAAAATAAATGACTAGAACCTGCCAATACATTGGGGAACTATCTACACAGTTACTTTTCTCCCTCTAATTCTCCTTCTGCCCAAGCTTCATGCTCTGCCCAAGCTGCAAAACAAAAAGGGTTCTGACCCTCAGGATTCTGAGGCTTCTCTGGATCTTTCTTTGGAGTCAGAGCATCCTGGTCCATTTTGAATTAGGACAGCTTTCCTAATAACCCTACATAGGGTTTCCTTTGAATTTTATTGTATAGTCTTATTTTTCTCATTACCCAGAGTGGCGAGGAAACGCAGAGTCATTTTGCCCTTTTTAATTAAATAATGGCTATAATTCATCTTTCCAATTATATGTTACCTCTGCGGTAACCCTATGTAAATACTGAGACAGTGTAGTAAATCCTAACCATATTTTCTTTTTATATGAGTAAGTGGGCACTCATTGTTATTTTGTGGGAGATCATGAAATATATATGTAGTAGGGTAGAAAGATCTACAATATTGCATGTATGTACACATGTAAAGGGCTCCTGTGCAATGATCACTGTTAAAAGGAAATTCACACATCAGGACTATTTCATGCTCTTTGCCCCAGACTCATTGTCATGCCTGAGCCACAATGGAGCCTCTTCTGGAGCCGAGCTGCCTTTTCAGGGGGCGCTGACAGGGCTCTTCCCGGTAGCAGGGTCCCGCTCTGTGCTGAGAGATTGCCCCGGGCACTGCCCAGCTGATGGCTCTGAAGGGCCTTGCTCAGCAGGGTCGACCCTGGGCTCCTCATCAATCTAACCTGGAAAGGGCCTAACAGAAGAATGTGTGTGCGTATTTGTCTCGGATTCTCAGGAGGGCAGGGGTGGAGGGAAGGCTGGGTAACTTCCAGAGGTCATGGGACTCTGGGCTGCTGGGCCTCACAAGGCTGGAACCATGGCTCCAGGCTTCAGCTGGGAAGCACAGACGCTGCCCTTTATGTTGCACCTGAAGGGACCAGAGCACAGCGTCCTTAAGACCTACTTTCTTGCTCCTGTAAACTTTTCTTTCAAAATCTGGTGACTTTTCTTTCCTTTTCTCTTCCTCTTTCTTTCCTCTCCCTTTCTCTCTCTCCCCTATCCCTCTTTCTTTTTCCCCTCCTTCCTTCTTCCCTCCCCTCCCTCCCTCCCTCCCTCCCTCCCTCTTTCCCTTCCTTCCTTCCTTCCTTGTCCTAGGGCTTGAACTCAAATCTGGGCACTGTCCTTTAGTTTTTGTGCTCAAGGCTAGTTCTCTATTACTTGAGCCACAGCTCCACTTCTGTCTTTTTTCCTTTCCCTTTTTCTTTCTTGTAATTCATTGGTGATAGTGGACCTTTCTGCCTAGGCGACATCCTCAGATTTCAGCCTCCTGAGTAACTTGGATTACAAGTGTGAGCCGCTGGAGCCTGGTTCAGTTCTGCAGTTTATTGTTTCTTTTTGGTGCTAGGTATTAAACCCAGGCAAGTATCTATTGTGCCACTGAGCTACATTCCCATCCCCAATTACACTTTTGTTTCAAAGCAGTGCATGTTTATATGATTTAATTTTTGGAAATTGAACACACACACACAGAAATAATTCTTCAAAAATGTGACTGGGTTCTATATTCTGAGCTTTTTTTTTCTTTTTCTTTTTTACACTTTTAAATAGTAGACATTTCAAACACAAAAGAAGACTAGAAGTTTGTAATCAATTCCCTATTGCTACAGCTGAGTTTTACAAGTTAGCAACTTGATTTTATCTGTACTTACCCCATTTTCCTTCTTAATCTTCTTTCTGTTTTGTTCAGAAGGAAGATTCAGCTTTCCATCATGTTGGTTGCATACATTTCCATTGAATCCTGTTTTTTTTCTTACACATTATGATAGAATATACATCACATAAAATTTACCATTTTAACTATTTATGTATCTGTTGGTGCTGGAGATGAACCCAGGGCATTGACTGCCATAAAGCGTGTGTTCTGTCACTGAGTCATACCTCTGCCCCCATTTTAATGTTTTGAAGACAAGATTTCCCTATGTGGTTCAGGCTGAAACTTAAGATCCTCTTGTCTCTGTCTTTTGAGTGCTGAGATTATAGGTATATGCTACTGTACCTGGCCATTTTAACTATTTTTAAGTTTATTATGATTCTACTAAAGTACATTCATATTGTTGCACACTCATCTATTGCTGGATCTCTACAATAATCATCATTTTCACCATCAACGACGAAAAACTGAACCAGGGGCTGGGAATATGGCTGTAGATTGCTTGCCTTGCATGCATGAAGGCCTGGGTTTGATTCCTTAGTACTATATAAACAGAAAAGCCAGAAGTGGCACTGTGGCTCAAGAGGTAGAGTGCTGGCCTTGAGCAAAAAGAAGCCAAGGACAGTGCCCAGGCCCTGAGTCCAAGCCCCAGGACAGGCAAAAAAACAAAACAAAACAAAACACAAAAACCCCCCAACAAAACCCCACCAACCCCCCCCCCCCCCACCCCTGACCCAGTAAGTAGTAACTCCCATTTCCCTTATTCCAGCCCCAGATAACCATCATGCTACTGGTCAAAATCATAGGGAAGTAGAATTATACAATGTTTATCCTCTCATGTCTAGCTCATTTCACTTAACGTAATGTTTCAAGATTTATCCATATTTACACTATGTGTCAATTTACTTCCCATTTTAGGGTTGTATATTCTGTTTTATAACCTGTTGTTTTATTTAGTAAGAAAGCATGGAGAATGTTTTTAACTTTCAGGTTTAAATACCCCTTTCCCAAGTGGCATTATTTTTTTTTGCTTATTTAGAAAGGAACAGATTTTTCAGATAGAAACTCTTTCTTTTATTTTTCCTGCAAAAAGCCATGGAAGAAGAATATGCCATCAGTGGCCAAAGTCACAAACAGGAGATATTTATCCTACCTGTGTTCACTTGTAAAGTTTTGCATCTGCTTGCCTTTTGTATACACATTACATCCTAACTATGATATAATAAATATAACCCACGCCCAGCTATTTTAGCAGCACAGCCATCCATCCCATAGTATCCATGGGAATTGGTCCCGGTATCCCCTGCCAAATACCAAAATCTGTGAATGCTCAAGTAATGTGGAACAAGTGGCAAAGTATTTTGCATATGACTTATGAATATCCTCTCAGATACTAGAAATCATCTCTCCATTACTTATGAAACAAAAAATTCAAGTGCCACATAAATAGTTGCTATATTGTACTATTTAGGAACAAATGACAGATATTACAAGGCATGTATATCTCCAATAAAGATGCAATAATTTTTGGAGAAAAAGGTCTGAAATTTATTGAGTCCTTATATGCAGAATCTGCAGATACACAGATATGGAAGACCATTGTATCAGGGTGTTTTCTTTTTTTAAATGGATTTAGAGACAGCCTGAGGGTTTCAGAGAACTCCATCTGGTTGTAGATCACATTCCTAATCTATAGCATGTTTCTTTGGAATTCCAAGTCCTTTGGGAATCAGCTCATTAGTCTTCAAAATACCTCAGAAAGATCGCAAAGCACAGATTGCTCTTCCTATTTCATAAGCAATAGGAGCAATAGTAGGAACATGGCTTGGACCTAAAGAAAAGACAAAGCAAGGCATATCCAGGACCTGTCTTTCATCTCTGTAATTGTTGTATCTGCTGTCTTGATGCTTACCCTACGCTGAGCCCTAGTCTCCTAGATGACAGCTAAGAGAGAATAATGACTTATGCCTGTCATGTAGAAGGCCCTTCCTGTTTGTTCAAGAGAAATCAACAAGTGAACTACAAGACAGAGGCCAAAATGACCGAAAGCATTCTAATGCCACTCAGGGACCTTTCGGCAGTCAGGAGTTCTCTGTCTTTTTCCTTCTATTGAGGAGATATCTCTCCTCCCCCAGGAAAGTACCACAGGTGGAGTGATGTTTCAGAAGGAACAATATGTGGGTGCAGGAGCAGTATTAGGCATCTTTATTCTCCTGGTCCCTAGTTCCCAAGGTACTTCTAGTAGGAACTGGCCTCAGTTTGACCCTTTTCCCATAGTTGATGCTTCAGGCTAGCCCTTTGGTCTTTTTCTTTTGTTCTGGGTACTGACTACAGTATCTTTGTCTTCCCTCTTACTTTGTTGAAAAAAGGAGATAATTCCAGTAGATATGGAAGAGCAGAAAAATTAGTACCTTTTTTTTTTTTTTTTTTTTGCACCAGAGAGGTATATGGACACCCAAAGCCTGGTATCAGTTGTTTCTTCCTCTGTTGCCTGCAGTCCAGTCCTACCTACTTCCATGAAAACTTCTAATCTGACCCACTTAACTGATCCTGTGTAATCTGCCTGCTTGTGGTAGTCATGTCCAGTTGCCTTTTGTGTTTATTTTGATCTGTATTGTGTGTGTTTTTTTTTTGTTTTTTTTTGTCTCTGACAATTCACTGTGACTCCCCCAATGTGGTAGTCATTTTCCTCTGGGATTGGATGAGCCCACAGATTCTGCATTTGTGTTACTGACACAGACAGGGTAGATACTCAGGAGACTTAGATGAAATGAACAATGGCTGTTCTTAGGAGGGAATGTGCTTTAACTTAAGCACATGGGGTTAGAGAGAGAGTAGAAGTAAGACTGGAAAGCAGGACTTTCATTTCCTAGCTACCAATCCATTGTCACTGGCCCAGAAGAAAGCAAGTTGGAGCAGGCTTGAAGTTGGCTGGGCCCATAGAAAGATGTTCCATGCCTGCTTTTAAGGTTATCAGTAGATGGAAAAATAAGAATTGGTCAAATCTTCTGAAGCCATTTACATATATAATATTCTGCTGCTGACCTGATGAGTATTTGATGTTAGGATTTTGGCTGTCTGCATTTACTTTTGTAAAGTGGCAATGTCTTTCCAGCCCTGCCCCCAACCTTTTTTTTTTTTTTGCCAGTCCTAGGGCTTGAATTCAGAGCCCGAACACTGTCCGTGGGTTCTTTTTGCTCAAGGCTAGTACTCTACCACATGAGTCATAGGGCTACTTCTAGCTTTTTTATGTATATGGTGCTGAGGAATTGAACCCAGGGCTTCATGTATATGAGGCAAGCACTCTACAACTAGGTCATATTCCCAGAACTCCAGCTCCCCTTTCTAGGCTATTTTTTTTAGGTCCTAGACTAAGACTTGACCTCAGTACCTAACACTTTTGCTCATTGGCCAGTACTCTACCAATGGAGCCATGCCTCCAACTACTCTAGTACATTTAATAGGCTCTAGACATGGTTCACTGCTTGCCTTGCATGTGCAAGGCCCTTGGTTCCATCCCAACACAGAAAAAAATTCCTTTACAGTGTTTAACATTTATCTTTGGATTGCCAATGGTTTTAATAAAAAGGGCTTGAGAACATTAGCAGTGCTTGTTTGAGAAGAAGCTACAAGGCATGAGTAGCTAAGATGCTGCTTAAGGCAGTGGACAATTTACCAACCTTATTTGCTAAATGTCTCTTGCTAAGGCATGCCAACGAGGTCATAAAATAGACATGATAAGTAGTTTTATTTTTATATCATCAGAGAAGCTTAATCTGAATGCAGTAGTTCATAAAACATTTCTGTAATGAGGAATTTAGAACTCAAAATATAATGCTTTTGTGACTCTGGACCTCTTGGGGAAAAAATAAAATGAGTCATTAAGTTCACGAAAGACAATATACCCATTCAGCTTTAAATGTGTTCCCTCTATAGGCTCTTTGCTTTATAGTGGGACTCTTGCTTTACTGGAATAGCTCAGTCCTTCTAGAAGAGTTTATTACTCTGAGTTCTGGTGATCATTAGTCTGTACTTGTTTCTCTATTTCTATCTCAAAACTGTGTTTATCTTTTTGCAATGTTTATATGAGCATCTGCCTAGGCAGATAGGTAGTCTTTTGGATTGTAGAAGTAAAATTTGCTTCTTAGAATTTCTAGCTGATTTTTATCAGCTTATGAACTGAGCAAAAAAAAACCCAACTCCCACCTTTCCTCCACTAGGTTACATGAATGGGGATTAACTACACTATGCAATGTATTTCTTAAGAATTAAATTAATTATAATGCATTTGGATTCCCTGAGCATTTTCACAATTAATTTGTGCTACTGAGTTCTCAAATATCTCTTTCTTCAGGGATTAGCTCCTTTCTGATCTTTTGCACTGGTGTCCCAAGAAGTAATTTTGGACTAAAAAAAAAATAGATCCCTTATTCCAAGGATTTGCTTTTAATCTCCAAAGGTATTCTTGGAAGACTGGAATAAGACCACAGTGGCTAATCTCTTAAGTAAGGATATCTGATGATCCAACAATATAAACCACTGAAATTAGCGATTAAAGGAAATACTCTCCTTCTCAAATTCTTTTTGCACGCCAAGCTCCAACACAGAGCCTACCAGAGACGCATAATTCCTGGGTCCCAAGAATTTTATTCAGTTTCAAATCTCTTGTTTCAGATATTCCAGAAAATACCCCTAATCTTTGTCAGTTGTAGGGCTTGCATTCTGGGTCTGGGTGCTTTCCCTGAGCTCTTTTGCTAAAAGCTAGTGCTCTACCACTTTGAGTAACAGCTCCACTTCCAGTTTTTCAGTGATTAACTGGAAGATAAAAGAGTCTCATGAACTTTTCTGTCCAGGCTGGCTTTGAACCATGATTCTCAGATTTCAGCCTCTTGAGTAGCTAAGATTCCAGGCATGAGCCACTAGCACCAGGCCCTTAACTTAAAAAAAAAAAATCTTAGTTCATTTAAAAAATTCTTTCCATGATATTGCATAACTTCCTATGCAGCACAGATGGCTGCTATATTACGAAAGTGTGCAATCATGCAGGGGTTAGATAGACATCCACTGACGAAAAGGTGCTGTATGGCAAAGGGCTTTGTTTTTTTTTCTAGGTAAATGGTGAAACTGTTAATCCTTTCAAACACTAGCTCTGATGTTAAGGATAACAGTGAAGCACAGTGCTCAACAATCCCTTTTCCCACATTTCTTTACTTAAGGGAATCTAATTAAGGTCTCTTTTGTTGGTCAAAATTAGTAGGTAAAATATTAGCACTGTGATGTCATCAGCAGGAAACAGTTCTCAGCCTAGAACATATAATTACTTACAGCTCACACCTGGAGTCCTAGTTACTCGGGAGGCTGAGACCTGGAGGATTGTGGTTGAAAGCCATCTGAGCTGAAAAATCCAAAAGATACTATTGCTAAAATAATTAGCAAAATGCCTGTAAAGGAAATGTCAAAACTCCATTGATTTAACTGCACATTTTGAACTATGAGTTAAAAAAAATGGTGCACATAACTTTCAATGTACTTCAAATGTACCTCAGTGGTTTTTCTTTGGTTTTCTTTTGGAGAGGAAACTATGTTGTACAGTATCCGTCCTTCATCCCAAGGCAAATTTAAACAGCTTACCTACTTAACTTACCATTCTTTCCCCACTTTGATTGCTTTGTTCTTGGTTAGGGTGGTAAATGGTGGGAGTTTCAGATAAATCAATGACAGAAAACAAAAAAACAACCTCCTCCACTGATCTATAAACCTTTTGCGGTACTGGTTGTTTCTTGTAGTTTAAGGGAATAAAGAGCACTTGTTCCTACACCCCCCCCCCCAAAGAAACTGGATTATGCCACTTATCAGTCATATCACTGCAGGGCCATTCGAAGACACTTTTTTTTTCTCTGGTTTTAGTTCTTTCATGTGTTAGATGGACATAGGGCGGCTCCTCCTCCCTGTGATAGTAAAGGTGATACCAGCTGATAGATGGGAAGCTACTGGGAAGGCTCAAGTTTCAGCCCCAGGCCATAGCAAGCCACAATTTCTTTGTTTGACAAGTATTTTATTAGGGTTCCACTGACTGTCAAGCACTTCAGGGGGACACCTGGCATCCATTTGTGGGTGACAGAGATAAAGCATTCCTGCCCTTGTGGCTCTGCCATTCCAGTGGGGGAAACATCATGAATGTTGAACACATTAGGAGGTATGTTAGCAGGTGTGAGGGAGAAGGGTCAGATGTGGTGGCTAAGACCTATAATCAGGAGGTGAAGGTAGGAGGATTTTGGCCTGAGGCCAGCCTGGGCAAAAATGAGGCCCTACCTAAAAAAAAACAAAAAAAACTAAAAGCAAAAAGACTGGGCAGTATTAGAGGACCTGTTTAGCAAGCACGAGGCCCAGAGTGCAACACCCAGTACTGTTAAAAACAAAAACAAAAACAAAAAAAAGCATGACCTGAGTATCATAGTTCAAAGCCAACCAGAGCAGGAAACTCCAGGAGACTCTTATTTTCAATAAACTACTCAGAAAAAGCTAGAAGTGGTGCTTTGGTCTAAGTGTGGTCTAAGCCTTGAGCATAAGAAGCTTAGGGATGGCACCCATCCCTGAGTTCAAGCCCTAGGATTGGAGAGGAGGAAGAGGAGGAGGAGGAGGAGGAGGAGGAGGAGGAGGAGGAGGAGGAGGAGGAGGAGGAGGAGGAGGAGGAGGAGGAGGAGGAGGAGGAGGAGGGGGAGGAGGAGGGGGAGGGGGAGGGGGAGGGGGAGGGGGAGGGGGAGGAGGGGGAGGAGGGGGAGGAGGGGGAAGAGGGGGAGGAGGGGGAGGGGGAGGAGGAGGAGGAGGAGGAGGGGGAGGAGGAGGAGGAGGGGGAGGAGGAGGAAATGTTGAGGAAGTTAAGGGGAGAGATGCAGGTTGATAGTTTTACAAAAAGATTAAGGTAAAAGGACATAGAGAAGAGGCAAAGGTGTAAGATGGATGTCTGGGGGCGTGATTGCTCTAGGTAGGGCTGGCAGCCAGCGTGGTGCTAAGGCCAGATGTTTGGTGGGCAGAAAATGACTTAGTTGTCTACGGCAATCATGTGTCCTGATCCAGACTCATAACTGGAGCTGACAGAGGAAGGAGTAGAGAATGAGAGGATCTGGACAGTCAAAAAGACCTGACTCTATAGTACTTTCCCAGTACTCTAAACCCTTCACTTGGAGCAGAGTCTCCAGGTTGCCCTGTGAGACTAGACCAAGGATTCTGACTGCTCACTCTAGCCTCTGAGCCTAATAAGGGCTTTTCAGCACCTGGGGCTACATAAAGCTCAAATGAACCAGACAGCTTAACGTCTGTGCTTTCTCTGGTTCAGCATGTGTGTATTGTCTTTGTCCATTCAGTCTTGATCCTCTTATTCATTTTTTTCTTTCCATGTATTTAGTAGGGTCTATTAAGTAGCATGGAAAAGAATGATTCTGGCTAAGATGAGTCAGAGGATCAGAACTCAGTTCCTGTCCAAGCAGTTGACCTACCTGGGTGAATCAGTGGGGTGAGAATGAGGAGAGGAGGAGCCCTACTCTGCACAAGGAAGAGCTGCTGCTTAGGGAAGGCAAACACGCCTGTGACCCCTGGGGCTGTCTACCTGTTTGCAACAGCTGTTTAACAGAGGCTTTGGATGTTGAAGGGGTTGGAGGTAAGGGCATGAGATAGTCTCAACTCGACACAGCCAGGACTGAAAGAACGCTGCACCATCTTTGATGGGGCCCACCATTATGTGGCATGGGACGTTTGCATCATTTAGAAAAGGCATCTGGGTAATCAAGGTGCCAACCCAGCCTGCATGGCCTGTGTTTCTGTCCCTGCCTGCCCGCTGTGCCACACACTCATGCACAGTGTCCAACCTGCACATTCCATCTCTTAAGGGAGAATGTGGCTCTATCAAAAATTGCAATTTGTGCTTCTGGGAAGTAAAGCTTTGCTTTCTTCTTTGTTTGGATGGTTTTCTAGGTGACTCAGCTGTTCTCCTCTCTCTCTCCCTCTCTCTCTTTCTCTCTCTGTCACACACACACACACACACACACACACACACACACACACACACACACCCTCCCCCTTTCCTCCCTTGTCCTTGTGGACTTAGTAATTCTGTCTTGGTGTCTTTAATTCAGAGTCCGTGCACGAGGATTAGATAGGTTTGGTTGGTCATCTGTTTGTGTAACAGCACACACCTGTGTGTCAGCTCTGTGAGCCCATCAGCCCCATCTAGGGCATAGATGTTGCACACCCTGGCAGAAAACACACCTATTGGATACCATTGAGAACAATGGCTGTGCTCTGATTTACATCTTTGTGGGAGAGATTTGGTGTATGGGGAAAATACATGGGTGTTACAGTAAAACTTTCTTTGACAAGTTGGGAAAGAAAGTGCAATTGTGTTTTTGTTTACCAGTGCAGGATTATGTAAGTACTCTGATTAGTGTGGGTGAAGTGCAAAATGGGGGCTGGGATGTGGAGCAGTGGTGGAGCTCTTGAGAAGCATGCACAGGCTTGATCCCAAGAACCACCACTGCCATGCTGGCTCATGCCTGTAATCCAAGCTATGCAGAAGGATGAGGATTGCACTTCAAAGCCAGCCTGGGCTGAAGAGTACATGGGACTCTTATCTTCAATTCACCACCAAAAAGCTGGAAGAGTGCCAGCCTTGAGAAAAGTGAAAATATAAACAAACCATTCCTACCAATAGCAAAAAAGCAAAAGGGAATAGCTCCTGAGTCATATATATCTAGAACTGGTTTCCTTGGTCACTTTATGTCCCATGCCCCAGCCAACAGTTAGGTTGTCATGCTTTCAAATATGTATGTTGCTGCCTTTTGTTCTTCCTACCATCTACATCATGTCTTGGGATAGTACTTATCCCAATTTTGTTACTAGTATCTCAGTTTGTACCTTTGTCTCTCTTTAAGTGACCTCTACATTCACACCAGAACGGTATTTCTGGAAAACAAATCTGATTGCATGATCACAGTACTCTGACCTATGGTGTTCTTTGCAGTAAGCTTTCAGTGACTGAATCCCCTTTTGATACTCAAGAGCTGTTGCTGTGACTCTCTTGAATCTTGGTTAATTCTTCATTGTCTTCTTGCCTCCCTCCCTTCCTCCCTCCTTCCCTCCCTCCCTTCCTTTCACCCTCCCTTCCTCTCTTTTGTGCTGTGGATAGATCCCAGGCCCTTGCTCACATCAAGCACATTGTCTATAACTGAGCTACGCCTTTAACCCCAATATTTCACATTTTCCTAACTAATTATAAGCCTTTTCTGTGACATAAAGTCCTTTCTCATCTTCATTTGACCAGTCTGACTTGACATAAAGAGTGAAGTCTCTGAGATGCCTTCCTCACTTCCTCTATAGACTTAGGGCCTCTCTTTTGGGTGCTTCTTGGGTCTAGTGTGTCCCTACATTAAAAACATATAAGTCACATTGGCATTCTTGGTTCCCACAGTGTCTCACCTGCTATCTGTAGGTTCCTGAGGATACAGCTCTGTGGTCTTCTGTTAACCCAGGACCTGCCACCGTGTCAGTTCCTAAACACTGTTGTATCATTATTATGATAAAATGAATCAATTAGACTGATTCTAAAAATTCCCCTCTGAGAGAGAGGGAGCTTTTTTTTTTTTTTTTTTGAATACAGTTAGTTCCTTCCTTCCTCATCCCACTCTACCCCACCCCACAGTCTTTATTTTGGGAAAAAGAGGTATTATTCCCCTTTCTCACCTTTTTTGTATTTATCCTACCAAGACCTTTCCTCAAAATATTTCTTAATGGTGATTCCAAAATGTGACCTCATAGTGGAGAAGAAAATCCAGAAAGTTGAGTGTTGTTTCATTTTGTTATTATTTGAGAGTCCTGTAGTCTCTCAAGTCAAACTGATTTCATATCTTATCTACTGAATGTGCTTTTAGCTTCTGGAGTCTGAGAAAGGATTTCATACCCATGAAATGTAACAGTCTAGTTTGTCAGAGTGGTAGGGAAACCTTGATGACTTTCAGGATTGGGAGTCACTGGTTGCAGTGTGAAGCAGGGATTTTTCCTAGATGGCCTTATGATTGCTATGCTGGGAGGGGCATCTCTCTCTCTCTCTCTCTCTCTCTCTCTCTCTCAGTGCTGCAATGGAACTACAGCCTTACCCATGGTAGGGAAGCACTCAGCCACTAAGCTACACCTTCAACCTTTGTGTTTTTGAGATAGAAACTTAAAACAAGTTTGGAACAAGACTGATCTTGTTCATATGATCCTCCTGCCTCTGCTTTTTGAATGTGGATGTTACAGACATGCATTTCCAATTCTAGTTCTTTTTCCTTTCAAGTGTGTATGTGTGTGTGTGTCTGTGTGTGTGTGTTTCAGTAGATCTCATGTAATAACAAGATACCATTTCTTCCTATGGTTGATTGTCTAAGCCTTTCCTGAGATCTTGACTCCCCTTTTTTCCTCCAGTAGGCAAATCTCTCATATACCAACTATCCAGCTTTCTTCTAGGATAGTTGATGAACTATTCAAGCTGATGAGAAGTGTTTTCCTTTCCCATAGCTCTAAAGGTATAGCCAGTTGCTCATGATTATAATCCTAGCAACTCAGGAGGCTGAGCTTTAAGGATCATGGTTCAAAGCCAGCCTATGCAGAAAAATCCATGAAACTCTTATCTCCAATTAACCACCAAAAATCTGGAGGTGGAACTGTGGTTCAAGTGCTAGAGTGACTAGCCTTGAACAAAAAAGCTCAGGGACACTCCAAGGCCCTGAGTTCAAGTCCTAGGACTGGCATACACATGCACACAGGCAGGCACCCCCCCCCACATTCATACACACAAAGAAAAAAGCAAAGAGAAAATGTTCTACCAAATGAGTCATCAATTTCAGATGCTCATTTGTTATTTGATGTTAAGCAGGCTCAACATTACAGTTTAACAGCAGAATAGAATCGAGTTGACAAAAACTGCAGTGCAAATGATTTAATTTACTAGCATAGCATTAGTCTACATATTATTATACTGATCAGTCATCATATACTAAAATCACTCATCCTTAATGTAATGATTTGGTATCCCTACAGAGAATTCAGTCATCAGAATGTCATTAGATACAGTAAAAAGATGAAAATCACTACTACACAGCAGTAAACACTATTAACTGTTAGTTAAAATAGCATTTAATTTAGCCACACAAGAGTTTATAAATTTCCATAGTTTACTTGGTCCTCAAATAATTGTCACCCCAAAAGTTAATGACACTTCTGCTAAAGAAATGACAGAATGAGGAGAAACCAATAACCAAATGGTGTTTTTGTATGGCAGATGCTGGATTTTTATTTTTGTGTGTGTGCTGGTTGTGGGGCTTGAACTCAGGGCCTGAACACTGTTTCCAGCTTTTATTGCTCAAGGCTAGTGCTTTACTACTTGAACCAGCTTCACTTGTGGCATTTTGGTGGTTAATTGAGCAAAGAGTCTCATAGCCTTTTTTTTTTTCTCCCTGGGCTGGCTTCAAACCATGATCCTCAGATTTCAGCCTTGTGCATAGCTTGGATTATAGAAGTGAGCCACCAGCTCCTGGCAAGATACTGTTTTTTTTTTGTTGTTGTTGTTGTTGGTTGTGGGGCTTGAACTCTGAATCTGGGCACTGTCTCTGACCTCTTCAGCTCAAGGCTAGTGCTCTACCACTTGAGCCACAGTGCCCAGATTTCTCTGGGCTCTTGGAGGCATGGCACTAGTCAAGCAAAGAAAATAGAAATAGGAAGCAAGGCAGAAGAATTGTGCCTTGGATGAGCTGTGCATCAAGCTTTTTGGGAGGGGGAGGAGATGTGTTCTCCCATGATGCCCTTCTCTTTCTCCAGCAGCTCCACTTCACATTCTAGTTAGTGTTCCTGAGGTCTTATATAAGGCTGATAAACCAGGCTTGCATAAAACCTTCACAAGTATCTCTGGCTGGTAGCTCTCATCTTGCTAAGAATTATGGGCAGGACTGGAACATACGTCGTAGTACACAGATATCACCAACCCCAGCTGTACAAGCAGCACCAGCTTAAGTTGGTTTAAACATGCCCTGCCATCCAATGGCCCCTTCCCATTGCCGCCCAAGTCCCCTATCCCCTAGCTTGAAATAAAACCAGCAGCAGCATATAGGATGCCCATAAGTGTGGGTGTTCTGTGGGTTACTTGGCTATATGCTTTGTCTTCATTCAAGCTGTTGTGATTCAGTTCCTTATTTATTCCATAACTGCGTGTTTACTGAATTTGACTTTTGTGCCAAAAATGTTGAACTTAGGGCTGGGGATATAGCCTAGTGGCAAGAGTGCCTGCCTCGGATACACGAGGCCCTAGGTTCGATTCCCCAGCACCACATATACAGAAAACGGCCAGAAGCGGCACTGTGGCTCAAGTGGCAGAGTGCTAGCCTTGAGCGGGAAGAAGCCAGGGACAGTGCTCAGGCCCTGAGTCCAAGGCCCAGGACTGGCCAAAAAAAAAAAAAAAAAAACATGTTGAACTTAAGTATGGAAAGGGGGCAGTGGGGACCCCTTGGTGTAAGCAGAAGGCAACAAAAAGAAAATCACACACTATAGCACTTTCTGTTTTGCTTATGTTTCTTGTGCCAACTTGATAGAGAGAATTATCACTGTAGTCACAAATTACATTCACAAATGACAACTATCATGTTGGGGAATGTGCCCAGGTTCCTTCCAGGTCTTGAAGGAAAGCGCTCTGTCCCTGGGAATCCTAAATCACCGGGGACACAGTGACACTGCAGTGTCTAGAAAGCTTTCTCAGCTTACAATACGGAGCTCAGCAATCAACTTCCATCAAGACATTTTTTTTTTCATTGCTAGAATCTAACTTCAGGACTTCCCACTTGCTGGAAAGATACACTACTACTTGAGCCACATCATCAATCTTTTGTCATGTATATATATACATATACATATATATGATTTTATTTTTATAAATGGCCTAGAGCTCTTTTTTCTGGGTTTGGACCATAGTTCTCCTTTAATGGCCTCTGCCTAGTTGGGAATTAGGTGCACACCACCATGCCCACTTTATTTGTTGGGATGGAGTCTTGCTAACTTTTTTCCTTTTTTTTGTGCTCACATTGGTGTTGGAACATGATCTTATCAATCTTCACTTTCAAGGTTTTTTCACCTGGCTGGGATTACAGGCATGTGCCACCCTACCTGGCTAGGAATGGATTCTCTATTACACGTGGCATGGTAGGAATAGAAGCAGTTGGCAGAAAGTAGCTTGCAGGATGTAAGCAAACCTAAATGCTTCCACTGCAGGTCTGGTCCAGAGGCTTGGGTGGTGCCCACGAGGTCCTGCCCCGTGGAACATTCACAGATTATACAGAATCCTGGTACAGTGGACTCTGAAACAGTGTTATTCAGAATTATTGGATCGTGTGTGTGTGAGTGTGTGTGTTTGTGTGTGTGTGTGTGCAGGTGCATGTGCAAGCCCCAGTCCTAGGGCTTGAACTCAAGATGTGGGCACTGACTCTGAGCTGTTTATTTTTTTGTTGGTCTTGGGGCTTGAATTCAGGGCCTGGGTGCTATCCCTGAGCTTTTTCACTCAAGGCAAGTGCTTTACTATTTGAGCCAAAGCTCCAGTTCTTTTTTTTTTTTTTTTGGAAGTTAATTGGAGACAAGAGTCTTACAGACTTTCCTATCTGGGCTGGGTTTGAACTATAATCCTCAGATCACAGCCTCCTGACAATTTGGGATTACAGGCATGAGCCACCAGCACCCAGCTCCTTGAGCTCTTTTGCCCAAGGCTAATGCTCTATTACTTGAGACACAGCTGTACATCTGGCATTTTGGTGGTTACTTAGAGATAAAAGTCTCATGAACTTTCCTGCCTTGGCTGGCTTCAAACCATAATCCTCTGAAGCTAGGATTACAGATATGAGCCACTGAACTTGGCAATCACTGGATCTTTGTTCTCTTCCAAAACAATTGAAGAGGACAAATCAAAGTTACTGCCACTCAATAACAATAAAAGAACATGCCTTTGCTATGCCTATCTGACTGAGGGGTTGTCTGAATTTCTTAAGATGCATGTGACCAGACACTATTGTAATAGGATTCTACCCCACTGCTAGAGTGACAGCCCTTATGCAGACTGTGTATTGGAAAAAATAGACACAGTGACTTCTGGGTGAATGCTGGGGTCAAAAGCATGTGAGAACACCTTTCTCAGAGTGTACCAGTATGAAAGACTTCTAGGTTCTTGCCTGACAATACCTGCCTTCCTACCTATAGAGCAGTTAATGCAAAGGAAAGTGAGCGGCTTAGCTCACAGCAGGCAGGGGGAGGTCCAGGTTTGAACTCCAGCTCTACACTCATTAATTATGGATGCTTGAACTAATGAATTAATCTTTTCATGCCTCAGTTTCTCATGTGGCCAACACAGATACTAATGAGGCAAAATATTCAGCACAGAAGTGCTATTTGAGCATTTGTTATGAATAGTATCATAGAGATAGAGTTACATGTATGTAATCTCAGTTCCTGGCTTTCCTACCTTAAGGAACTGAAGCATCCTGAATTGAAATAGTCACCATGGGCTCTGCTACACCAAGACTCTAGATGCATTGTGTGAGTCCATGATGTTTTCATTGGCAATGTAATCTCACTGAGCTCTCCTTTCTTATGGGACAATCCATCAATGGATCCTTCCTTCCTTCCTTCCTTCCTTCCTTCCTTCCTTCCTTCCTTCCTTCCTTCCTTCCTTCCTTCCTTCCTTCCTCCTCCCTCCCTCCCCCCTCCCTCCTCCCTCCCTCCCTCTTTCTTTCTTTCTTTCTTTCTTTCTTTCTTTCTTTCTTTCTTTCTTTCTTTCTTTCTTTCTTTCTTTCTTTCCTTCCTTCCTTCCTTCCTTCCTTCCTTCCTTCCTTCCTTCCTTCCTTCCTTCCTTCCTTCCTTCCTTCCTTCCTTCCTTCCTTCTTCTTCTTTCTTCTTCTTTCTTTCTTTCTTTCTTTCTTTCTTTCTTTCTTTCTTTCTTTCTTTCTCCAGTCCTGGGGCTTGGACTCAGGGTCTGAGCACTGTCCCTGGCTTCTTTTTGCTCAAGGCTAGCACTCTGCCACTTGAGCCACAGCGCCACTTCTGGCCATTTTCTGTATATGTGGTGCTGGAGAGTTGAACCCAGGGCTTCATGAATAGGAGGCAAGCACTCGAGGCCACTAGGCCATATTCCCAGCCCCCAATGGATTCTTTTTTTACACAATTATCAGACAAATACAATCTTTCTACCGAGGATTTTCTAGAACTTTTTTTTTTTTTTTTTTTTTTTTTTTTTTGCCAGTCCTGGGCCTTGGACTCAGGGCCTGAGCACTGTCCCTGGCTTCTTCCGGCTCAAGGCTAGCACTCTGCCACTTGAGCCACAGCGCCGCTTCTGGCCGTTTTTCTGTATATGTGGTGCTGGGGAATCGAACCTAGGGCCTCGTGTATCCGAGGCAGGCACTCTTGCCACTAGGCTGTATCCCCAGCCCTAGAACTTTTAACTATAAGATTAACCTAGGGCTGGGAATGTGGCTTAGTGGTAGAGTACTTGGCTTGAATTCATGAAACCCTGGGTTCGATTCCTCAGCAGCATATAAACAGAAAAAGCCATAAGTGGCACTGTGACTCAAGTGGTAGAGTGCTAGCCTTAAGCAAAAGATGTTTGAGGACAGTACCCAGGCTCTGAGTTCAAACTACAGGACTGGAAAAAAACAAACAAAAAGAAAATCAATATTTTATACATGAGTGTGATCAGAAATTTAATTGTTTAAAAAAAGATTAACCTTGAAGATAGACTTTATCCTATGGCTTTGGATATTCTCTCTCTCTCTCTCTCTTTCTTTTTTGTGCTGGTCCTAGGGCTTGAACTCAAGGCCTAGGCACTGTCCCTGAGCTTCTATGTGGTAAAGGCTAGCACTCTACCACTTGAGGGACAGATCCACTTGTGTCTTTTTCTGAGTAGTTTTATCAGAGATAAAAGTCTCATGGACTTTCCCTGGCTGGCTTTGACCCACAATCTATAGATCTTAGCTTCCTAAGTAGCTAGGCTTACAGTCATGAGCCACTGGTGCCTGGTGCTTTGGAGATTTTTATGCTATTAAACCAAGTAATCAAGGGACCATTTGTTTGGCCAAGGGACCTCCCTTTCATTTTTTCAGTTTCTTCATCTTTAAAATAAAATAAAATGAATAACTATTTAGAGGGCCGGCCAGATGAAGTTAGGGATGTCTGGGTCTTCGGTACTGTCTGCACTGATGCTTCTCTGTTTATCTCTGCAGCCTCTGAGCACTCAGAGCCCTCTTGCTTTGTACCCTAGCTAGATGACCAGGAACAATACTTACAGATGTGATCGGGCATGGTGATGCCAGCCTGTTATAGGAGCACCTGGAAGGCTAACACAGGAGGATCAATCTGGGCTGACCTAAAAATCCCCCAAGTATTCTTGTCTATTCATTCTTAGTTGGTCAGCTGATGATTCTTTAATCTTGACACATTTGAATTCCACAGGCAACTGCAATTGAGCATTTGGAGCTATGATTTCATTTGTGTGTCCACACGTTACTTGCATCACTGGCCCATGTGTGTCACATTGAGTAGGACCAGTGGCTGGATCCAAACAGGCAAGAAGTGAGGTAACAGAAGGATTCCCCCTGAAGGTCCCCTGACTGCGGGGAGACCTGAGACTGTCATTCCAAGCAGGGCCTCTAAGAAGCCTTTTCCAGTGAGACATTGGGCATCTTTATTTCTGATCCCAGGATTATTATCTTACTATTTTCGTTTTGGGTTGGCCAGGCAGAGAGTGAGCTACCATGTCTTTCTTGTGTGGCAGAATTATGTTTTCTTTATTTTTTTTCTTTTTTTGTCAATTGTGGGGCTTGAACTCTGGGCCTGGGTGCTGTTTCTGAGCTCTCTTGCTCAAGGCTAGCACTCTACCACTTTGAGCACAGTGCCACTGTTGGTTTTCTGGTGGTTAATTGGAGATAAGCGTCTCATGGACTTTTCTGGCTGGGCTGATTTTGAACCATGATCCTCAGATCTCAACCTCCTGAGTAGCTAGGATTACAGGTGTGAGCCACCAGTGCCCAGCACCCTTTTAATAGGTAGTTTTCTTTGTGAATTTACAGCTATTATTTATTTCTGGAGCATATATGAATCCTCACTTTCTTACTCTGAACATACACTCTAATCTTGGTTTTCTGTCTGTGTATTTATTTAAGCCACATCTACAAATGTAGCTCATAAACATTAGCGAAAATGAATTCACGTTAGAAAAATCTATTAATCTAACCCTCCTCCTTCTCTAAGTGAACCAATAAAATAGCAAATAAATCAAACTATGTGAAACAATAAAACAATTTAACCAGTACCATTTAAATAATTAGCATCACTAGCAGTAGTGACAAAAATCTAACAAATGAACACTCGGAAGACCATCTCATTGTAATCTTGTCTTTCTATAAATAGCAAAAGACTTCAATGGATTTTGGAAACCATTTGAGAAAAAGAATGGGAACTGAGGTTTTGTGACTTGGCCCTGGAGAGAGATCTGAACTATCTTTGAAGGAAGGTGAGCTTCTTGGGTTCCCAGGCTTGCTTCCTTCCAGTTGTTTTTCCTGCCCTAGCTTTCAAGAGCGCAGGCACCTCATCATCAATGCCAGGAGACTGACAACCCCATTTTCTCTCTTGGAGATGCACCAGACAGTTCACTGGAGGGCCACCAGCTGCAAACGAGGGTGTGTTCTCCTGCTTGATGATTCCCAGTTGGGCAACTTACCTTCTTCTGGCTTCATGTTTGTTTGTTTGTTTTAATCTGTAAAATTAGGAGGATGGTAGAACTTCATCTGAAAGTGACCCAACGAGGTAGTGAATGCCACCTTCTTCCCAGCTTCCTACTGTAACTGTTCAGCAAATGGTCACTACTACTGTGTACCTTTTTTGGGGAGGGGGGTGGTCCTGGGACTTGACCTCATGGCTTCACTCTTGAGACATACCTCTAGTCCTCTTGCTTTGGTTATATTTGAGACAGAGTCTTAATTTTGTCCTGGTTAGACTGAACTGTGATGTCCTACTTACAGGTGCTTGAAAGTGTGGCCAGCTGTTGGTGGAGATGGGCTCTGTTTTTAGTTTGGGATGGCCACAAGTCACAACCTTTTCTAAATATCCTCCTCTGGAGCCAATAAAGTTGGCATGAGGAAAAGTATGTATCTTTATCTTTTGCTTGCTCTATTAAAATACATAGTTTTGGTGGTAGTGGGGTTTGAACTCAGGGTTTTGCACTGATGAGGTAGGTACTCTGCACAGGAACCTTAGCCCCATTTTCTCTAGTGATTTTTCAAGTAGAGTTTAGCCTGGGGCTGGTTTTGGATTGCCATCCTCCTATTTATATTTTCAGCATAACTGGGACCATAGGTGTAGACTACCATATCTGGCAAAACAAAATTTTTTTTAACACTCTATTTTGCTCTTGAGACGGAAATATTTGTATGTACTCTGGTTGGTATTTTGGGGCAATGCTGTGAATGATACCTGGAGAATCAATTCTAATTAAACTCTGGCTTTCTATTAAGTAGAAATAAAACATCTGTTTCAAAACCTTTCCATTCCCACATCCTGCCAATTCTATTATTATTATTATTTTTGCTTAACAATTGATTTTAATTAACAAACCGTTATATTTAATCATTCATTACACTTCAGCCACAGAGATCTGATTCTGATAGTTGTTACAATTCACCTTTTAATTTAAAGAGAATTGTAGATTGATATGCAGTTGTAAAAAGCCATTGTTACTCATGCACCATCTTGCAAAACTATAACACAGTATTGCACTGGAATATTGCCAGCAATATGGACCTGGTGCAGAAGCTCCAATCACAAAGGTTTTTTGTGTTAACTTTTGTGCTGGTGATCAAACTTAAGGCTGTGCACTTACTATACCTGTAGTGCTCTACCACTGAACTATACCCTAGTGCTATCCCTTTGTAGTCCTTTTATTTTCTCCCATTCTTCATTATACCTCAACATTCATCAAGCTGTTCTTTAGTTGCATAATTTTGATAGCATATTAATAAATCAGATACTGTAATTTACAATCATCAAGACATTTTTTTGCCACTCAATATCAACCTTCAGAGGCTGTGACATACACATACTCATATATATATATATATATATATATATATATATAGAGGGTTTATGACTATCATTTCCTGCTATGGACTTACCAGACTGTTTAATAATTCATTAGTTCTATGATATTTTTGTAGATTTATTGGTTTCTTCTGCAAGTTTTATTCTATAGCTTATTTCTTCCTCTAATTCCTTTTCTTGTCTTCTTGCAGAGGCTAGACTTTTTAGCAATGCACTGAATAAGAATAAAGAGAGTTGACATCATTGACTGGTCCTACCTCTTAGGAGAAAAGTATTATTTCTTTATCACTATACATATGTGACCTTGTATGCCCTTTTCCCCTTAATATATTTTTATTGCTAATTTGAGCAAGTTCCACTATTTCTAATCTTCTGAGAGTTTTAAAAAATTATGATTAAGTAATTTTTTCAAAGGCTTCTTCTGAAATAATGTGTGTAAAAATATGATTCCCTCCCACCTGCCCTAGAGCCTGATTGATTTCCAAATACTGATAAAGCCTTACAGGTCTAGAATGAATCACACTTGGTTATGGTACATGATATTTTTTAATATTGACTAATTCTACTTGTATACAAGTATATATATATATATATTATATATTATATATATATATATATTTGCCAGTCCTGGGGCTTGGCCTCAGGGCCTGAGCACTGTCCCTGGCTTCTTTTTGCTCAAGTCTAGCACTCTACCTCTTGAGCCATAGCACGACTTCTGGGTTTTTCTGTTTATGTAGTACTGAGGAATCAAACCCAGGGCTTCATGCATGCTAGGCAAGTACTCTACCACTAGATCACATTCCCAGCCCCTTGTTAATATTTTGTTATAAAATTTTATGTTTAAGCTGGGCACTGATGGCTCACACCTGTAGTCCTAGCTACTCAGAAGGCTGAGATCTGAGTACTGAAGTTTGAAGCCTAGTTTTCAGCCTAGGCAGGAAAGACTGTGAGACTCTTATCTCCAATTAGCCACCAAAAAGCCAGAAGTGGAGCTGTGGCTCAAGTAGTAGAATGTTGTTAGTCTTGAGCAAAAATGCTCAGGGACAGTGCCTAGGCTCTGAGTTCCAGCCCCAGGACTGACGCGTGTGTGTGGCGTGTGCACGCATGCACACACACACACACACACATCTACATTCATGAAAGTTATTACTTTGTAGTCTTTAAAAAATTGTTGTCTGGTTTCAGTACTAGTGTAATAACGGTTCCATAAACTGAGTTGGAAACGTTTCCTTCCTTTTCTATTTTTTTTGAAGCAATTGTAGAATTAGTGTTAATTCTTCTCTAAACATCTGGTAGAATTCACCAGTAAAATCATTTGGGCCGGAACATTTCTTTTGGAGCATTTAAATCACAAATTCAATTTCCTTAATAGACACAAAGCTGTACAAATTATCTATTTCACATTGAATGAGTTCTAGTAGTTTATCCTTGAAGAATTGGACTATTTAAATCCGATTCATCAAATTAATGCATATATTTTTGTTGATAGCATTCTCTTCTTATATTATTGCTAGGCACAGGGTTTTGATAAAGAAAAACATCATTCTGGGGGGATTGTGGAGGAGGGAAGCAGGTACAAAAATGAGGGAGGAGGTAACATGTTTGACAAGAAATGTGCTTACGTATGTAACTGTAACCCCTTGGACATCACTCTGACAATAAAATTAAGTTTTAAAAATCATTCTTTTTTTCTTATTATCTTCAAGTAGTGATACAGAGGGGTTTCAATTTGAAAAGAAATTCCTGAAATTTGTTAAAGAAAGATGAGGCAGATTTTATTCATGGAAAGCTGTTATGTGGGTTTTGGCTGTTATGAGGCTGTTATGCTCAGCTCTGGTTACATCAGGCCAAGTGAAGATTTATAGCCAAGAGGCTGGATGGGGTCAGTAGATGAGAAATTATCTGGAGGCAAGTCCAGGGGTTGGAGATGTGTGTGTGTGTGTGTGTGTGTGTGTGTGTGTCTGTGTGTCTGTGTGTGACTGTGGTTAAAGAGACTTAATAGGATTACTGCTGAGGGCAGGTTGGGATGATGAGCTATTGAGGGTGGAGGATAAGGAATCTGATCAGATATTAAGGTCGGGCAATTGCACCCAACTAATGGCAACTCTATTCTTATTAAATCTGGATTAAGCAGAGATGAACTAGAAAGCCCAAAGTTAAGGCTTAGTTGAGAAGAGAGTCCAGTTGAGCTTCATTAGAAAGGAAGTTTCTTAAAGGTACTTATTTCAAGTCTCCTCTTCCACTTCCACTCCCCCCCGCCCCCCCCCAATCTCTCTGAATCTGTTTCTCCTTTCTTGTGCTTTGTCTGGACATTTCCAAGTGCCTTCTGTTTGCTACCAAATGTCCACCCACCAGCCAGAAGTAATCTTGTCTCTCCCAAATACTGCTTTCCACGTTGCCAGTTTGGGTGAGTGGAACCAGTCACCAAGCATTGAAGCTTCAATGCAAAGTTTGACAGAGCTCAGCACTTCCTTGTCAGTTTCTGCTAGAAAGCCATCAATTCCTTATCCACCCTTCCCCTTTTTGGCTCAGACAAACTTTAACTTTCTCCAGTAGCTCCCTAATTGGTCTCCTTAGGCCAATTCATTTCCAGTGTAATCAGTTTTACACACTGAGGAGAGATTCATCTCCCTTTACTGGCTTTCCGTTCAAACTTAATTTTCTTTGGTAGACACTTCACTTCTGTGATCTGCCTCTACCTACCTTTCTAGCATTATGTCCATTGAAAGATAATATGCTTCTCCAAGACCAGAAATATTGACTGTTTCTGTCCCCCTGCTGCCTTTCTTAAGGTTCTTACCAGTTTCTAAGCTCTATTATACATAAATATTATAACTTGACTTCCAGACTCTCAGCTTAGGGTTGAGATGGTTAGGCATTGATTAGTTGATTGTTTCACATAATCATTTATTAAGAGTCCTTCCTTCCTTCCCTTCCTTCCTTCCTTCCTTCCTTCCTTCCTTCCTTCCTTCCTTCCTTCCTTCCTTCCTTCCTTCCTTCCTTCCTTCCTTCCTTCCTTCCTTCCTTCCTGGATTGTGGAGCTTGAACTCTGTGCCTGGGTACTGTCCCTGAGCTTCTTTTATTTTTAAAATTTAATTTTATTGTCAAGGTGATGTACAGAGGGGTTACAGTTACAAACATAAGGTAGTGAGTACATTTCTTGTCATACTTGCTACCCCTCCCTTGTTTTTCTCCCACTGTCTCTGAGCTTCTTTGTTCAAGTCTAGCGTTCTACACTTTGAGCCATGGTGGCATCACTTCTGGTTTTCTGGTGGTTAATTGGAGATAAGAGTATCACAGGCTTTTCTGCCTGGTCTGTTTTTGAACTGTGATCCTCAGATTGCAGATTCTTCAGTAGCTAGGATTATAGGCATGAGCCACCAGTACCCAGACATTTATTTCTTTTTTAAACACTTTTTTTATTACCACATATTAGTTATACAAGAGGGATTGACTATGACAATTCTATGGTAGCACACAAACGCATGCCCTCTATCATGTTCTCTCCCGAGTGTACCCTTCTGCTTCTTAAAACCAGTTTCAACAGGTTTCATTGTCCATTTCATGCATGCACATAAACTACAACCATATTCACCCTCATTTACCTTCTCCATAGACCCTCCTCTCTCCTGCTGGTATGTGTCCCCAAACAGAGCCTGCTTTGCTTTCCTGTCATGTATATAATTATATTATAATAAAGTTGTATTTACTTTATAGATGAGGATGTTAAACATTTCTTTGTGTATGTACTATTTGTAGTTCTTCTGCAAACTGTTTATTCATTTGCCCATTTATCAGTTGTTCATGTATTTTTAAAAGTTTTTTCAATTTTTTGTTTACTCTGGATATGAATATTTTATCTGTTGAATGATTTCTTGCTTCTGATTTCTTTTTTTTTTTTTTTTTTTTTTGGCCAGTCCTGGGCCTTGGACTCAGGGCCTGAGCACTGTCCCTGGCTTCTTCCCGCTCAAGGCAAGCACTCTGCCACTTGAGCCACAGCGCCGCTTCTGGCCGTTTTCTGTATATGTGGTGCTGGGGAATCGAACCTAGGGCCTCGTGTATCCGAGGCAGGCACTCTTGCCACTAGGCTATATCCCCAGCCCCTGCTTCTGATTTCTTGATTCTGGTAATTGTTTCATTTGTTGGAAAGAAGCTTTTAAATTGGTACAGTCCTAATTGCCATTTTTTTCTTTGATTTTCTGAGCAATTGAAGTGCTATTCAAAAAGCCTGACTGATGCTTATCCTCAAGAATTTCTCCTGTGCTTGCCTGTAGTGATTTCAAGGTTTCAGATCTTACATCAAGGTCTTTGATCTCTATGGAGTTGATTTTTGAGCAAGGTGAGAGATGGGGGTCAAATCTTAAGCTCCTGCATGTATATAACCAGTTTTCCCAGCACCATTTGTTTAAGAAGCTGTCTTTTCTCCAGTGTACGTTTTTTGACTCCTTTGTCAAATGTTAGATGGCTATAGCTGTGTGGTTTTATTTCTAGGTCTTTTACTCAGTCCTATTGACCTACAGGTATCATTTTCCCCAGTACCATACCGTTTGTATTGCTATAACTCTGTAGTATTAGTAGAAGTCCAGTATTTTGATACCTCCAGCACATTTAACAGACTTCAAAGGCATGCTAGGTTCTGTGTGGGGCCCTGGAGATGTACCAGTAAATTATACTTACTAGGAGAGGGGGGCTTAAGGGTTATTATACCTTGCTTTTATTGTTACATCTGTTTTATGCTATAACAGTGCTTAGGCCTGGATCAATGCCTAACATACAGTAGGTTCTTTCTAATAGAATGTGTAAACTAGTAAGTATATAAGATATAAATATTAAAAAACTGTAGAGTGTCTTGAATTTTAACTTCTATTAATGAAGCCTTTCCAATAAAAGAAAATAAGAGAGAGTGAGTGGGGCTGGGGATGTGGCCTAGTGGCAAGAGTGCTTGCCTCGTATACATGAGGCCCTGGGTTCGATTCCCCAGCACCACATATACAGAAAACGGCCAGAAGTGGCGCTGTGGCTCAAGAGGTAGAGTGCTAGCCTTGAGCAAAAAGAAGCCAGGGACAGTGCTCAGGCCCTGAGTCCAAGCCCCAGGACTGGCCAAAAAAAAAAAAAAAAAAGAGAGAGTGAGTTGAGTGAGAGTCAGAGAGAGCCGAGAGAGAATGTGAGAGCTTATAGAGGTAACATTTATTAAAATAAATGTAAAGGCCAGGTTCTGGTGGTTTATGCCTGTAATCCTACCTACTCAGGAGGCTGAGATAGGAGGATTACAGTTTGAAGTCAGCTGAGGCAGCAAAGTCTGTGAGACTATCTCTATTAAGCTACCCAAAAGTGGAAGTGATGCTGTGTCTCAAGTGGTAGAGCACTAGGTTGGAGCAAAAGAAACTCAGGGACAGAGCCCAGGCCCTGCGTTCAAGCCCCTGAACCATCACAAAAAGAAATGAAAAAAATGCAGAAATATATATAATTTGAGGCTTTGGATCAAGGCTATAATGTAGTAGATGTTTCACAAATGATTACAATATTTAAAACATTTTGATTTATTTCTCATCAAGGCTAGTTCTCAACCATTTGAGCCACAGCTCCATTTCTGAGTTTTTTTTTTTTTTTTTTTTAGTTTATTAGAGATAAGAGTCCCATGGACTTTTTTCTGCCTGGGATGGCATTCAACTGCAATCCTCAGATCTCAGCCTATTGAGTAGCTAGGATTACAGGTATCAGCCAACAGCACCTGGCACCAGTGTAATTTTTTCTTTTGTGGCATCCTGCCCCACTTATAAAATGTGTCTTCTGCTTATTGAGGTTTCTTTTCTTTCCATCTTATGGCATAAGCTTCTGAATTTATTTATTTATGTATTTATTTATTTATTTATTTTGCCAGTCCTGGGCCTTGGACTCGGCCTGAGCACTGTCCCTGGCATCTTTTTGCTCAAGGCCAGCACTCTGCCACTTGAGCCACAGCGCCTCTTCTGGCCATTTTCTATATATGTGGTGCTGGGGAATCGAACCCAGGGATTCATGTATACAAAGCAAGCACTCTTGCCACTAGGCCATATTCCCAGCCCCGAGCTTCTGAGTTTGAACCAAAGAATTTCTGATAAAAGGAAACAGCAAGCCAGGAAAGCGAATAACACATATGGATGTTTGTACTTTCTGTAGAGCCTGCAGAATGTTGGTATGTCAACCAGTGTGCAACAGTGGCTTTTTACGCCTTGCATCTTAGCAGTGTTGTTCTACGTCAGCTGTAGAAATGTAAGGCACAGGCAGCTGCTATTCTAGTTCCCAAACATCACACTCCCAATGTTGTCTCTGCTCCTTAGAACATTGTCATCCATTATCCATAGCCCGCAAGAATAAACAAAGTCACCCTAAAGACTTGGTTTGCTTTTGTTTTATGCTTTTCCTTAAATTCTTAAGTTCCTGGATGTTTCTGAAGTGTGTGTGTGTGTGTTCGTGTGTATGTATGTGCATGCATGTGGTAATAGGAGTTTGAGTTCAGAGCCTCACACTTGTTTGAGTGTTGCTTTACAGCTGACCCTCATCTCTAGCTTTAATTTTTCCTGGCTGATTGTTGAGATAAGGTTTCTTTTTCCTCCCAAGCAGGTGCCTGAGATCTGCCAGTTCCTCTTGTTACTGGGACAACAGGCATGCACCACTGCTGCCTCCTCTCTTCTTGGAGGGAATCTTAAAGACTTTTCTGCCTGGCCTCATACATGCTAACCACATACTCTACCATTAAGCTACTCCCAGCCCAGTAGATATTGTAACTCTTTTTTTTCCATGGGAGCTTGAGAACTACTTGTTCTATCTTTCCAGTGGTTTGAACCAGATCTCTATGTATTGAGATGATCTCCGGTGTAGCAGCCAGTCAGGTTAGTAGGTAGCATAAACATGTTTGAATAAGAAAGGCAGTTTTACTGCCCTGTTCTATCTAAGTCAATTACTGGGTTTGGCTTGAGGTGGGGTAGTATAGAAAGATAGATTATCTACCTTCCTTCCTGAAGGCCTTCCATGAAGAACTAATCTTAATTCTTGACACCAAGTTTTCTCAACGATTGAATTATATTTAAGTAGTTTAAATACAGTTCAACATGTCAGTTTATAAGTACAATGCATCTCGATCAGTGTCACCCCTTCCACCAATCTTCTCATTTCTCTCAACCCAGAGACCAGTTTTGGTGATAGAGGAGAGACCTACGTTTTCTGAAGTAACAGAACAAATTCTTAGAAGGCCAATTTTCCCCCTTAATCACTTATCCTGGCATTGAGATTTGGCTTGGCTGTCTTTTAAAAATTTATTTTTGTTTTGATAAAAGACTAAGGAAGACATGTAGATATTTTATTTTGGTAGGAAATGCCATTTAGCAGCCAATGATGCTCATTGTGCCTGCCAATTTGGCTTCAGGACAGATTTATTTGTATTTCAGTGCTAGGGGAAGGGATAGTTTTGTGAGGGAAAAGCTTTGGACATCAGAGAAAACAGAAATGATTCACATTGCCCAACAGAACAACTATTGCACAAATTCAAAATGGCAGCTGGCACCAAGGTTGCATGGATATGTTATTGACCCAAATGCTAGAAACCTCCAAATTATCTTTAAGCAACAGTTCCTCCTTGCCCCATAAGAAGGAACTGTGACTGTCAGTAGCAAAAACACTTGCAATCCTGCCCTACCTCGATCCATGTGCTATCGGAAAGGGAGGTGTTAATTGCTGTGCTAATTACAACATGATTGCTTTTCACTTGTTTTGCACTTGTAGGTGATTAAATTTTTAACGAAGCATATTACTTGGCACTGTTAGCACAGTTAACACATCTCTCTCCCTCCCAGTCTCTCTCTCTCTCTCTCTCTCTCTTATGCCTTGGAGAAGTCCTGCATCCACAGACACCGTCCCCTCCCCCCCGCCCCCCCCCCCCCCCCCCCCCGCCCTGGCTGCAGATCACTGTTGGGTTTGGAGCAGGCCCCTGCTTAAGCTGTGGGTTTCAGGGACTCCAGCTTCCTGCTCAGGAAAGAGCAGCAGCCTATTACAATCCTACCCAGCTTGATGGCACTGGCCAGATGCGAGCCCAGAATTCACAGAGGTATTAGCTAAAAATTAGGCAGCTCTGCCAATGTCAGCTTCCAGACTTCATTTAAAAACTACAGCGACTCCAGCCAGCCAGGCTGTGGAGTCGGAGGGTGTTAGCAGGAAGGTAGAGAGATGACAGCAAGTTCCATGTGATTTATTTCTGCTCTGCAGCCCGTGTTCCCAGCTGAGGCGGAGCACAGGAAACTTGCATCTGTTACATGGGCAACGGTGTATCTCTGGCTGCGAGGCTCTGGGGAGGCCGAGTGTGTAGTTGTGCGCCTGCGCACTTGCTCCTTCCCCCTTGTTCCCTAGGCCTCCTTAGGCCTGGGAAAATGAATGTGGTTGGAAGAGAAGATCTGGACAAATCTGGAGGATTCCCAACAAGGGAGCTGAGGCTCAGGGAAATGACATGTAGCCAAATCATCTTGAATGCCACATGTCAGCAAACAAATGCACCCATAAAACCAGAGAGGTCCAGCAGCCAACTTTTTATGATGGCTCTTGTGGCTTGGCAGTTTTCACAGAAAAGAGACTGGGGGGAGGGTGGTCTTAGGAGAACTGGGGGAACAAAGGAAATAAAGGAACCAGAATGAATAAGAAGAATCTGAAAGTAACTTTTCTTTTGCTTTCATTAGCCCAGGTGATTAGGGTAAAGGGAAAACCTTATTAATTCTCAAGAGGAACTTAAATTCTTCAAGGACCAAGAGTTAAGATTCAATTTTTCCCCCTCTCTTTTCCTTCCTTCCTTCCTTCCTTCCTTCCTTCCTTCCTTCCTTCCTTCCTTCCTTCCTTCCTTCCTTCCTTCCTCCCTCCCTCCCTCCCTCCCTCCCTCCCTCCTTTCCTCCTTCCTTCCCTCCATTATACAAAGGGTTTCAATTCAACACATACCATTTTATGAATACAACACATCTTGGCCAATATAATTCCTTTCATCTTTCTCCCCTATCTCTCCGAGCCCTATCAAGATTCAGTTTCTGAACCGTGATCAACTTTATAAGCTTTATCAGTCCAGATGAAAAAAGTTGGCTTTGTGCTACATCATTTATAGCCACCCATGAGGAGGTCAATGTAGAAAAAAAAATGCCTAAACTAAGTTTGAAGAAATCAGTACAAGAATCTACTGAAAAGAATCCAGGGACTACTTGTGACATAATGGAAGATTTAAAAGCATCCTCTCTATTGACACTCCCTTGACTAGGTTATTATTTCTTATAATATACAAATTAATCCCATTTTGAATGATCAGTTTTGCGATATAATTCCATGAAGGAAAATCTTTCCTATTCTAATGAACGAAGCTGAGTTTTCTCTTTCTCTACTTTTTGACTACTGAGTTTAATGACTTATGTTTGCAAAGTCCACCCTTACTAGCAACTTTGTATTTCTGAGGCATATGTTGATTGCCTGGCTTCCTTCAGCTAGCAGCATCCTGCTGATCAAAGTAGATGAATGGGTAATTTGCCAGTGTATTTATACCCCCAATGCAAACTAGAGCATTGAAGCCAGCAACTTCAATATATCACTGTAGGTGTTTATTTCTCATGTCGGGGAAAGTGATTTGGGGAGAGAGAATCATGAAACAAACCCAAGCACTCCGAAGAAGCCTATAGCATGGTGCATTTCAATTCCATTTAAAAATATTTTTAGGGAACAGTACCCAAACGTTCTGTTCACCAGTATACCAGGGGTTGGAAGGAACACACTACAAAAAGAACTTGCCTGGAGAGCAGGATTGAAGTATATTAGTGTGGGAGATTTAGCTGGAGAAGTCTGATCAGCCGATATCACAGAATCTGGCAAGATGGCTTCTCCCAAGAGCATGCTGGAAGATGCAGAGAGGATGGTACAAATCCTGAAGGATGTCGGGATTACAGAATATATGCCTAGAGTTATAAACCAGATGTTTGAGTTTGCTTTTTGTTATGCAACCCCAATTGTAGATGGTGCTAAGATTTATTCAGGCCATGTTAAGTAAGGCACTGTTGATGCAGATGATATATGATTGGCCATCCAGTGTTGGGCTGACCAATCCTTCACTTCTTCCTCCCCCAAGACATTTCCTATTAGATATTGCAAAGCAAAGAAATCGAACCCCTTTACCATTTATCAGACCATATTTAGATCATTGAATGCCACCTGATGGATATTGCCTACTAGCTACAAAAAAAGGCATCTATTCCTGCAGGAAGAATAATTATTCTACAGTTAAGTGTTGGCTTAGTCAGTAGCCAACCAAGCCCTCCCATACTGGGCACAGCAAACCCCCCCCCCATGTCTATTTCAACTAAAGTGGGGACTCCAGTGTCTCTCCCAGGGCAAATGTTGACAGCACAGACACCTGCTTCCTTTGTTGTAAAAGCATCATTTCCTGCAATACTGGCAGTTCAGAATGTTTGGATCAATCCATCATTTATTGGTTCCAAAAACATTCTTATTTTACCACTAAAATGATGCCACAAAATGTAACCAGTGAGTTGTCAAATGTACAGCAAAGAAAGTGTGATGATGATGATGATGATGATGATAATTTGTAATCTATCCTGACATATGTAACATGTATCCTTGGTCTTGAATCTGTTGTACTGAAATTAAACAAGTATGAAGGATGCTTTCAAGTTGTATTTTAGAAACTAAATAATATTAAATGTACAAGTTATTTGTAAAAGCTAATTATAAAAAAATGTTTTTAGGTAGGCCAGCATGCCCAAGGTCAATTGTCTGAGCATGCATTTGAAAAGTTAGCATCAAGTTTTCATCTGAACAACAAAAAAAATATTTTAGCCAAACTCCGGTGGCTCATGCCTATAAGTCTAGCTATGCAGGAGGCTGAGATCTGAGGATCACAGTTTGAAGCCAATCCAGGCAGAAAATTCCATGAGACTTTTATCTACAATTAATCACCAAAAAACTGGAAGTGGAGCTTTGGCTCAAGTGGTAGAGAACTAACCGGGCAAAAAATGCTCAAGGACAGTGCCCAGGCTCCGAGTTCAAGTTCCAGGACTCCTACACACACACACAAACAAGTTTTTATTAGCATAAATTGATTGTATAAAGGTGTTTCAAAGTGATATTTGCAACATGCATATAATGTACTTTGATAAAATTCACCCTATTTATATCAATCTTTCTCAACTGCTCTCTCTCATTCCACCTCCTTTTAAATGTTTTTTTGGAAAGTTTCATTATACTATTTTATACTTCTAGAATATTCATCATCCTACTCCCACCCTTTCTGTTCTCTCCCACTCACTATTTCTCTTCTATACATTCCCCCTACCTTTACCATCCTGTCATATTATTATTTTGGGTCTAGATTTCACATTTGAGTGAAAATGTGATATTTGTCTTTTAGAGTTAGCTTAGCTGATTTTTTTGTTCTTTACCTCTTTTTTTTTTTTTTTTTTTTCTTTCTGGTACTAGGGCTGAACTCAGGGCCTAGGAGCTGTCCCTGAGCTTCTTTGTATTCAAAGCTAGCACTCTACCACTTGAACCACAGCACCACTTCTGGATTTTTCTGAGTGTTTTATTGGAGATAAGAGTCTCATAGACTTTTCTGCCTGGGCTGGCTTTGAACTGTAAACCTCAGCTCACAGTTCAGGAAGTAGCTAGGATTACAGGCATGAGCCACTGGCACTCATATTTGTTCTTGACCTCTTTAGCTAATCTTCATTCCTTCCTGCTTCCATATTCCCATTTTCATTCTCCTTTCTCCTTCCCAACCTGCTTCCCCTACTACCTGCTCAGCTGGTATGTCCACTGCTACATCAGGCACAGGCATCTAAGGGGCTCCTCACCCTCCCAAACAGGCCAGTCCAAGCTGACCCAGCTCGGAGGGCTAACCCCCTGAGATCCAAGATTCTGCAGCATTAGCAGAAATCAGGCTTTTTAATTATGATTTCCTTTCCCCTCCTTTATTCATTCTTTTGAGGTCAATTGGAACATATGCAAACAGTAACTTGCAACCTGTTTTGTTTGTTTGTTTTTGACAGATGTGCTAAGACCCACATTTTCCCTCACTGGTAAGAGACAGGAGTTGCATGAGGCATGATTCATTTGCTTTCTCAGCAGCTGTGTGAGGGCAAGCACACACAAAAGATTTCCAAGAAAACCATTCTAAGAGTGGCAGGCTCAGCCAAATATTCTGCACAAGTACAAGAGGATCAATTATATATACAAAATATGTGTTATATATTATATATGTGCAGGGGAAATATATAAACATACACAAATATGAATATATATATACATATATGTATATATGTATGTATGTGTATATGTGTATATTATATTTCCTGCTTCAATCTCCCCATTTCTGGGATTTCAGGTGGGTACCACATTTCCTGTGCTGTCCCTTTCTGTCTTTTCCTCTCCTTTTCTCTCTTCTCCTCTTCCATCCCCTCCCCTTTTCTTTTTAGGAATTGTGCCTTGCACATACATAGTTCATGCTCTGTCACTGAGCTAAACCCCTAGACCCTAAACTTCTTGAATGGGTTGATGACCTTGCATAATTTTAACTTCTCATCCCATAAAAGAGACCTTGTCAATGTTAGAGAATGGAAACTGAAGGAAGTGAGAGATTCAGAGAGTTCTTGAAGCTGAAGCTTAATCTAGGTGACAGTGTCCACATCCCATTCAACATGCTCTTCATCAAACATAAACCTATAGGCTTTGAAGGGCAGTGTGGTCCCCAAACTCAGGACCCATTGGGAAAACCACATTCCTCTGGATTCCCCTTCTCTTCTGGGGTTCAGGTGGGATTCAGCCTCCTGACCTGGCCCCACTAGCAAGTTTGAATCTGACTTCTCAGGGTCTCCATCTGCCAGTTTCAAGTTTCATTTATCATTTCACCCAGGGATGCTGGCATCCTCTCAGAAACCTGTTGTGGGGTTTTGTGGTCCAGGAGGAGGCGTGAAAAACAGGGCAGCCGGGGCTCTGCTTCCTAATGACTTTGTCTCTTAAGATCTTTGCGAGGAGAGTCTGTGTTCCACTCTTGCTCCCCTGTGGTGGGGCAGGGCCTCACTGTTGGTAAGTATTTGGTGGTGTTGCATTGTATCAGGGCAGCTGGCATGCTATCTGTGGTGTGACGTTTCCAGGTGGGGCCGGCGCGTGCAGCTGTGGCTTCTCCATGGATGGCTCGGGGCTCCCACCAGAGGGTCTGCAGAAGGGAACTGGCCCGGTGCAATGCTCAGGCTTATCAGCAGGACAGGCACAGAGTAGTGGCCTTGTCAGAACAGGGGCAACCATTTCTTTCACTAGACTGTCAGCCAACCACATGGTTCCACCGCAAACACATCACCAGTACCTGCATCCTGCTTGGGCTGTCATGTTATATTCATGACATCAGCAAACTTTATCTCCAAAAGGCCTAAATTTTCAAATACTTGATGGGACAGCCGATGACTTAAGAAAGTGTACGTTCACAATCAGATTTAATTGGCTGTGTGTGCTTGAACCCTGTAAGTCCTAGGAAAGAGGAAATTTCTTCAGAGAAACCCAAAACTGGGGGTTTTAGCAGTGTGTGTGTGTGTGTGTGTGTGTGTGTGTGTGTGTGTGTGTGTGTGACTCCGTATCTCTGAGTTTTCTCATTTGGCCTTTTATTCATCCACTCAGCTATCACTCATGTCCTCCACTTTCCATGCCTGCTTCTAGGTGCTACGATAGCACTGCAAAGAAGATACTTGCCCATGTGAAGTTCAAGTGGAAGAGTTGGGCAATGAACTAACAACACATGCTTTGTATGTTTGTAAATGCCAGAGAGAAAAAACAAAGCAGGGAAGGGTTAGATACAGGCAGAGGGGAGGACTGATTGGTGGGAGATGCTGTGTTTAATCCACAGGGTGAAGGAAAATCTCACTCTGTTAGTCAGACACCAAGAAATCCAGAAGGAGCTGAGGGAATGCTTCCTAGTTTAGGGCAGGACATTGGAGCTTCCAGGGAAAAGATGTGCAAAGGGCCTGAGGCAAGAAGGCTGCTGACTGTGCTTGAGAAATAGAGGTGACTGTGGCCAGAGGGGATAGCATGAGTGGGAGAGAGGAAGAAGATGAGAAGAGCCAGGCAGAGGGGTCCAGGGTTCCCCTCAGTCATTTAGCCACTACAAGTTAATTTTTGAGTCTGTGCTATTTGCAGAGTATTAGGTGTTGGAGTTTGCATTCTTTTCTGAATAGGGTATTTGGAGATAAGAACTTAAGGCCAGAGAAGGGTAGAATCTGGAGCCTGCTGGGCGTACCAGGGAGAATGAAAACCAAGGAAAGATGAATTTGCTGTGCTGGAGATGCAGAATTCCCATGGGGTTGAAATGACCCACATGGTGGGAGAGGATCCTTGAAAGAATAAAGGCTGCCCAGTGGTTTACATTTGCACCTGGTTTTGGAAGGCAAAAATCCAGTTACCAAGGACAGCCTTTGCACTCCTTAAGTAGATTGTGTTCAATCTGCTCAAATCTCTGTGCATTGCACAAAGGAAGGATAAAATAGCTCAGAAGTTTGGGGGTAGAAGGGAAATCTCAGAGCAGATCATGGTGAGGTGGGTGAGCCACCGTGGGGTTGGGTAGGGTTTGGTGAGGCCCTTGTTCCTGGATCTAAGGTAGCCAGTGGGAGTTGGGCTCTGGGCCTCTCCCTCTCAGGAGCAAGAAGGATCCACAATACAAGGGATGGCTGAGCCAGTGCCTTTAACATAAGACAACTATTTTTATAATTAGGAAATAAGGGTGATATGTCCTAAATAGTGAGTGCTGATCAACTTGTAGCCACTTTCTCACTATATATTTTTTGAATTTTATTTTTTATTGTTATTATAAGTGATGTACAGTAAGTGTTACAGTAACTTAAGTCAGGTAATGAATACATTTCTTCTTGGACAATGTCACCCATTCCCTCCCTCTCTCCATACAATTTTTGCCAAGGTAAAGCAAATTTCTGAAGAATGTTTTGCTCTTTCCTCTCTTCCTCAGCCCTCCCTCCTCTCCCCCTTTTCACCTCCTATTTCCCCTTCCTTCCTTCCTTCTTTGCTCCCTTCTTTGCTTCCTTCCCTCCCTCCCTTCCTTCCTTCCATCTTTCTTTTGTTTTTTTCTGTCTTGGGGTTTGAATTCTGAGCCTTGGCGCTGTCCCTGAGCTCTTCAGCTCAAGGCTAGCACTACCACTTGAGCCATAGTGCCCCTTCCCATTTTTTTTTTTGTACTTAATTGGAGATAAGAGTCTCATGGACTTTCCTGCTCAGACTGTCATTGAACCTCAATCCTCAGATCTCAGCCTCCTGAGTAGCTAGGATGACAGGTGTGAGCTGCCGATGCCTGGCCTCCTCTCCTTTTCTAAAGCAGCACTGAAGTTTAAACTCAGGGCCTTGTGCTTGCTAGGTAAAGTGTTCTATCACTTGAGCCACACCCTCAGGCCCTCCCCCCATTTTAGCTTATTTTATTTATTTTTTAAAATTTATGTATTATCAAAGTGGTGTACAGAGGGGTTACAGTTTCATAAACCTTCCCCCTTTTAAATCTTTGTTTATTTTTGACATAGGGTCTTGTATTTTGGCCCAAGCTGGTCTGGGCCATGATCTCCTTGTTTATACTTTCTCCTAGCTAGGATGATAGGTATGAACTACTATATAAGATTTGTTTGTTGAGACAGGGTCTTTCTAACTTTTGCCTGGGCTGACCTGACCTAGAACCATGATCCTCCCTGCTTCCTGTAGAAGAAATAACAGGCATGAGCCACCAAGCCCTCTGCTTGTTTCTTTGTAGCACCTCCCTCACATCCATGGATTGGAGCTCAGCCTTATCATATATGAGTCCTGAAGGAAACTTGACTTGCTCTAAACTCAACACGTCTGCGTTCCCTCAATACTGTGAGAAGACTAGCTCCATGCTGGGATTTGAGCTCTGTGTACTTTCTTCACTAGGGTAACAGTTGAGGTCTGGTTATCTGCTTCTCATCCTGCCTAGAATTTCTGTCCAGGAACAGGCAAGGGGCAAGGCAATGTGGTCTCAGCTCCTCTTCATGGCAGCCCTGTGTGACCTGCCTGTGGTGATTTGGTAAGCCGGGGCCTGGCTCAGGAGCAAACTGCACAGCTGCCAAGACCCACACTGGAGCCTTGGTCTGTGTTAAAACATGAACTCTGCCACTGCATTTCTCTCTCTCTCTCTCTCTCTCTCTCTCTCTCTCTCTCTCTCTCTCTCTCTCTTCTCTCTCTTTCTCTGTGTACCAGTGCCAGCACTTGAACTCAGGGCCCTGTGCTCCTGTTCAGCCTGCTTTCTTGTGCCTGGTGATCTACCGCTTGAGCTATGACTCATTCTTGCCTGACTTTTTGCCGGTTAATTGGAGATGGAGTCTTTCAGACTTTCCTGCCTGATTTCCAACAAGGTCTTCCAGGTCTCAGCCTCCTGAGTAGCTAAGGATTTCAAGCATGAGCCACTGATGTCCAGCTTATTAATAATGATAGCCTATCTAATCTAGTGATAATATTATTTCCAATAACATAAATGTATGGCATCTCCATAGTCTATAGATTATCTATATGTTGTAACATGCTAGCTAACATATAATAATATAACACATTGTGAAAGTGTCATTTCTTTGGTTGATGATCCTGGGGTTTGAACTCAGGGCCTTGCTCTTGCTAGGCGTTCTACTATTTGACCCACGCTTGTAGGCCTTTTAGGCTTTAGGTTATTTTCAGATAGAGTCTGGACTTTTTGCTTGGGACAGTGGTTAAATGGCCCCCTACTTCCTGCTCCTTCCTCCACTATAACCAGAATTACAGGTACCTATCACCACCGGCAGGCTCTAAACTGTAATTTCTAATGACATTTTAGGTAGCAGCCCAACAGTGCAGTTGTTCACAAAGGTAATTGGTCAAGTCATTGATTGTGCAGCCTGTTGTGTGTGGGGGTGTCAACTGTAATTTCCTCCCATTTTCAGCCCTCCAGCCAGAAGACCCTGTGGTCTCTCTTCAGCAGTGGTCCTGCACAATGATCCTCTGAGTTCATGTACTAGTCCTGGTTTGGCTGTCTGACCTTACTGACCAACACCTTTTTGGGTAGCAGGAGGCTCTCTGCCTGTGTTGTTCCTCTTCTAGCAAAACTTGCCTTCCTACTTCTTCTCTCCTTCACTGCTTAGTCGAGAGGTCTCCTCTTCTGCCTCAGTCTTGAGTATTAGAGAGATTTCTCTGAGTCACCACAGTGCACCATAGAAATGACCACACTGCAGCTCATGGGACTCATGTCCTAGTTTTCTTTCCAGAACGTTAGAGGGACATAGGAACAAAGGAATGTCAGTGGGGCCCAGTCCAGTGTTTCTAAGAGGGTAAAACTTCCCTGCTTTGTGTCCCCATGGGAGTGGGCCTGGTCTTGATCACCAGGCTGGTGGAGATCTGGGTTTTGAATTCCAATGCTCCTACTTACCCACCCTGCTCTCCCTTCTGACCTCTGACCTCATTTCCTGAGGCTGGTTCTGGGGAATGCATTTCTGGTGTGGGCTTGATTTTCTCTTGGATCTAATTTCTAATTTCCATTTCTAATGAGTCTACTTCTTAGCCTTCTGGGTGACACTTCTAAGTGCTGGAGGAGTACCTGGGTTCTTACCTCAGTACTGACTCGTTCTCAGGCTGGACTGTGTGGAGCAACAACCTTTGTATGTGTGATGTGTGTGATGTGTGTGAGTGTGAAATTCTAGGGGTAGTCTAGTCTATTGTATCAACAATATCAAGTATATCCAAATTTGATAAAACTCAGCTTCCGGTAAGGTCCACCATTATTTGACATTACTCTTTGCTCCAATTAGCTCTGGCTAAATATTGTATTTAAGGATTTTTTTTGTTTGTTGTACACAAAGAAATGGGTTGTTTGCATGAGTAGGGACTTGAATTCTTGGGTTAAAATTCTAATTCCCCTGACTTCTAGTAGGGTGACCTTGAGCATGTTACCCTGTCTATTTACACCTCATTTCCTTTCTCCATTAAAAGAAACATTGCCCATAAAACTCTTAGCAAAAATTGCTTGTTATAAGCACTTAAAGGTAGCTATTAAAAATTCTATTTCTTAGAATTATTGTGTGAAATACCATTAGTAGAGCACAACATATTCCTATTGAGATTTTTAAATTGGGCTAACTGAATGGACTCAGTCTACCTAGTGGTTCCCTGCATGTATGTGGGGTAAAAATTCATGACACAGAAGCTGGGTGCTGGTTGCTTACACCTATAATCCTAGCTACTCAGGAGGCTAAGATCTGAGGATCCTGGTTCAAAGTTTTCTCAGGTAGTCACTCTCTGAGAGACTCCTTATCTCCAATTAAATGGCAAAAGGCCAGAGTAGAGGTGTGGCTCAAGTGGCAGAGCATCACCCTTGAAAGAGAAAGGCTAGGGAGAACATGAGAATTGAGTTCAAGTCCTAATATTGGTATGCATGCACATATACACACGTATTCACACACATATGCTTTACGTTATGGAATAAATAGAAGTCCTTGCACATCACAGACTTTCAGAGTCATATAAAATGGTTAGAAAATTCTGTGTCTGATCGGCTAGTGACAAAGATCGACAATCTTTTCTTCTGCTTTGTCCATTGGAAAGAACAGCTGGCCACCAGGCTGTGTGTGCTTGTAAACAATTATTAAATTAGCCTGTAGACTTGTCTTCTCCAAGCAGAATAACTCAGTTCTTTTAGCCTTTCCTAAGCATGGTTTTGATTTTCCATCTCTTTAATCATCTCAGTGGTTCTCTTCTGAACCTTCTCCAAGCTCTCCGTGTCCTTCATTTTGCTGTGGAGCTCCCAATTGTTCAAAATGCTCAGCAAAATGTTTACATCACATGGACTGAAACCACGGCCTTTGGTTTAATAGCAAAGGTCATTTTTTAAAGGTCTCTCTTCCACATCATTTCCTTGGATCTCATGCTATTGTGCCTCATTCCTTTGATCATGATAGTGTAAAGAGGTAGATACTGTCACCCACTTTTGTGCAGGGGTGGTACTTAGAGATTTGAAGGAGTCCAAGACCTCTGTGAATCTAGGTTGCCGCTAGATATTATGGCTGATCTCCCTGATTCCAGCATTCTTTCCATGGTGTCCAAACTCGTGCCTATAACCATTTCTAAAAGTACATGGCCATCTAAATAACTTTCTGCTCTACTTCCCAAGAACTTTTCTTTTCTACTCTAGATGGGGTGATCCACTAATCTCTCTCCTCCAAACCTTTCCAGAACCTCCCTTTGGCTTTCCAACCCTTTCTTGCTTTGCCTGATGTGTATTAGGACTGAGTAGCTTGTGCTGAGCACAGTCCATGAATAAGGATTTGGAGAGATGCTTTTGGAATTGATTTTATTTTAAAGGCACTAAGTTTTATCTGTAGTGATTCATATTGTGATAAATTTTTTTTTCTGGTAGGATTCTTTGCTCACTGTTACCATTAAAAGAGGATATTTTATTAAAGAGAGACTGGGGGTTGATCACAAGCCCTCCCTGGGGTTGAAGCCTGGATAGCTCTCCTACTTTCTTCTGCATGTGAACAAAATCTATGCAGAAAGATGAGTCTGGTCAGGTGTAAGGCTAAGAGGCCACATTTTAGTGTTTATATAGATTTTTTTAGTGTTTATACAGGTTGATTTTCCCATTCTATAGGATTGATAAATATTGAATTTGCCTTATACACACAATACTAATCCAGAATCCAGAATTCCTTATGATGTATATATTCCATCATCAAAGAGGGATTTTTTTTTTAAAAAAGCCTACTCACAACACAACACAACACAACACAACAAAAAGCTTGCTCACCAGGGTATTTAGAAAAAAATAACTCACTGGTTGTTTGACTGAATTAATAGGTCAATTAAAATATTTGAATGCATTCCCACACCCATTTGAAACAACAGTTAAGTTAAAAAATTGCTGAGAAAGGGCAGTTGATAGGAGAGATTAGAGAAGAGAGGAAACAGCTCAGTGTTTCCAGATCTTGTCTGTTCAGAAATATTACCTGGGCGGGGAAAGAATGTAATAAACCAGTCTCTCCTGACCTTACCATTCTGACTTAATTCATTTGGGGTGGAGCCTTGGATTGATTTTATTTAATGCTACCCAGGTGACTTAAGGCAGTCTTGGTTGAGATCTGATGGGTGAAGGAATGGAAGAGGTTGGAGTTTGAAGGCCATTGCAGGCAAAGGCCTCCTTTTCCTGTCTCTGGTTTGCCCAGCTTTGATGGGACAGCTCTGGTGTTGGGTAGCAATAACAGGCCAGGGCTTGAATGAGGCTGATGTGGGAAGTGTATGGATGGCTATTATCAAGATCACCATCTTGACTATGTTAGAAGCAAGTCAAGTTCTTTAGATCTTGGATCTGTTGACCTAGTACTATAGGACCTGCTGTCTCTCACTGTCCGGGAGACCTAGAAAAGATGGTGGAGCTACTGGACCTTGTGCCATTGGCTTTCAAGGGAAAGGTTATAGACCTTTTCCTCCAATTCATATGTTGAAACCCTAACTCTGTGATGGCAGTAGGAAGTAGGGCCTTTGGAAATGAAAGAGGATAGGAAAGTGTGACCCTCTTGACTGAAATTAGTGCCATAATTTTGTTTTCTTTCTACTGTGTAAGAATACATTGAAAAGATGGAAGTCTAACAAGAAAAAGGAAACAGGAAGAAGGACCTTACCAGAGCACAACTATCATTATTTTCACTTTCCCCTTCTGTTATACCTTTTGCCCTCCTCCTCTTCTACTTCTTTTTCTTTATTTTTAAAAAAATTATCTTTATTGAAAAGGTGATGAGCAGGGGATTACAGTTATATAAGTTAGGTAATGATTACATTTGTTTTTAAACAATGTTACCCCATCCATCATTTTCTCCCACTTACCCCTCCATACTCCCTTCCTCCCAAGTTGTAAGGTAGACATCTGACCTATTGTGAAGTGGGTATCATTGTTGTATTAGTTTGTCCTTTGACCTGCTGGTCTGTGTTTCCCTTTCCCTTCCCCTGGTTGAATAATCTTATATACAAGACACAAGGTACAGAAAATTAAGAGAGAGGAAAGAGAAAAAACAAAACTAAAAAATAAATGAATTAAAAAACCTATGTACAGTACATAATAAGAACCTCTTGTTTCCATATCCTGGAGTTCATGATTGGTATGTTTCATTATATATAGTCCTATGCTTTAAGCAATTGGAATAGACTCTTCAACAACTGGTACTGACAGAATTGGCTAAACTGGCTAAACGTGTGTAGAAAACTACAGTTAGATTCTTACATTATCACCTTTGCCAGAATCTATTCCAAATGGATCAAAGCAGATACCCTGAAAACATTATGGGAAGGAATGGGAGAAACACCAGAGCTCCTTGGAACAGGTAGAAACTTTCTCAATAAAGACACAGAAAGAACAAATCAAAGAAAAGCTAGACAAATGGGATTACATTAAACTTCAGAGCTGCATGGCAAAGGGAGAAGATCTTCACTAGTCATACAGCAGACAAGGGCCTTATATCTATAACATAGCTACAGCTCAAAATACTTCCAAAATAATCCTCCAAAGGAAAGAAACCACCCCATTAGCAAGTGATCTAAAGACTTAAAGAGAGACTTCTCTGAAGAGGAAATACAAATAGCCAAGAGATATATCAACATCTTTGGCCATAAAGAAATGCAAATCAAAACAACATTGAGATTCTAACTCACCCCAGTTAGAATGGCTATGATCAAGAAATCTAATCACAACAGATGCTGCCGAGGATGTGGCCAAAAGTGAACCTTACTACACTGTTGGTGGGAATGCAAACTTGTACAACCACTCTGGAAAGCAGTATAGAGGTTCTTCAAAAGACTGAACACAGAGCTCCCCCATAATCCAGCAATCCCACTTCCGCATTTACCCAAATGTCCACAAATAAGGCCATACTAAAGTTACCAGCACAACCATGTTCACTGCAGCATTATTTACCATAGTGAAGATATGGAACCAACCCAGATGCTCCTCAGTAGATGAATGTATCAAGATGTGGTATATATACACAATGGAGCTCTATGGTTCCATAAGAAAGAATGACATTGCCCTATACATGAGGAAATGGAAAGACCTGGAAAAAATTATATTAAATGAAGTAAGCCAAATGCAAAGAAAAGTAGGTTGCATGGTTTCCCTCATTTCTAAGAACTAAAATATGTCTATGATATTCTATTTCTTTTTCATTTCTCCCAGTTTTAGTAACATGTTAGTTTCAACATGACATTTCCATATATGCTTACAACATGCCTTGATCAACCTCATTTCCTTTGATGCTTTCTTATTCCTTCCTTTCCCCTCCTTAAAGCAATTTCAACATGCTTCATTGTTCCATTTTTTATGCATGTGTATGAAATTTTTCAACCATATTCACCTTCCTTCACTTTCTCCATTCACCCACTCTTGTAATAGCCACCCTTGAACAAGACATATTTCACTTTCCTGTCATTACTTTTTAAAAATTATCTTTTAATTGTTCAAAGGGATTTCACCATGGCATTTCACACATGTGCATATTATACAAATGAATCCCATCTATTAGTCTTTCCTCACTTCTCCAACCCCCTATTGCTCAACGGTTTTCAGTGAGGTTCATTATGCTATATTCATATGCAGATGCAATGTTTTTCAATATTATTCACTCCCCAGCATTCTTTTCCAGCATTCTTCTCTACTCAATCTCCTAACTACAAACATGTTTGTAATTGTGGGATTATGATCATGTATATATTAATATATGTTTATCTTTTAAGTGTGGCTTCCACATATGAAAGAAAACATGGTTTTTGTCCTTCTGAATCTGGCTTACATTGTACTCTCCAGTTTTACCCACTTACCTGAAAATGACATCATTTCATTTTTATTTATGGCTGAATAGGACTCCATTTGTGCATATTCCTTATTTTCCCCCTTACTCATTGTTAATAGGCACCCAGGCTAATTCCATAGTTTGGCTGCTGTGAATAATACTGCAGTAAACACGAGGGTGCAAAGATCTCTCATTTACTTCAATTACCATTTCTTTTTATATGTGGACAAGAATGATATAATAGGTTAATAAGGAAGGTGTATTTATAATTTTTGAGCAGCCATCATATTGATTTCTATGGAGGATGCACTAATTTACATCCCCAGAAATAGTGCAACATTGCTCCCAGCATTTATTACTGTTTTGTATTCTTGGTAATTAGTTTTTGAATTCAGGGCCTTTCACTTGCTTGGCTGGCTTGATCAAGTGGTTGGTGCTCTTTCATTTCAGCCTTATTTCCACCTTGGCTTTTTTGCTTGTTATTTTGAAGAAGGATTCTTGTAGACTTTTCTGCCTGGGCTAGGTTTGAAGTGTGATCCTTTGTATCTCAGCCCCCTGAAGAGCTAGAATCACAGGCATGAAGTATTGGTGCATGTTCTTAATGATAGCCATTCTGACTGGGATGAAATGGAACCTCAGTGATATTTTTTTCTTTTGGCTCAGGGTGTGTGTGGGGGTGGGGATGGGATGGGGGTGGAATTACTGGGGTTTTAACTTAGGGCCTTGCACTTGCTAGGCAGCTGCTCTTACTTATGAGCCCTACCTCCAGCCCGTCAAATATATATATATATACATATATACACATATATATACATATATATGTATATATGTATATATATGTATATATATGTATATGTATATATATGTATATATATATATATTTTGGTTTGCATTTCCTTCATGGTTAAGAATGTTGAAAAAGGGGCTGGGAATATGGCCTAGTGGCAAGAGTGCTTGCCTCCTACACATGAAGCTCTTGGTTCGATTCCCCAGGACCACATATATGGAAAATGGCCAGAAGGGGCGCTGTGGCTCAGGTGGCAGAGTGCTAGCCTTGAGCGGGAAGAAGCCAGGGACAGTGCTCAGTCCCAGAGTCCAAGGCCCAGGACTGGCCAAAAAAACAACAACAAAAAAAGAATGTTGAAAAAATTTTAACTCTTTTATCTATTTCTCTAATTATTAATTGGGTTATTTATTCTTTTTTTGTGCTTATACTGACATTTGAATTCAAGGTCTCATGCTCACTTGCTTTTTCACTTGTAGATGATATTCTACCACTTGAACTATGCCCTCGCTTCTGACTTTTTGTTTGTTAGTTGGAGAGGACGATCTCAAGGATGTGCTGGAAGTGGCTTTGGACCATGACCCTCAGATCTCAGCCTCTTGAGTAGCTAGGATTACAGGTGTGAGCAACTGGCTCCTAGCTTATTTATCCTCATAGTGTTTATTTTTGGAGCCCTGTACACATTCTATATAAGAATTCCTTTCTGAGAATAGCTGACAAAGTTTCTCTCCCATCTGTAGGTTTTTTTTTTTTTTTGATATTTCTGCTGTGTAGAAGCCTTTTAATTTGATGCAATCCCATTTTAAAATTATTTTCTTATTTTCTGAGCAATTGTAGTTCTATTCAGCTAAGCACTAACAATGCTTTTATCTTCAGGCTTTCCCCTATGTTTTCCTTTAGCAGTTCCAAAGTTTCCACTCACACATTCAGACCTTCGATCCACTTGGAATTACCTTTTGTGTGGAGTCAGAGATGGTGGTCCAGGTTCAGGCTTCTCCATGTGGATACCCAGTTTTACCAGTAGCCTTTCTCGAAAAGGCTATAGTTTCTCTGATGTATGTTTCTGCTACTTTTGTCAGAAATCAAGTGACTGTAGATGTGTGGTGTTATTTTTGAATCTTGTGTTCTAAGAGGTGAATGTCTTATAGGCTGCTTTTCCATATTATCTTTACAAGAAGTAAACACACAAATTCCACCATGAAGGGGCTTGAACACAATTTAAAAATTTATCAGCAGAGACAGTGAGAATACTGGCTAAAGAAATATTCTAGGTACTTGTTGCTCAAGTTTGTAATCCTGGCTACTAAGCTGAGATCTGAGGATCACAGTTCAAAGCCAGCCCCAGCAGGAAAGTCCGTGAGCCTCTTATCTCCAATTAACCACCAGAAAACCAGAAGTGGTGCTGTGGCTCAAAGTGATAGAGTGCTTGCCTTGAGTGAAAAACCTCAGGGACAGTACCCAGGCCCTGAGTTCAAGCCCCACAACCAATAATAACAACAAGAACAACAACAAAAAATCAATAAAGAAATAGCAAAGAACTAGGCACCAATGGTTAATGCCTGTAATCCTAGCTACTCAGGAGTCTGAAATCAGAGGATGGAGTTTCAAAGTCAGCCCAGGCAGAAAGTCCATGAAACTCTTATCTCCAATTAACCACCAAAGACTGGAAATGGATCTGTGGTTCAAGTGGTAGAGCCCAAGACTTGAGCACAAAAGCTCATGGACAGCGCCCAAGTCTTGAGTTCAAGCCCTTGGACTGGCACAAAACAACACAAAACTAAGCAAAAGAAATAGAAAAGAGGGACTGGGGATATGGCCTAGTGGCAAGAATGCTTGCCTCGTATACATGAATCCCTGGGTTCGATTCCCCAGCACCACATATATAGAAAACGGCCAGAAGAGGCACTGTGGCTCAAGTGGCAGAGTGCTGGCCTTGAGCAAAAAGAAGCCAGGGACAGCAGTGCTCAGGCCCTGAGTCCAAGCCCAGAACTGGCAAAAACAAAAACAAACAAACAAAAAAGAAATAGAAAAGAGCTGAGTGTTGTGATACAACATTTGGGAGGTTGAGTTTGAAGGTAGCCTGGGCTACACAGCGTGAGACCTTGTCTGGAATAAAGAAGGGCAAGAAGTAATAGCGACTAACAGGTTGATTTTATTAGTAAAAGCAGAGCCTGCTGATTATTTGCACAAACAGGCTACATAAATCCTCAGGGTAGCCTCCTACCCCCCCACCCCCCATCTCCAAGAATTACCCACTTTCTGTAGAAAAGTCTTGCTGACAGTGCAGGCATGAATCTCGCAGGGCAACTCTGCTCTCACCCTTGACCCCTGAAACTTGCTACTTCCTGTATTATGGGGAGAGTTTGTGATAAGACAATTAAGCCTATTTGATTAGCAGCTACCAATGGCTTTGTGTTAAATAGTTAGGGATGTCTTCTTTTGATGTCTACTTCATAATGAATGGAGAGTTAAAAAAAATAACAACCACCTTCTTTATTTATTGGAGATCTTTATTGTCAAAGGCTTCTTTTCCCCAAGGAACATAAGGTACAGGGAATGTGGGAGAGGAGTGAGATGTCATCCTCATTTCATTTTAAGAAAGAATGTAGGAAAACCAGATCATACCTGTCATTAGAGTACTTGGGAGGCTGAGGCAGGAAAATCTTGAGTTTGAGATCAATCTGGGCTATCTAATGAGACCCTGTCTCAAAAGAGAAAAAGAAAAAGAATGAAGGAAGGAGGGAAGAAAAGAAGGGAAAGAGAAAAAGGGACGGGGAGGGAGGGAGCAAGGGAGGAAAGCAGGAAGGTCCTCAGAATGCTCTGGTATGTGCCAGAAAGAAGCACTGCATTGTCAATTGGAAAAGAGGAGGATTATTTGTGCCTTCTTCAATAAGTCAGTTCTTATAAGCCATATTTTCCCAGCCAAAAAAAAAATACTGACAAATTAATCTTCCTGCCATTAGATTAAGACATGGAACAGCCAGAGTTGGGATGGAAAGCAGTTGTAGCCGTTCAATGAGCTGGTAAAAAGAACCTGACTTGCACAACATTAAGTCTCAGAGCAGTGTGAGCTGGGCCGGGCCAGGGGGCTGGTAGGGAGCGCTGCCTCTGAGGTACTGCTGGAGATATAAAGACACTGCAACCCCAGGCTACCCGCATTCACTACTCATCTAACTTGTCTGTTACTTCAATTTTCTAAAGCAAAGTCATGCACTTACCAATTAAGACAGCAAGGGGACAAATTATCTGGAATATATAGAGTTTAAAAAGGCAATCTTAAGGATTTGGCCCTATTTGAAAATGATGGCAAAGGCTAGGGCCTTTTGAATTGTAATTCAAAATATTCTCAAAAATCTTAACTATGAAGATGAAAACTGTTTATTGTATTCAGGATGATATTGGAAGTTTGGCCCAAGATGTAGGTATTGTACCATTTTGAAAGAACCACCAAACCCTTAATGAATCCTTTGAAACTTTCATTTTTAGTCCCTAGAAAATTGTGAGGCTAAATGTCTAGTGTAGGGCTGGAACTACCCACCACACCTAGCAGATTAGGCCAAAGTCAGCGAGAAAGGAGGGCTGTGACTCAGTGACTTAGTGAGTCAAAGAGGAGAGAGGTGGGAGTCTGAGAAAGGCTTTTGTCACATCCTGCCTCAAGCCACACTATGGCCTCCTGTCTCCTCAGACAGGCTGAGACTGTACTTGCCTCTATGCCAAATCATGGCTTAGGCCTTTTTGTTGTTGTTTTGACATTTGAGGTTTGTCCATTTTGAAAGGGATAGGTATAAATTAAAACCATCAGCTCCCTCTATTTGAGATGGCCCTTTTGAAGAAGGAAGAATAACATGTGCATGGGGATCTGACTAAAGTAATGTGAACATATTACTTAGTCTCAAAAAGACTTGGCTCAACTCATAGCCTCTCACGGCCTTAGTCAAATCATTCAACTTCTTTGTGTGACAGATCCCTGTGTATAAAATTAGAAGTTTGTAGCAGCTGGACTCCAAATTGCCCTCTGGCTCTAAAGATCCAGACTTAAACCCAATAGATCACATTGTAGTTCAACGCTGGCCTGTCCTTTCCCACTGTAACAGGTCAAGTTACACATCCTTCAATCCCCAGCCCTGCCTGTGTGGGAAGGAAAGACAGAGTGAGGGAGATCAGAAGGCCATGTAAGAAAGGCAGACTTTACACAGACTTTTTTTTTTTAATTTCTAGGAGCACTATGCTTTGGATTTAATCCTTCTTGAAGATTCACTTTGTCTTATAGAATCAATAATCTCAATCTTCTCCATTGGTAAATCCCATACATGGAATGGTTTTCTAACATCACTTCCTATTTACCAAGTCTCCATGTTCAAATCCACACTGCTCAATTCTCTTCCTTTCTTCTTTGCCCCATCCATCAAAACTGTCATAGAAACCTGTTTCCTGTTATCTACCCCTCCAGCATTGCCCCCATAGCTAAATCATATGGAGATTATAAGGGGGTTAGTTAAAATCTGGTTCTAAGCATCTGTTCACATTGATTGACACCTGGATCCTTTCGTTCCCCAGGGATCTTAGCAAAACCTCATCTTCATTGTTCCAAGATGATTGTGTAGCTATATTTCTGTGATTCTCAGATACCTTTCTATACCCCAGAGATTTTATGTGGGATCTAGTGTTTGGCAAATTACACACTAGCAGAGTTTGAATGAATATTAATTATCCCAATAGGTACAATTTCAGGTACCATCCAAGTTCCACGAAATCTTTGCAGGTGTGTGTGTGTGTGTGTGTGTGTGTGTGTGTGTGTGTGTGTGTGTGTGTTTAATCTGTGTGAAGCAGTACATTCTAGGAGCATTTGTTCTGAATGACTGGCATTTCTGAAAGCAGATACTATTGTAAAAAACACAGCTTAGGAGAGTTCCATTTATTTATCAATGCTTTCATGCAAGACAAATATTCAGTTAAAGACAGCATGCTTCAGGCTTCTGATTAGATCACAGAAGTATAAATATCACAGGACTTTTATGTGTTTGCACAATGGGAAGCAGCAGAGTTCTTTCCTCTGACCCCCTTCTTTTTAATATAAGCTGTTTACAGAAGCATATGATTTTTTTTCTTGACACTCTTCTTGTTCTCTGGTTTGCATTACTTGAATGAGAAGTAGGTTTACAGATCCTATCGAAATGTGCAAACCAAACAACCCATCCACCTTTTAAGACCCAGCTCTGCATCATTGATGGACAGGAATGCTCAGTCTCAAGGGGGTCTAGGAATGGAGGCTAAAGAGGGGTGATGTGGACCAGCACACAGATCCAAGGTGCATCTTACTTTATTGTCTAGTAAGCTCTCTTCTAATAATAATGGAAATGTTAAGACTCCTCGGCTAGATGTATGCATTAAAAAATATAATGGTTTGCATACTGTGCAGTGATTTGTAAAATGTGAATGCCTACAAAAACCGTGGTTAGCCAGCATAACATTATCTTATTTTTAGTTACACAACCAGTAAAACAGCTGGAGGTCTAAAATCATGGCCTAGCACTAAATGCATTACTACATTTTACCCATGCAGTAAGGGCCTGTCCTCTCAGTGAGGCGATGGGAAAAAAGTGGAGTGATTACAGACGAATTAACACTTCCCATTTTAATAGAGAAGCCGGGTCTACATAAAAGCATTGGAATTAGAACATGAGCCAGATAGATATCGTAGGGCATCTAATGTGCAGCGAGACCACACTAATAGACATCTGTGTTTTCGAATCAAATGAACCTTTGTTCATTAGTCAAGAGATAATATCTATCCAACTTGACTAAAGAAGTTACCAGTAAAATATTTTGCTTTAAAGCTTCTTGAACATAGTTAATAGAGCCATCTTGGCAATAATAGCAAAACAGAATTGGCACTTAGGAGCTGTGCTTATTTTTGTTTTCTCCATAAAAGCATGAAGTCGTCGGTTACATGTAACTCCTTTAGCTTCACAACTTGTCTTTGTAGTTTGGTCAGTAGCTTACTTGTTACAGTCTCAAAAAATATTAAATGCTGTCATAGGACAAAATCTATCGAGTCTGATCTAAGAAGTTTCACCAACACACACACGCACACATGCACACACACACATATACACACACACCCCATGATAAACATGCTCATGATCTGAAACTGATACATTCATTTGAGATAAAGGTTGTGAAATTTTGCTGGGTGCTAGTGGTTCACACCTGCATCCTTACTACTCAGGAGGCTGAGATCTGAGGACTGTGGTCTGAAGCCAACACAGGCAGGAAAGTCTGTGAGACTCTTATCTCCAAGTGGAGATGTGGCTCAAGTGGTAGAGCACCAGCCTTGAATGAAAAAGCCAAGGGATAAGAGTCCAGGGCCCGAGTTCAAGCTTCAGTACTGAAACCAAAGGGTGAAAAAGTGTGGAATTTTCAAGTGAGCAGGCTTACTTGTCTCCCATCATGGGGCTTGTGTGTAGGAGCTGTTTGCAAGAGCAGGTGAGTTCGGATCTGGATTGTCACCCAAAGGCCCAGGTGTTAAAAGCCTGGTCCCTGGCTTGACTTTGTTGGGAGATGGTAGAATCTTTAAGAGATGAGCCTATTTGAAAGGGCCTAGATTACTGGAGCTCTAATCTTGAAGAGGCTTGTAGGGCTTTCTTTCTTTCCTGTCCTAGTTGTTAAGTGACTGGGTTTGCTTTGCCACAAGCTCCCAGCTTCCATCATTATCTGTTGCTTCTCCACAGGCCCAAAGCACTGCTGTGGGCCATGGACTGAAGCCTCAGGATCAATGAGCCAAAGGAGCCTCCCTCTCCCCTTCTCCTCCTCCCTTTCCCTTTCCCTTCCTCTCTCTTCCTCCTTCCTCTCCCTTCTTCCCTCTCCCCTCCCCTTCCCACTCCCTCTCCTCCTCTCCCTCTCTCCTTTCCTCCTCCCTTCCTCTCAGCTCTTTCTTTCACTTCCCTCTCCCCTCTCCCTCTCTTCCTTCTCCTTTGTACCTCTTTTACTCTCTTCCCTTTCTCCTTCTCCCTCTTCCTCTCCATCTCTTTCCTTTCTCTCCCTCCCCCTCTCCTCCTTCTCTTCCCTTTCTTTTCTCTTCCTCTTCTTTCCTCCTCCCTTCCTCTCTCCCCTTTCTCCCCCCATCATCGCTTCTCTCCCCCTCTCAAATCTATCTATCTATCTATCTATCTATCTATCTATCTATCTATCTATCTATCTATCTATCTATCTATCTATTTGTCTGTCTGTCTGTCTGTCTGTCTATCTATCCATCCTATCCATCTATCATCTATCTACCTACCATCTATCTATCTACAGATATATATCTATATATATCTTAGCATAGTAAGGTTAACTGACATAGAATGGTTAAACCTACTCTACCTGTTCCATCTGCAGCTCTGCCAAGCCAAACTAAACCTCCACAAATACAGACAATCCCTCCTTACAGGGGACAAGTTTATGATTGTTTGACTTTACCATTTTGAATTTGGTTTTTTTTTTCTGCCTAGCAATATGAGGTGTGCTCTTTTTTCTGGATGCTGGGCAGTAGCATCAAGCAAAGGTCCTAGATAATGTGGGTCAAGTGCAGTTTTAGCATATAATAATTTCAATGTATGATGAGTATACTAGAATATAATCATATCCTAAACTGTGATCCTCTGGATCTGAGTTTCCTGAGTAGTAGCTAGAATTACAGATGGGAACCACAAGTGCTTGGCTAAAGCATATATATATATATATATATGTTATATGTGTGTATATGTATATATATATGAATTTATTGTCAAAGTGATGTACAGAGGGGTTACAGTTTCATATATATGGCAGTGATCACATTTCTTAGCAAACTTTTTATCTCCTGCCTCATTTTTCTCTCACCTTCCCCCCTCTCCAACCCCCCTCCCCCCAAGTTGTACAGTTGGTTTACTGCATATTGTCTCCTAAGTATTGCTGTTGCATTGGTTCGGTTCGCCTTTTACCTTTTGTCTCTCCGTTTTGATTTTTCCCTTTCCCTTCCCTTAGTTTCGATAAATGTGCATACAATATCCAGGGTACCAAAATCAGTTACAGTGACATTAGGGGAAGAAAGTCAAGAAAAAAGGTCAATATATTAAAAAAATGTTTCCCTACTATTCGTTTACTTGTTTAAATCCTCTTTAAGAAGTTAAAGATGTTCATGTTGGTTTTAAGTTTGTTAACTTTTTAAACTACTCCTCCTGAGTATATTCAGATAACCAAATATTTTTCAGGAATTCAAGTGGCAAATTAAACTAATCAATTTTTTAATAATATTCCAAAGATAAGTCCAATCTGGTCTGTTTTGTTTTTGCTTGTTTGCTTTGACATTGGATAGCCCTGTTTGGCCTTGAACTCATTTTAAGTGTGTATCACCTGGCCCAGTTCTGGTTGGTTGATTTTAAACACATACCTGTATTTTAACTTTACAATTTTTATTTTCGTGTGTGAGATTTGCCTGTAGTATCCTTTTCTTTGGTAATCTCTGCCTGACAACAGCAGATTTTATTTTGTTTTCTTTTTCTTTTTAGCATACATTAGTTATACTAGGGGAGATTTTATTGTGGCACTTCCACACATGTTTAGAATATATTTCACCCTGAAAACACTAAAGGAAGGAGTAGGAGAAACACTTGGGCTCCTTGGCGCAGGACGGAACTTCCTTAACAAAGACCCAGAAAGGCTACAAATCAAAGAAAGGTTGGACAAATGGGACTGCATCAAACTGCAGAGCTTCTGCACGGCAAAGGACATAGCTCGCAAGATAAACAGAAAGCCCACAGACTGGGAGAAGATCTTTACCAGCCATTCAACGGACAAAGGCCTCATATCTAAAATACATGCAGAACTAAAAAAATTACCCTCTTCCAAAACAAAACCACAAAGAACCAATAGCCCCCTCATCAAGTGGGCTAAAGACTTACAAAGAGACTTCTCTGATGAGGAAATGAGAATGGCCAGGAGACATATGAAAAAGTGCTCTCCATCACTGGCCATAAAAGAAATGCAAATCAAAACAACATTGAGATTCCATCTCACCCCAGTAAGAATGTCATATATCAAGAAAACTAACAATAACAATTGTTGGAGGGGATGTGGCCAAAAGGGAACCCTACTTCATTGTTGGTGGGAATGTAAACTGGTTCAGCCACTCTGGCAAGCAGTATGGAGATTCCTCAGAAGGCTCAATATATAGAACTCCCCTATGACCCAGCAGCCCCACTGTTGGGTATCTATCCAAAAGCCCACAAACAAAATCACAGTAATGCCACCAGCACAACAATGTTCATCACAGCGCAATTTGTCATAGCGAGAATCTGGAACCAACACAGATGCCCCTCCGTAGATGAATGGATCAGGAAAATGTGGTACATATACACAATGGAATTTTATGCCTCTATCAGAAAGAATGACATTGTTCCATTTGTACGGAAATGGAAGGACTTGGAAAAAATTATACTAAGTGAAGTGAGCCAGACCCAAAGAAACATGGACTCTATGGTCTCCCTTATTGGGAATAATTAGTACAGGTTTAGGCAAGTCATAGCAGAGCATCACAAGGCCCAATAGCTATACCCTTATGATCACATAAGATGATGCTAAGTGAAATGAACTCCATGTTATGGAAACAATTGTTATATCACAGTTGTAACTACTTTCAATGTCCCATGTGTATCTGTAGCTTCTACTATTGATGATGTTCTTGTATCATCTTCCTGTGGTTGTACCTACACTATCTCTGTAATCTTATCTGAGTATATTGGAAACCGTGTATACTGGTATTGGAACTAGGAAATTGAAAGGGAATACCAAAATTGAGAGACACAGGGTAAAAAAAGACAAACAACTACAAAAGCAATACTTGCAAAACTGTTTGGTGTAAGTGAACTGAACACCTCAGGGGGGGAAAGGGTAAGGGGGAGGGTGGAGGGGGGTATGAGGGGCAAGGTAACAAACAGTACAAGAAATGTATCCAATGCCTAACGTATGAAACTGTAACCTTTCTGTACATCAGTTTGATAATAAAAATTTGAAAAAAAATATATTTCAATCAATCTCACCCCTTCTATTGTTCTCCTTTTACCCCTCTCCCTTCCAAAAACAATTTCAACAGGTTTCATTGTTTTATTTTCACACACACTTTGACCATATCCTTTTATTTCACAAGTGATAAGTTCTTTAAAAGTTCCTAAATTTGCCATAAATCAGGTAGAGCTTATTGTCTTTATGAGAAAAATTTGACTAAATTAATGACCATTCAACTACTTTGGCTTTCTGGATCTTTTGGAATTAATGAGTTATATTTCTTTCTGTGAATGTCTCCCTTTGGTAAAATATTTGAAATGTACTGGCTTTTTCTTTTATATTTTATTATCTTTTAGAGCTTTCTAGCATCTATAGTTAAGTATCTCTATTCATCCTGCTAATATTTTGTCTTTTCTTATGACTACTCTTACAAGAGGATGTCAGCAGAGTGGGCTTTGTTGATTTCCATTGCATGTTTGATCTTGTTTTATTGGGTTCTTTCTTTTATTTGATTTCTGTTCTATGCTTCTACTTTGCTTTTATTTTATTTAATATGATTTTATTGTCTTTTATCTAACTTCTTGACATTCCTGCTCCTTCCTCCATGTAAACATTGAAAGTAAAACAAAACAAACATTTCTATTTCAGTTATATCTTCTGTTTGAAAACATATACTTTAATTTTATTTTCATTTTGATTTTCTTCTAATTTTCATAATTACAAGTGTATGTAGACACACACAGGGTCAAAGGTTATTTAGAAGCTTGCCCTAAGTTCTCAAATCAATGTTTTTTGTTTGTTATATTTTAGTTTCCTTTTTAAAATTTCTTCCCAATAATGAGAAAGAACTTTTCCTTATGAACTCTGAAATGTGTTGAGACTTGATTTATGATGCTGCAATGGTCCATCTAAAATATAGGCCTTTTTAAAAAAGAATAAACGTACTTTTCAATGCTATATATAGTATATAAATCCAAATGTGTCAGTTAGATTGCTAAAATATCATATATTTAAATTTAATTTTTTTGTGTGTGGCTTGAACTCAGGGGCCTGGGTGCTATCCCTGAGCTTTTCTCCCAAGCCTAGCAGTCTGCCACTTCCAGCTTTTTTTTGTGTGTAGTTAATTGGAGATAAGAGTCTTATGGACATTTCTTCCTGGGCTGGCTTTGAATTGCAATTCTCAAATCTCAGCCTCCTGAGTATTACAGGCATGAGCTCTCAGTGCCTGGCTATTTTAATTTCTTTATTTGTTGTGGGGTGCTGGTGCCCATCTTTATTTGCTTGATTTAACAATCATAGAAAGGACTATGTTGAATATCCTATAAAGATGGTTAACTTGTGAGTTTATTCTTACAATTTTGTTAAGACTGTTTCTTCTTTTAATATTAGCTATATTTTAAGATCTTCTGTGAAGGGGTTGGAACTCAGGGATCCACATGCTTTGAAAGTGCTTTTACATAACCTACAGCTTTAGCTCTAGGGGTGTGTGTGTGTGTATGTGTGTGTGTGTGTGTGTGTGTGTGTGTGTGTGTGTATCTTGGGGCTTAAACTCAGCACCTGGCTTCTGTCTCTGAGCTTTAGTGCTGAAGGCTGGTATTTTACCACTTGAGCCACAGCTCTACCTCTGGCTTTTTAGAGGTTAGTTGGAGAAAAGTCTTTTTTTTTGTTGTTGTTGTTTTTCTCTTTTTTTTTTTTTTGCCAGTCTTGGGGCTTGAACTCAGGGCCTGAGCACTGTCTCTGGCTTCTTTTTGCTCAAGGCTAGTACTTTACCACTTGAGCCACAGAGCCACTTCCAGCTTTTTCTATATATGTGGTAGTGAGGAATCGAACCCAGGGCTTCATGTGTATGAGGTAAGCACTTTATCACTAGGCTATATCCTCAGCCCTGAGAACTTGCCCTGGGCAGCCTTGGAACCATGGTCCTTAGATCTCAGCCTCCTGAGTAGCTAGGATTATAGGTGTGAACCACTGGCACCCTACTTAGAATTGTTCTATTTTATTTTTTTCTGTGTAATCTGAAGCTTTCGCTAATATGAAGTGGCTGTAGTAGTTGTTTAATAACAACAATATAGCTACTACCTTGTCTTTGGGCTGACATGCTCCTTCTCCTGTCAATCTATCTGTAATATTATGCTTTAAGTATGTCTTACATGAAACAACAACCTTTAGATCTGTTCAGGTTTATTTTTTCTATTTTGTATTTTTTTGTTTGCCACACTTTTTCCATTCTTTTGAATTTCTATGTTTTCTTCTTTGGGATTGGAGCTTTTTTCTCTCTCTCTCTCTCTCTGGAGTACTGAAGTCATAAATTACAACTTAAAAAATTTATAGTCTTACTTACCCTAGACATTTGACATGTCTACTTAATAAGTATCTTTACTTCCTTGAAAGTACTACAAGTAATCTGATCATTCTATTCCTATTCCTGGGCTATTTGGATTCTTTCTACATTTTTAGTATTGTAAATGAGATTCTTCTTCTTCTTTTTTTAATCCAGTCAACGTTTGTTTAGATTTCATCAACTGTTAACCACTGTCAATTTTTTGGGTGTGGGGCTTGAACTCAGGGCCTGGGCACTGTCCCTGTTTTTTTCAAGGCTAGTGATCTACTACTTTGTGCCATAGCACCAATTCTGGTTTTCTGGTGGTTAATGGGAGATAAGAAGAGTCTCATGGGGACTTTCCTGTCCATGCTGGCTTTGAACCACAATCTTCAGACTTCAGCCTCCTGAGTAGTTAGGATTATAGGTGTGAGCTACCAATGTCCAGGTACCGCTTCTTGTTTTGATTCTACAACTTTTTTTCCTTCTGATATCCTTCTGTGATATACTGACTGAGTTCCTTTATTAAGGAATTGTTGATTTTAAACTTCCTCATTTTTTTGTTCATTCAAAAATGTTTTTTCATTGGTTGGGTCTGATTTAGATATAATTTACACAGGTCATCCAATTTTATATGGGCAATCTCTTTTTCTTTCCTTTACCATTTGATGACTCTAGTTTATTTATTTCACATTTTCTTTACCTCCTGACTATGTAATAATGGTTTTAATGAGAAATCTTTTCTCTTTCTGTCTCTTAAGACTTATCTTTTATTATTCTGTAGTGTCCTCCTGTCATTATAATAGTCTATGTACAGATTTATTTTTATTTATCTGCTTCAAATTTATTTTGGTTTCTGAATCTGAATTTTGTTCATCAGATCTGGAAATTTGTAGCCATTTTGTCACTAACCATCATTTCTCTCTTTGCTTTTCCAGAGCTCTGACTAAAGGTACGTTGGGTGCTCTCCAGCTGCTTGGCTCTGTTGTTCCTTAACCCCTTATCTATTTGTTTTCTGCACCTGGGTGATAATTTAGTGCTGTGCTGCTGTATGCATTCTTCCTTCCGACTTGTCTAATTTCTTTTATCCTCTTTAAGAGTTCAGTTATTACTAGGTGCTGGTAGCTCACCCCTGTAATCCTGGCTACTCAGGAGGCTGAGATCTGAGGATTGCTGTTCACAGCCAGCTCAAGCAAGAAAGCGTATGATAGTCTCATCTCCAACTAACTCCCCCCAAACCAGAAGTGGAGATGTAGCTCAAGTGGTAGAGTGCTAGCCTTGAACAAAAGCTAAGGGACAGCACCCAAACCCTAAGTTCAAGCCCTAGGACCAGCAAGATGTAGTCATGCTTGTTCTGCATGGTTTTGGTTCTCTTGAGTTCAGAAGGTCACCCATACTTCCCTTGTGCAGACCCAAGTGAGGGAGTCAGTGGTTAAATGTCCTCCAATTCCTGAACCATAGCTCAGACAACTATCCTTATCTGGACCCATATGCTGGGAGGGGCATTTTCCACAGCCAAGCAAGTGGGAAGGAGATAATGATTCGACTGCTTCGCTACCTGAGGTGGTACTCTACCGTCTGAGCCACTGAACAACTGAAGGGAGTTAAGTCTTAGAGGGCTAAGGCAGATGTTTCCTTGATATCTTATTCCCAGGATTATTTCCGTTCTTTTTTTTCTGTCTTATTCTATCTCAGACCAGCTTTCTTATTCCAATCCATTTGTCTTGATCTTTAATCTAGGGAATTCTCAAGCCTCAGTTCCTAGAATTTTTTTTTTCAATCTATAGGGTCCCTTAGTATCCAATGAGGGAATGAACCCAGGAACCTTTGAAGGATACAACAGTTCACAGATGCTTGGGTCCTTTCTATAAAATGTATGAATATAGCTAGGCATCTGTGGCTCATGGCTGAAGTCCTAGCTACTTAGGAGGATGAGACTTGAGAATTAAGGTTCAAAACCAGCCTGGGTAGGAAAGGCCATAAGAGTCTTATCTCTAATTAACTACTCAAAATCTGGAAGCAGAACTGTGGCTCAAGTGCTAAGAGGACAAGCCTTGAACAAAAAAGCTCAGGGATAGTACCCAGGCCTAGAGTTCAAGCCTCAGGATCAGTACACACACACACACACACACACACACACACACACACACACACACACATTCTATACATTTCTTTAGATTAGTGACAATATCTAATATAATGTAAATGCTATGCAAATTTTTCTTATACCATATTTAATGAAAAATGTCTATATATGTTCAGGACTGCTGTAATTTTGGGGGTAATATTTTCTTTCACTGGCAGCTGAATGAACAGATGTGGAATCCATGGATATGGAAGACTGACTGTACTCACTCTCTTGATGGCTTTGTCTGAGGTCATCCGTGCAAGTCCATTAATACACTGGTCATCCTCCATTGCTATCTTCAATCCAGACCTCTATCCACCTTCACTTTTCCAGATGGACATCTAAGATCTCAAATAGAGTATGTTATTACCACTCAAATTGATTTTTCTTTTTAGCTTTCATCTGGTGGCTAAGGGCAACTGTATCTTTCTAGTCCTTTTAAAGTCAGTCATCATGGACTCCTCTTTTTTCTCCACTCCACACCACATTTACTTCAAAATAAAATCTCATCAGTTTCACTTTGAGACTATATCCAGAATCTGACCAATTTCCTTTTCACTTCAATAGTAACCAGTCTCATCCATGCCATTATAATACTTACATTGGGATTACTGCAACAGACCTAAATGGGCTGGGGGTGTGGCATGGTTGTAGAGTATTTGCCTAGCATGTGAAAAGACTGAGGCTCCATTCCCAAGCCTTGAAAAAAAAAGTCCTAACTGCCTTTTCTGTTTCTGCAATTGCCCTTTTCGTTCCTTCCTAGCCCAGCAGCCAGGGTGGTCCTGTTAGGATGTCATTCAGATCCTATCATCCCTCTGTATACGCTCCTCCAGAGTAAAAGCCAACGTCTTTGCAGTAGTGTAAGGCCGCGCAATCTGGTTCCCATTACTTCCATGACCTCATTTCCTGCTACCATCCCCACTCTGCTCCAGCCACACGGTTCTCCTGGCCATTCCTTGGCACTCGTCCCCTTTCAAGGCATCTGCTGGGTGTGCTCATCTACCCCCATCTCTGCAGAGCTCATTTCTCATTTCCTACAGTCTTCCACTCCACCGCCCACTCCACAGGGGCGGAAGTGCTTTTAGCCCACTGCAGTTAAGACAGTCCAATCTCTTCTTTCCCATTCCCCACTTCGCAGGTCTCTTACAGGTATCTTTTCAGCTTGCTTCTTTTGCTTAATAGCTGACACTGATAGAATAGAAACTTCCTCAGGTGGGACATTAAATGTATTTTATTCATCGATAGTATTAGCAGCCAGAACCTAAAACAATGATAAATACTAAGCTTTCAACATGTAGTTGTTGAGGGGATGGATGGGAAAATAGAATAATTATTTGTGGAGAAAAACTGACAGATTGAGAAAACAGGATACAAAGTGGTAATTATAAGGACTCAGTTATTACCTTCTTTCCATGGAGAAAGGGGATTAATAACAAGGGATATATATATATATATATACACACATATGTATATATATATGAGGTATGTGATATACCTTGAGATGCAGCTATTTATTAAAAATAAATTTAGTGAGTGATTACTCTTTTCAAGTACTCTGGGCCCTTGTGGTGGTTTTCCTTCTGCACGCTGTTTTAAGCTATGGGAACAAATCTCTCATTTGATTTTTTTTTTCTGACTCTTACCATGACTGTAGTTATTTATTTCTCAGTTTTTCCATTTTCTACATGTCTTCCTCCTCCTCCTCCTCCTCCTCCTCCTCCTCCTCCTCCTCCTCCTCCTCCTCCTCCTCACTTTTGGTACTCAAATCACAATTTTATATCAACAGATTTGATGAATACTTTGATGATTACTCACTTAAATTTTATCAGTTCCATTTCTGAAGCAACTTTTAAGAATGAACTCTTCTTAAGTCATCCGTGTTCGCCTGGACAGTCAGACTAGTTGATCTTCTTTCTCATGTTGTAATTATTATATTTTCCTATTAGTTTAGTATAGCAAGGGTATAACTCGCACCACAAACTTGAGTGTGCAAAACACATAACTTTAAAGATGAAAAAAAATCCTTCACTTGATTTTTAAATTGGGCCCTAATCCACTAATGATAGGCTCTAAAGCTTACCCAATTAGGGGGCAATTCTCTGCGGAGCTTCATTAGAGACTCAGAGCAGAGCTATGGATTGTCAGGAAATCCAAGGGAAGAATGGCTGGTTTTCTATCTCATGCCCCCTTCACACAGTGGTTGTGGTCCTCACACTGAGTTCAGTTCATCTGATTTTCAGGCTTCTCCTGGCCAATGGGCTCTCTCAAGCCTTTTTCCCTCATGGGACCTGGGAAAGCTTGAGGTAGAGTCAGAGGCTCTCTGGAGCTCCAATCAGGAGCCTGGTACTCACACATGGGCCTTCTTTGGTTGACACCCTATGCTGGCAAAAGTGACTTCTTGAAGTTTCTCAACCTCCCAGCTTCCCCTCGTAATCTCAGTGTCCCCTGTGCTCAGATTCCTCTTATTTGAAATGTCTCTCTACTTCCTTCCTCCAGAACTGCCTTTAAGCCTTGGTCACAGGGCAGGCTAGAGGGAACTTTCTTATAAATCTGCACCACCATCTGAATGTAGTGCTCTCCCTTCCTAATTCCCTACCTTAGCAGATGGAGCCATCATTGAATTGTCAACGGTACCCTTGCCAATCTACCATGAATGCCATAAACTTGATGCACTTCAATAGGCCTTGCCTGTTGAAACTCAGAAATTCAGTTTTTGAAACCAAATCTTCTGTTGTCGTGATTATCATCTCTGCTGTCAGTCTCACAGGTCCATATTGAAATTCAAAGTTGTGTCTGATTGGGTTCCTTCCTTCACTCTGGTATTTTGGAAGACAGTGACCCTTCAGATTCCCAGGGTATCTAGGAATGAGGGTGGAGAAGCAAGGGCGGGGGGGGGGGGGGTAGGGGCAAAGGTGAACAAGTAGGGGAACAAAGGTCTTTGGGGGTAGAAGTGACTTCCTAGATCACAGCATCTTTACAATAGACTGTCATAAAAGTACTTTGCTTTTTAATTATACTGTCCATGAGGTAACTAATTTCTTTACCTGCTGTTCTTCTGTGTACAGTCTCAGTTATTTACTTATCTTTATTTAATTATTTGGTTATTCTTTGTTTACTTTTCCAGCATATGAAACATTAGAGGTGGATTGTTACTGGGGCTCTTATTCAACCCTCAAGTGCTTTGCTTGGCTTTTTCGTTTAAGGCTAGCACTCTACTAGTTGAGCAACAGCTACAGTACAGCTTATTGCTGATTAATTGGATAAAGAGTTTCATGAACTTTTCTGCCTAGTCTGGCTTCGAACTTTGATCCCTGAATCTTAGCTTCCTGAGTAGCTAGGATGATGGGCATGAGTCATCAGTGCCTTTCTTATAGAACATTTTTCTTTATTCAACTATAATTTTCTCATATCAGAGGAGTGTGGGAATACCATTTCAATTCTAGTAAAGAAAACTGGAACTAAAACATCAGCAATCAGCTGTGTGCTTTTTTTTTACATTGGCTTTTCTTTTTTTTAATTAAGAATTACTTTTTGATTGTCAAAGTGATGTACAGATGGGTTACAGTTTCATACATAAGGCAGTGGGTACATTTCCTGTACAATTTGTTACCTCCTCCCTCATTTCTCTCCTCTCCCTCCCCTTTTCCCACTCCCCCCCCCATGAGTTGTTCAGTTGTTTTAAACCAAATGGTTTTGTAAGTATTGCTTTTGGAGTTGTTTGTCTTTTTAATCCTTTGTCTCTCGATTTTGATATTCCCTTTCCCTTCCCTAGTTCTAATACCAGTATATACAGTATCTAGGGTACTCACATGAGATACAGTGATAGCTTGGGGACAACCACAGGAGGGGATACAAGAGGATCATCAACAAAAACAGCTACGGTTTCACATGGCATGTTGAAAGTAATTACAACAGTAATATAACACTTGTTTCCATAACATGGAATTCATTTCACTTAGCATCATCTTATGTGTTGATAAGGGCATAGCTATTGGGCTCTTGTGATCTTCTGCTGTGACAAGCCTGTGCTAATTATTCCCTATGAGGGAAACCATAGAGTCCATGTTTCTTTGGGTCTGGCTCACTTCACCTATCATAATTTTTTCCAAGTCCTTCCATTTCCTTATGAATGGGGCAATGTCATTCTTTCTGATAGAGGCATAAAATTCCATTGTGTATATGCATCACATTTTCCTGACCCATGCGTCTACTGAGGGGCATCTGGGTGGGTTCCATATTTTAGCTATGACAAATTGTGCTGCCATGAACATTGTTGTGCTGGTGGCTTTAGTGTGTTCTTGTTTGTAATCTTTTGGGTAGATGCCCAAAAGTGAGGCTGCTGGGTTGTAGGGGAGCTCTATGTTTAGCCTTCTGAGGAATCTCCATACCGCTTTCCAGAGTGGCTGAACAAGTCCCCATTCCCACCAACAATTAAGTGGGGTTCCCTTTTGGCCACATCCCCTCCAGCATTTGTTTTTGTTAGTTTTCCTGATAATGGACATTCTTACTGGGGTGAGGTAGATGTGTGCTTTTCATAACATTTTAAAATTGTTATTATAAAGGTGATGTGCAGAGGGGTTGCAGTTACATAAATCAGGTAAAGAGTGCATTTTTTTTTCGGACAATGTTACTCTCAACTGTGTATTTAAAGAACTGATGAACAAGCGCAGCGTGGGAGGCGCCGAGCCGCCCGCATGGCCGCCGCGCCGGAGCCCGAGGAAGCCGGGAGGGGGAAGTATACTCAAATACTAACATTTTAAATGGACAGCTAGCTTCCTTTTGAAAAGCAACGTTACTGGAAGTCTTAAGTCTTTAGCTTTTAAAGTAGTACTGGAGACAGAACCCAAGCAGTCTACCACCAGAGCTGCATGTCCCGCCCTCAGATTTTGGGGAGAGAAGGTGCTGGATGGAGCCCAGGCCAACCTTCAGGCTCCTAGGAATTTTAGATGTTGAGAACATTCCCTGTGCTCGGGAGTCAATACTGTATGGTTCATTAGGATCTGTTGTGGCTGGACTTGGACATTTTTTGTTCACCAGTAGAATTAGAAGATCATGTGATGTTGGAGTAGGAGGATTTATCTTGGTCACTTTAGGATGCTGGTTCCATTGTAGGTATAACTATGCAAAGCAAAGGATCCAGGAGAGAACTGCTCCAGAAGGAATTAAGAACAAGATTTTATAAGAAAGCACCCACCTGGACCCTGAAAAGAAACAATCCAACAGCACAACTAAGCAATCCTGAGCACAGGCCAAGTTTCAAAACAATGTATGTACTGTAAGGAAGCGCTCAATGTAGTGTTTGATGCAGCCTGCCTTCTTCATATTCAAACCCACCAATTCATTCTGATCTCCCACTAACAGTACACTATGCCCGTGATATGTATGTTGGAACTGTCCTGCCAGAAGAGAAGTTAAAGTTATGTCTATGTCAAGAAATAAAACCAGGAGATTCATTACCTTCTAAAAAAAAAAAAAGAACTGATGAACACCGAAGAAGAAGAAAAAACTAACGTATTTACAGAAAACAGAAAAAAATGCAACAGTAGGTAAACATGTATTTTTGAACCCGTTTCTTTTGGAGAAGATGTTTTCATTTTCTGCTTGCTGGTTATAAAACTATGAACTAGGGAACCTTCTAGACTAAAAGAAAAGAAAAGACTAAGGTTAAGGCTGCTATGCTGCAGATCTTTGTTGCCTTTCTAGGAGCGACAGTGAGTCCCACTTATCCCCTGTGATCTTGCCAGGCCATTTGCTGACTCCGAACTTCAGTATAGCCTGGGCACATGGGTGTTCTGGGAGAATCTGTGGGTACAAGCCTGACACACATGAGAAGATATCAATCTTCCTGCAGGCTCCCTTTAGCATCCTCCCCTCTGCATTTACTGCCTGAGAGCAGTAACTGTCTACAGCATGCAGACTCTTGGGAGTGAGGGTCTGGGTGGGATAGAGTGAGAGAGAAGCCAAGAAGCCATCCATTCTCCATCCTCCAATGTAACCTTCCAAGTTTGGAAGGCATTTGATAAACAATGACACCTGTACTGAATGTGTGCAGGCCTTTTTATTTGTCATGATTCCCTAAGCAACAGAGTAACAATGATTCACACCATATATAAGTTGCAGTAGGTATTAGAAGTCCTCTAGAGATGATTTAAAGTATACAGGAGGATATGTGTAGTCTCTATGTGAATTCTGTGTTTCCTGTAGAAGACTTAAGCATCTTTGGTATTCACAAATTAGTTCCAGAACCATCCCCCAGGGATTTTTAGGGATCCTTGTGTGTACCTTTTTTTGAAGATATCAGTGAACCACCCATTCCTTCTAAAATGGAGGGAGTTTGAATTTTCCCTAAGTTGCATCATGGGGAAACAAAAAAACAACTCAGCCAGAAAATAATTCAGAAAAACAAATTACTTATTGTGTAAGGGACACAGTATTGAACTCAATTTAAAAAATCTAATATTGTAGTCATTAAAAAATTCTCTAATCTTTATTCTTACTCCTGCATTCTGATAGAACAACTAAGACCACGAAGATTTTAATCACAGCCAGAAAAAAGTTGGGACAGATGCTGCTTTGATTTAAATCATTTCAAAAACTACAAATTTTGGAGGAGAAATTCACAGTACCAGAGAAAAAGCAAATAAAAGTTGGTTAAAATAAAGCTATCCATCTTTGCCCTCTTCTTTCCCTAATAACAGAGCATTTATTGGACTAAACAAAGTAGGATCTGGCATTTCTAGAGTGTGTAATGTACACAAGTCAGATCTCTAGTTTCAGGGTTCAAATGTGTGGTCTCACTGTAATCTTTATGAAGGCCCCTTCCACAGCTTAACATAAGAGTTTACATTTCAGAATTAGTCAAAGCAAAATTGTCAAAAAAGATGGTAAAGGCAAATACAAGCTGCTTTGAGGCTGTCATTTAGATGTTATATGTTTGGCATTATAAGAAGACCTACAAAGGCACCTGAGAGAGCCTATCTTCCGTGTACAGGGACTTGTTTATGACTGAGCGAGCGCTGCTCTGTCCCCAGCTGTCTGGACCCTGTCTGGACATCTGTTTTTAATAGTTTCCAGGCCTGCTGGAGGGGACATTATCACATGGAATGGGAGGGAGGATCAGGCAGCTCATAGATGCTCAATAGAGTTTGGAGAGTTCTTCATTTTACACGGCCTGAGATCGCAGTGCTTTGTGGAAAGGGAGACCCTGTAAATAATGCCATGGCATCTAAGATTACCAGTGGGAGGGTGATATCTTACTCTTTTTTTTGTTGTTGTTTGTTTCTGTTTTGTTACTGTACTGGAATTCACGAGACTGGGCAATTTATGAGGAAAGAACTTTATTCTAGAGTTATGTACCTTCTAGAGGGTGGGAAGTGTAATGACATGGTACCTCAAGTCACAGTGGATGCAAGAAAAGCAGCCATACCCACTTCATAACAACCTGTCCTGGTGGTAAGCAATCTAGTCTGTGAGAGCAACAACTCACTCCTAGGAAGAGAGCATCCATCTCTCTTAATGACTCACTCACTTCTTACAGATCAGCTCCTCCTCAATAGTAAGAATATCTCAGCATGAGTTTTGAAGATGACAGATTATATTCAAGATGTTATTTCCTTGACACACTAAACAAATAGGAAAACATATAAAATATAATAGGAAAATACAATAAAATATAAATACAACAATATTAATAATATAATCAACAATCATTATATAATTATTATATATAACATAATAATATTTTGATAACAGATATAGTGATAATAGTGATTGATATATTGCTAATAGATGAGAAATGGCTCTTATCCCCATATGATTTCCCAAGGATTGTCAGCTGACTGTCTTAATATCACCTTCAGTATCTTTCCTCTAGGTATGGGAAGGTGAATAGATACAGAGAGCAATGCAGGAATGAAGTGGGACACAGCACACAGGCAACTTGGGTTGACCGTGTTGAGCTCTGCTACAGTCACAGCCAGGTGAGTAGACTTGTTAAAGGCCATAGTGCCTCAATGGGCCCCTGCTGTGGGGTTTTTGACAAGAAAGACTCAGGGTCAGGAGAACCAGACTGCCAAGGCCAAGCCTGAAGAAAGAGAAGTGAGTCTACCAGTCAGAAGAGAGGGTCAGGAATTATTTGAAAATAGTATTGTGCTATTTACTACACACTCGACATTTTTTTTTCCTGGTAGTTTTCTCATCCAAATCTATAGTAAATTACCGTTTCCACTTCTAGAGACTGGTAGGAAAACAACCTGTCATCCTAGTTTAATTCTTATCAATTCATTTAAACTGTACTGAAAAGCATGTCACTTAATTTCAAGTAGTTACTTACTTCCATTGTATGAAATTTATTTATTTGTTTATTTTTGTCAGTCGTGGGGTTTGAACTCTGGGCCTGGGTGCTGTCCCTGAACTCTTCAGCTCAAGGTTAGCACTCTACCACTTTAAGCCACAGCTCCACTTCTGGTTTTCTGATGGTCAATTGGCGACAGGAGTCTCACAGACTTTCCTGTCCCGGATGGCTTCAAACTGCCATCATTAGATCTTAGCCTCCTGAGCATGTAGGATTTCAGGTGTGAGACACTGACACCCAGCTTGGTATAAACTTAAAAGTACAGAAATGTGTACATAGAAAAATTTTATTCTCACTTCATTCATAAATTGATGAGTTTTTTTTTTTTTTTGCCAGTCCTGGGCCTTGGACTCAGGGCCTGAGCACTGTCCCTGGCTTCTCTTTGCTCAAGGCTAGCACTCTGCCACTTGAGTCACAGCACCACTTCTGGCCATTTTCCATATATGTGGTGCTGGGGAATCAAACCCAGGGCTTCAAGTATACAAGGCAAGCGCTCTTGCCACTAGGCCATATCCCCAGCCCCTTGAATGAGTTTTTTTTGAGGTAGCTAATCTCTTGTTTTGTCATTCAAAGATATTCTATGTAGGACTCATTTCAGATCTGACTCAGAATGAAGAAATGCTAAAATAGAAAAAAAAAGAAAAACCTCTCTAGATAATTTTGAGGCCCAGTCTGAAGTCCTCAGTGCAGCTATTGGCTTCAGAGACTTCTAACTCTGACCTTTGGAAAGATCATAGACATTGCACAAGTATGTTTTCTTGGGCTCAATGTGGTGTAAAAGGTTTTCTTTGCCTTCTAGTAGAAAAGTCTTGTCATCTTACTTTCTTTTCTTCTTCCTTGAATGATGCCTGGCACACAAAAGCAGGCAATTAGATGTTCATATGATGAAGGCACAGCATAACGAATGGATGGAGAGTAGCTCTAGGCAGTAGGGCAACAGATAAGGGAGGATATCAGACCAATGGTCAAGAATGGGGAGGAGGAATAAGACAATGTGAACAGTAGAATTTCTTTTTAAAAGTTATTCTGTCAATTAGTGTATATTAATTGCACAGAAGGGCTTCATTGTGATTTTGCATGCATGCATGTGTCATTGGAGTACTGAGAGGACAAAGGAGAAATTAGGTTTCATGGAAAAGATCAGACTGCACCCTAAAGCAAGAGGAGAAGAGAGGATGATGAGATCCATACTAAGTGGAGTGGGATGGGGGACTTATGAAACCAAAGTTATGACTGAGGAATGCATAGGTTGCTTTCTATAGGAATGCAAGAGGGGAGTTTAGTTTGATGCAACCAGAGTATTCCTTCTGAAGTTTGTGAAATATCTGATGAGGCACCATGAGACAACATTGGGGCCAGCCCAGAATATTGGCAGAGGGGTCTGACATCTTTCAAGGGCACTGGGAAGTGAATGGTGGCTTTGTTGCTTTGAAAGGCTTAGCAATCTGAGAAACTAGAAGCTCAGACCAACCAGGTAGGTATTCCAACATTCAAGCCATCACACAATTACTATGGGGAATGGAAAAGGATCAACAGACTTAATAGCATTTTGAGGGATATGCCAGGAATGTTTGACCATTGATGGAACAGAAGAAAAAAAAAAAAGAAGAGTACAAGGCGAGACGAACAGGTTCTCATTAATCTTAGTTTTATCTAAAATGCCACAAGTTTGGTGCAGTCACACTTTTTAAATGCATGCTGAGGTCAAAGCTTTGTATCTTCCTAAGAGAAGATAAGTAGACAGGCAACAAACCCCCACACAAAATCCAAAAATACTATCATTTTCAGTGAAATATTGACCAAGTATTGACTTTTCCAAATATTGACTCCCTTGATTGGCATGCCCTATTTATTTGATTTTTTTTCTTAAACGAAAAACAGCTATAAAATGCTCTGGGATACGATGATATATTCTTTTGTTAAATGGCACCTCCTTTGTACAACTACTTAGAGATTATAATAAATAAAAATGCTCTTGAGGTCATATATGATAACAATCAGATTATTAACAGTCAGATTATTCATCTCAGGTGATCTGTTTGGCCATGCTATCCTATCCTGTTCATCCCTTGATTCTGATTGGTTCACGGCTATTGCAAAACCATGATTTCTTCCCTCTCTCATTGGAATTCTTTGAACTTGCTTGCTCATAAATCACTCTTACAGAACTCATGGTTTGTGAAAGATTGATGTCTGATGTCACCCCCTACCCACCAACTCACCCTTCTGACTATTTCCAGAATGGTATACAATAGGACACATCAGAAACCACGAAGAAGGGTGGGAAGATCGACTTCCTAACACAGAAATTACAGCTGCTGAGTGCAGAGTCATTTGGAGGCTCTTAGTGAGCCATATGTTGGCTTGGTGTTTGCTAAGAATTCTTTATGACCTGCTGCAATTTACGCTTTATAAATTTTCAAATTTATATACCTTAGTTGTTCAACAAGAGGCATTTCCTTCCATACATGTATATATGTATACACTTCTCTAATCACTCTCCTTTATCCCACTCCCCACTTATCAAAACTATTCCAACAGGTTTCATTGTTCTATTTTCATACCTGTAAACAAACTACTTCAACCATATCCATCTCCTTTCTTCCCTTTCCTTAGTTCCCCTTCACTGGGCTGACACTGCTCCACCGAATAATATTACATTCCTTCCATCCGTTCATCCACTTCTTTTCATGTATTGTAATTGCACCAATAAGCTTCCACATTGGTGTTCCTCAAGGGCACATAACAAACCTTGTTCAGAAGAGCCCTCTCTATTTCTCTCTCTCCACCCCTGCTTTGTGATGTGTGTGTGTGTGTAAAATGGGGTGAAGGAGGCTTGAAGAACAAAACACATCCCAAACTGATTTATTTTCCATCTCCCTGCACCTCACCTCTTAAACATACATACATACATACACACACACACACACACACACACACACACACACACACACACACACACTCTTAGCTTTTGGTTGTCCATAACAAAAAGTGAAAATTGCTCCAGAATGTGACATGATTTTAAAAATGTTTTTTTTTTTTTAGATTGGATAAGGCTGAACAAAAACAAGAGAGAAGAAAAGAAGAAGAACACTCTTCTTAATCAAACCCTTCATTTCCCCTGGAGCAAGTAGTTCTTAATTACATTTAACAGACACAACAATGCACCACAAGCTGGTCCCAACAGCTGGAGAAGTCCCCTGTTTGAGGCAAACTTGGCTGGGAGTAGGCTCTGCCATTCAATCAGCATGTTCCTTCTCCTGCTTGAAGTCAGTATGGTTCCTGATGTGTTCTCCTGGGCCTGTTTGGGGATCATGGTCAGCTTCATTCTCTACAAACTTCCCTACAAACTGTATGTTCTTGTTGGTGACCTTCTGCAATGCAATCGTTCACTCAGGCTCTCAGCGGGTCCTTCCAGATCTGCCATCTATTCTATTTTCCTAATCATTGATTGTGGATGGGCCAGCATTTCTGTAAGTTCCTTCTGTGGCCCAGAAACCTGAGGAATTAGCCTTAAGCTGCAGAATAAATTTTATTCTTTGCACCTGTCGCCTAAGTATGGATTTGTGAACAGCAACTGAAACAACCTCCCCATCCCCCACAATCTTTCTCTGCCAACTCATCCCCAATTCCAGACCCCAGTTGAGTCACATATCCTTGTTTCCTTAGCTTTCCATATCAATATTTTGTGGTGACAAAATATGAATACACACGGAGGATAAGCATTTAAAAATGAAATGTCATTGTGAATTGAAAAGATCTTTTTCAGTAACGTTAAGCTTTCTTTTCTGATGCTACTTCTTCATATTCCTTTGTCTATCAAATGGAACCGCAACTGAACTGTATGGAAAAAACCCACATATCCTGTCATTTGGGTTTATTAAATTTCCCATCATCTCCTTTTATGTTTGTTTCAATACATATTTTATCATCTGGGGAATCTGCAGCAACTTCCCAGGGGAATAAGCATCTTAGTCACCTCATTGTCTATTTGGATTTCTTTTCATGTCGTTTTAAATTTTTTTCTAACTAATTTTTTTGCTTTCAATTTATAACATTAAAAATAGATTACCAATTTAACTTCAAATCACAGAAACCTATTCTGTTCTCTTCATTAACTTATAAACTTCTGATATGTACATCATTACATTGTTCTTGGTCTAATAATACTTTTAACACCCGGCTGTATGCTTTGTTGAGATAGAGTGGTTGGGTTTGTTTCTGATATAATTTTTCACTACTTAATCTCATCCCTAAGATGTTGATTTTTTTTTGTTCATCTCATTATTTCTATTGGCTTAACAGGTAGTCAAAGATGTTTTCATTTGTTGCTGTACTAAAGACCCATTAGAAATTAATAATGAGAGTAGCAGCGAATTCTCCTCTAATATTTTCTCAATCTTCCACTGATTTAACACTACTCTGCACATACACTAATTCCATTAAAAAGCTCTTTTACTCCAATGTAAACAGGGGTCTATTATAAACCAGCATGTTAAGGCTCTGGCTTGCAGCCTTAGGCTGCCATTCTATTATTCAGTCTATTGGTGCTTCATCTTGTTTTAGTGTCCAGACATTGGGCAGGATATTTTAACCCTGTCTTTACTGACTCTCTCTCTCTCTCTCTCTCTCTCTCTCTCTCTCTCTCTCTCTCTCTCTGTGTGTGTGTGTGTGTGTGTGTGTGTGTGTGTGTGTTCGTGTGCCACTTCTGGGGCTTGAACCCAGGGCCTTTATCATTTGAGCTACAGTTGTATTTCCAGCCTTTTGGTAGTTAATTGTAGATAAGATTTCCAAAGACTTTCCTGCCTAGGTTTGGCTTCGAACTGTGATGCTCAGATCTCAACCTCCTGAATAGCTCAGATTACAGGTGTGATTCACCATCACCTGGTTCTTCATTGACTTCAACAAAGAGAAAGAAAGCTGCTGGATATGCAGCCTCCAATGATGGAGAGCACCGAACTCATGACTCATATACAATGATCTAGCACCTCAAGGTAGTACAGGCTCTGTCTATGTCTCAGACCTATTGGGTTAACTGGCTTCTCCAGCATGTCTGTAACTCATCATCTTTTCCTGGAAATTCTCAGCTGTGGCTGAGCCTGAGAATGAGCTGTGTGCTTTTAATCAACCCCCTGATGTGTAAGTAGTCTGTAAAGCTGCTCAAGCCATTTCCACAAGCAGCCAGGGTTAAGAACCATTGCTCTACCCAGTATTCTGGGAAGGAATACTCTTTCTGCCTTCAATTCCCTCTCCTCCCTTTGAGGAACATCATGATTTCTCGGGAAATTCTTTCGGGTTGACTGTGATCATAACCATAAAGGTCTATGGTACTTCTGTCACTAGGGGCAATAAAAACACTGAGAAGGTAAAATAATCCAGTGAAAAGAAAATTGGAAAATGAACTTGAATGGATATAAGTGACCAGCCTGCCTTGGGCTTTCTCTCCTTGCTGTAGCTGGATAGCTAACAGCTGGGGTACGGGATGAAGACAGAAATAGTGGTTTAGATCTGTGTGCATTAACTGCTCTCACACACCCTCTAGGCCACTTGTGAGGGAGGGTCCACATTGTTGTACTTCAGCTGCTGGTCTAACTTCCCTCACTTGGGTATTAGTTGAGAGTCCCCAGTTATCCGCTCAAGTCCCATAGTTTGGATCTGGAATGTCTCCTGCCCCCTGAAAGGTCCATGCCTTATAGGTTTGGTTCCCAGCCTATGACATGGGGGGTAGTGGAACCTTTAAGAGGAAGAATGTAGTAGGAGGAAGTTAGGTCATTGGGTAGTATATCTTTGAAGGGGACAGTGGGACCCTGGCTCCTTCCTGTATCTCTCTTTGCTTCCAAGGCTTTATGAGGTAAACAGGCTTCCTCTGCTACTTGTCCCCAACACAGTGTGCTGTGATGCCACAGACCAAGAGTAACAGCGCCCATGAAAATGGACTGAAACCTCAGAAACCACGAGCCAGAACAGGATCTTTCCTTCCTATAAGTGGATTGCTTGGTATTCCTCACAGTAATGGATTGCTAACACACTGGGTCACTTTGACCCCTTTGGTATTTAAGCATGCTAGATGCAGACTGTCCCTGGTAAAGACCAGAAAAGCTAAAAGAAGACGAGCCTGCTGGTCCACATTCCTAGAGGACGTCTTATGGATCTGTAACGAAACAAAATTCCATGTGGAATGTTAGCCTTCACAAACCTTTCAGAGTATCTTTTTCTTTTTTTGCTCCATTTTCTTTTCTTTTTTTCTCTTCTTTCTTCTTTCTCTCTCTCTCCTTCCCTCCCTTCCCTTCCTCTTCCCCCCTCTTTCTTTCTTTTCTCTTTCTTTCTTTCTTTCTTTCTTTCTTTCTTTCTTTCTTTCTTTCTTTCTTTCTTTCTTTCTTTCTTTCTTTCTTTCTTTCTTTCTTTCTTTCTTTCTTTCTTTCTTTCTTTCTTTCTTTCTTCTCTCTTTGAGATAGGATCCCATTTTGTAGCCCAGGCTACAAACTCATAGTATTCCTGCCTCAGCTTCTCCACTGCTAGGACACTGCTAGGATTATATGGTCAGAAACAGAATTCCTAGAACTTTGGTAATTTCTGCATAGATTCTCTCTCTCTCTTTCTATCTATCTCTCTCTCTCTCTCTCTCTCTCTCTCTCTTTGTGTGTGTGTGTGTGTGTGTGTGTGTGTTGTATACCTGGGTTTGAATCTCTCTCTCTTTCTCTGTGTGTGTGTGTGTGTGTGTATGTGTGTGTGTGTGTGTGTGTGCTGTATACTTGGGTCTGAACTCAGCCTTATTCCCTCCTAGGTGGGCATTTTATGGTGGAGCCACCTCTATAACCCCCTTTTTGCACTGGTTACTTTTAAGGTAGGGTCTTACTTGTTAACCAGGCCTGCCTGGACTTCAACCTTCTTATTTTAGGCTTCTCACAGTAGCTGATATGACATGTGGACACCATAGCTAGCTATTGGTTGAGAACAGGCCTCTTGAATGTTTTTGCTTGGACTGGCCTTGAACTTTGATTGTTCTAATTTTGGCCTTATGGGTAACTGTGATTACAAGAGTGAGCAACCAGTGTCTAGCTCTGCTGAAATGTTTTGCAAAGGTGCTGTAAGACATTTCATATTAGAAATTCATGACATTGTTTGTTTTAACAATCTCTACTGAAAATTAGTGTTATTAAAAATAACTGTAATAAGATGTGCAATAAGAGAAGATGACTCATATTTTTAAGTTTTCTTAATAAATAGTAAGGCTATTTTCTCCCTGATTAATTTGAGACAAGGTATCACTATTATTTTGTATGCTAAGCTGGTTTTGAATTGCATTTTTTTCTGTCTTAGCCTCTCCAGTACTGGGATTACAGGCCTACTTACCAGTGTTGATAATTTTAATGCTTACACTTACTAAGCTATCTTTTATAAAGATAGCTAAGTAATTAAATTATTTTATTTCACCTATGTGTTTATTACTATTTAGTGTTTGCTTATTGACTTGCATGAACTTTTGGCTTTCTTGCTCATGGCTGGCCTTCTACCACTTGAGCCATGCCTCCACTCTTGCATTTTACTGGTTAACTGGATATAAAGCCTGACAGACTTTTCTTCCTAGGGTAGTCTGGAACTACAGTCCTCAAGGCTTTAGCCTCCTGAGTGTACAGGATTACAGGTGTAAGCCAAAGATGTCTGGCTTTTGCTGTCTTTCTGACATGCAGCTCTGTCTATAAACTTTTCTCATTTGTTCAATGATTACTCTTTTTAGTTTGAAACACAGAATTTTAAATATTTTGTTATCAAATCTATTCAGCTTTTGCTTTGCACATATTGTCACTGTTATCATTTTAACAGACTTTTGTGGGGAGATTTTGGTACAATTCTCCATTGTTAGCCTTAAAAGCTTGTCAGGGTTGTTGGAGGGAATGGCTCTTTTTAACTTTGGAAATTAACCTTTGTGACTTAGATGACTGACCAGGAAGCACACATGAGCTCACTCTATTAGGCAGGCTAACAGCTTGCTCAAAATTCCAGGTCACCAAGCAGAATCTCTGAAGTGGCAGCCTACTTCCTCTCTCATTCCCTTTGAGGTATTGAAAAAAAGCATAGGTCTGCAAAGGTGCAATGCTTCGAAATGAACTCCAGGCAATGGAATCAAGAGGCTTTTTTTCCTCTGATGTTGTTTTTGTTTTCTTTTTGTTTTGTTTATCTGCCTTTGGCAGGTTAAGGGGGGGGTGCAGAAATGGAGGGACAGAGGGTGAACAAATGCATCAGTGGTTTACCAAACACTGCGGGAAATGAACTATACAACTTGTGAGTAGGGAGGGGAAAGAAAGCTTAGGAGAGAGGGAGGGAAGGGGTGACATTGTCAAAAAATGTACTCATTACCTGACTTATATAACTTTATCCCTTCTGAACATTATCTTTATAATAACAATAAAACATTTAAAGAAGGAAACTTAAAAAAGCATAGATTCTTGATATTGATCACTATGCAAAGGTCCTGACAGTAGGCAAAGTATGACCGAAGCCACATTGAACTATGTATTGTCAGCTAGGATAAAAACCACCTGGCTTGCCTCTCTTACAGTGGTTTGACCAAATGGCCAATCCCAGTGTACAATACTTCTGCATGTGACACTTACAGTGTCCAGTTAAAATAGAAGGGGTCAACTCTTTTTCCTAGAAATCTGAGATTAAGAGGCCATGTAAGTGTAAATGTGAATCAGGTTCTTTGGAGAAGAGAAAAAAGTCCTCAGGATAAGACAAGATAAAGAATCCAGAAATGAAAGACAGGAAATCTGGTTTGGAGCTTGCAGTGGTCCACAGGTAGTTCTGTGAGTACTTGGAGTGAATGTGTTTTGCACCCTCAGTTTCTCCATTTCTTATGTCTAGGGTTTACCTCTAGCCTCCATTTCATTTCAGAAATTCATATTCAGATCTCCCACTACTAAGTGACAGTGAGTCTGTGTCAGGAAGCAATCCTTACCCAAAGAGAAGGTTGTTAATTTCAACAAAAAGTCATCAATATTTATACCAGGCTATACCAAGTAGCCATGCATGTAGCATTTTACTTATTTTTATATCTGATTTTCTTTTTAGGCTTTTTCTTTTTAAGACAGGATCTCAATATGTAGCCCAGACTGGCATGTAACCTATGATTCTCTGACTTCTTTTGTTGTTGTTGTTGGTTGTGGGGCTTGAACTTAGGGACTAGATGATTGCCCTGAGCCCTCCTGCTCAAGGCTAGCACTCTACCACTTTGAGCCACAGCTCTATTTCCATTTTTCTGGTAGTCAATTTATGAATCTCAGGGGTACTTTTCTGCCTGGGCTGGCTTCAAACCACAATCCTCAGATTTAAGATTATAGGTGTGAGCTACCGGTGCCCAGTGAACCTCCTACTTCTGCCTTCTGGGTGCTGTGATTACAGGCACACACCACCATGCCAACCTAGCTCACCAGGCTTTTAAATATAAAATGAAGATTGTTTCATGGAGTGTTGATCCAGTAGCTTTCCCTGTAGGAGGACACTTTGTGTATGTTATTTATCTCCTAGCTGTTGTTTATTAAACTGTATCAGCAAACTTGATCTTATTCTAGGCATTACATGCAACAGTAACAACGTCTTGCAAGGAATGATTTTAAAAGTCTATTTTGTCTTCAGGTCCTCTCCCTTGGCACAGTCTTTTTGAAAACACTATTTTGGGATTCCATCCAGAAATGAATGGAAGCTGACAACATGCTTTAACCCGAATTGTAAAGACTCTTGTCTGGCTATTCAAGTTCAAACCAGAGTTTACATAACCACCTAGCATGGTTTCTGGTTATGTAAAATGTGACTGAATATCTGAATCCTAGATCAAAAGCTCCCTCCACATGAATGGTTTAGTTAGGAGATGAAAAAAAAATTCCGACTGAACTGTGCCAGTGGAAGCATGGATCACTTCACATTTTGCTTTGTGAAAGAGCAGAAAGTAGAGACAAGCGAAGAATGTGCACAGGGCCCATCAGAACATCGGGTCAGTGGGAAAAAAATATGCCTGAAAATGGGAGGAGGAAAACCAATGACTCCAAAGAAGGTCAGGAAAACCTGGCTAGCTTTCATGAGAAGTTGAATCATAAGGGGAGGAGATGCTTGAGTCCGACAACTCAAAGGTCGTCAGTACAGTTAACTCACGTGCTGGTTGAGCATTTCCTGGGTGCTTGTGAGCCTTTTGGGTCCACGTTCTGGAGATGTGTGGGGAAAAAGGGTGAGGTGGTCAGTGTTTTTATTTATTTATTTATTTATTTATTTATTTATTTATTTTTTGGCCAGTCCTGGGCCTTGGACTCAGGGCCTGAGCACCATCCCTGGCTTCTTCCTGCTCAAGGCTAGCACTCTGCCACCTGAGCCACAGCGCCCCTTCTGGCCGTTTTCCATATATGTGGTGCTGGGGAATCGAACCCAGGGATTCATGTATACAAAGCAAGCACTCTTGCCACTAGGCCATATTCCCAGCCCCAAGACAACCTTTAGAACAAATAACTACTGACTCCATGCATAAGGGGGATTATATGAAACACAGGGAAGAAAGTCCTCAGAAAAATCCGAACAGAAGGGGAATATCCTGGTGATATTTACTCTAGACTGAAATATCCCTCCATATGGGCCAGCTCCACATTGGTCAGTGTTTTTGACCTTGACTTCAGGGAGTTCAGGCACGTTTGAAAGCACAGAGCCTTCCAATGAGATAAATAAACCCAAGGAGAGAGTGTAGTTCAAACTATAGGGAGGGAAACTTGGTTCTCTGGCTGTTGCTGAGTAGGAACATAGAGAGGGATCCTCTCTCTGAATCTGAGTGGGCACTGAAACGAGGATGCTTTGAGGTAGAAAGAAGAGAGAAGAAAGAAGAGGAGAATCTGGGCATAGATTTAAAGTTAGGGATAAACAAATCAGGTCTATCTGACAGAGATGGGGGGGACGTGTGTGTGTGTGTGTGTGTATATGTGTGTGTGTGTGTTGGTCATGGGACTCAGGGCCTGGGCTCTGGGCTCTGCCCCTGAACTCTTTTGCTCAAGGTTACTGCTCTACCACTTGGAACCACAGCACCACTTGAGAAGCTATTGTATACATTATAGAAATTCTAAAAACTCCATGTGATTCTGAACACATCTGCAGAAAGGAAATGAACAAAAGAATGTACTATATGCTAGTTATTGGGGATATACTGTATATAGTATCAAAATAAAACACCGTATGGTTTCTAAGAGCTAGATACCCCTGAAGTGGTAAACAGAGTTTTATCTCTTATCATTATTTTTTGTTTTCTCCTCTCACAGGTAGTTTTTCCAGATATTTTTTAGTTAGTTGTTAGATCTAGTGAATTACTTTTCTAATCTCTCTCCCCTCACCCCATCTTTCTCTCTCTCTCTCTCCCTCCCTCTCTCTCTCTCTCTGTGTGTGTGTGTGTGTCACTACTGAGTTTGAAATTGGAACATTTTGCTTGCTAGGAAAAATTCCATCACTTCAGTCACATCCTTCAGTACTTCAATTAATTAATTGATTTTTTTAGATAGAGTCTCCTGGTTTTTCCAGGTTGATAAGCTCAGATTACATTTATCATTAAGCCCAGTCATTTAGTCTCAATGTCTCTCCCTCTCTCTTTCTGTCTCTTGCTCTGTTTTTGTGTGCTGGTCCTGGGATTTGAACTCAGGGCCTAGGTGTTTTCCCTGAGCTATATGACTCAAGGCTAGCACTCTACCACTTGAGACACAGTTCCACTTTCAGTAGTTCATCGGAGATAAGAGTCTGATGGACTTTCCTGCTTGGCTGGGTTTGAATCACAATCCTCAGATCTCAGCCTCTGAGGAGTTAGGTTTTCAGGTGTGAGACACTGCTGTCAAGCTCCAGTCCTTCTATCATGTGTGCTTTCCAGAAGTTTCTCAACTTTATTCTGGAAGTTTTTAAAAAGCTTTTAATCTAGACAATTATGTATTCAATCCCTTTAAAATCTTTATCTTATTCTCCAAGAATGCCCTTTTCCATAGTTCTCATAATTAGTTTCTAAATGTGATCACCTTTTAGACCTCTTTTTATAATATTGTGTTATTTAAAATGTGTTTCTGTAGCTTCTGGGATTCCTTGTTTGTTCAGTTACTTTGCAGAGGTGTCAGTATTTTTCTCCGGTGAAAACTTGTCTCCTGTCAGTAAAAATGGGAAGAGGAAGAGAGGATGGGAACATGGGCTGGTCCATGTGTGCAAGTCAGGGGTGTCCGGTTAATCCATTACCTCTATTCCCTCCTGGGCAGAATCTCCCAACTATGCTCAGCACTGTTTTTAGAGTTTGAGACTCTTGCAGGCCGACTCCATCTTAATCTTTTTTTCTTCCCTTCAAGATGGTGGCTTGTGAAACCTTTCCCATGAATATATGTAGAAGTAGAGGGTTTCGTATGATTAAGTGACTGATCACCCAGTTAGACAGGTAGTGACTAGGCTGAGATTCAAACCACTTATAGTACTTCTAAATACTCCCATTGGACAGATTTGTGGAAATTATTTTCTCAAAACTGTGAGAATTATTATTATTAATTATTTATTTTTGGTTGTAATGATTGAAAGCTGGAACCAGGCCTTGAACAAGCTAGAAGCTGGGGCCTGTGTCGAGTACTTTGGCTCTTCTATCTATCTGGAGTCAAATTCTGAGTTCTATCCCTACAGACCAGATGTTCTGCTACTTATATAGGCTTCAGTACAGTTTTGGCTGTTTCTTTATCTAAAACAAATACTTTTTCCAGTGCATCTGATGTTCCTACCACACATAATATTATAGAGTTTTCTTGGGCTTTGCTCTAGGTTTTGAAAACTTAATTGTGGCTTTCCAGAGAGGCAGAGTAATTTCTGTTTCTTCCATGCGAGAGTCAGCTAGAACAGAAAGTAACCTACAGGAATGTCCAGAAAGCTCTATTTCTTGGTGCTGGAGGCATTTATGAAGCATGTTCATATGCAATGTGCTCTGTGTCCCACCATTCTTGGAAAGAGGCAGTGGCAGATTTCCCATTTGCTAGTGAAATGTAAGCTCAGGGCTCCTCACTGGCCTAGGTCACTTCTAAAAAGTTGTTTTGTACTTGCAAAGTATGACTCTGGTATAACCTGGGTCTTCTTACAGTTGGTGGGAGGATGGTGTGTCAGAGATGGAGAGAGAATATCAGCTTCCTTGTTGATGGGTTGATCTGATAAAGGACAGTACAAAAGGAAACAGGAAACTGACAAGGATCTGATGAGCATGATTCATGGGCCAAGTCAAATAATTCAGACAAAATGTCCAGTGGCCTAGTTCTTGATTACTACAGCAACTCCGTCCTTTCTACAGATGAGATCTAGGTTTAAGCTGGGAGGCTGTCCACCCAGGGAAGATGGAAAGTGTTCTTTTACATTCTTGGGGAAGATATTTAAAGCTGAGGACCAAACAGAATAATGTTAAGTGGGAAATGTAAAACATTGATTCTCTGGGTTTAGTTGATCCCAGTCCAGTGGGAATAGCTTAGCTGAAATGCAGTAGGGTATTTTCTCTTGGTGGATTGCAAGTTGAAAAAAATACCCTTGATATATCAGAATTTTCCATTGCTTCTCTTCCAGCAGTCACGCTGATAAACTGGATTTCACTTAGGAAATTCTAGCCAGTTGAACAAAAATTCTCAGAAAACTACCTAAAAATTGGGAAAGGTGTAAGGCATGTCAACATATGTATTGGAGTATGTAAAATTGTCAGGTTTTAATCTATGATGTAATGTAACAACACATGAGACAAATATGAAAGTAAGAGCAATAGGTTTTGCACACTGAACAAAAATTCAAATGTTAGGATTTTAAGATAATGGTTCAGGGGCACATTGACATAATAGTAGTGCAGATAATCTACTACCATGTGAGATTGTCTGCTCTGGTCATTCTTTTAGTTAAGAATCTGGTTATCCATGATAATGAAAATAAACCCAAATCAGCTTTTTCATGAAAGTACTTTCTTTTTTCTTTTTTTCAAATTTTTATTATCAAACTGATGTACAGAAAGGTTACAGTTTCATACGTTAGGCACTGGATACATTTCTTGTACAGTTTGTTACCTTGTCCCTCATACCCTCCTCCCCCCTCCCCCTTTCCCTTCCCCCCCTCCCCCACGGAGGTGTTCAGTTCACTTACACCAAACAGTTTTGCAAGTATTGCTTTTGTAGTTGTTTGTCTTTTTTTACCCTGTGTCTCTCAAATTTGGTATTCCCTTTCAATTTCCTACTTCCAATACCAGTATACACGGTTTCCAATATATTCAGATAAGATTACAGAGATAGTGTAGGTACAACCACAGGAAGGTGATACAAGAACATCATCAATAATAGAAGCTACAGACACACATAGGACGTTGTAAGTAGTTACAACTGTTTCCATAACATGGAGTTCATTTCACTTAGCATCATCTTATGTGTTCATAAGGGTATAGCTATTGGGCCTTGTGATGCTCTGCTATGGCTTGCCTAAACCTGTACTAATTATTCCCAATAAGGGAGGCCATAGAGTCCATGTTTCTTTGGGTCTGGCTCACTTCACTTAGTATAACTTTTTCCAAGTCCTTCCATTTCCTTACAAATGGAACAATGTCATTCTTTCTGATAGAGGCATAAAATTCCATTGTGTATATGTACCACATTTTCCTGATCCATTCATCTATGGAGGGGCATCTGGGTTGGTTCCAGATTCTCGCTATGACAAATTGTGCTGCGATGAACATTGTTGTGCTGGTGGCATTACTGTGATTTTGTTTGTGGTCTTTTGGATAGATACCCAACAGTGGGGCTGCTGGGTCATAGGGGAGTTCTATATTGAGCCTTCTGAGGAATCTCCATACTGCTTGCCAGAGTGGCTGAACCAGTTTACATTCCCACCAACAATGAAGTAGGGTTCCCTTTTGGCCACATCCCCTCCAACAATTGTTATTATTAGTTTTCTTGATATATGACATTCTTACTGGGGTGAGATGGAATCTCAATGTTGTTTTGATTTGCATTTCCTTTATGGCCAGTGATGTAGAGCATTTTTTCATATGTCTATTGGCCATTCTCATTTCCTCATCAGAGAAGTTTCTTTGTAAGTCTTTAGCCCACTTGATGAGGGGGCTATTGGTTCTTTGCGGTTTTGTTTTGGAAGAAGGTAATTTTTTTAGTTCTGCATATATTTTAGAGATGAGGCCTTTGTCTGTTGAATGTCTGGTAAAGATCTTCTCCCAGTCTGTGGGCTTTCTGTTTATCTTGAGAGCTATGTCCTTTGCCGTGCAGAAGCTCTGCAGTTTGATGCAGTCCCATTTGTCCAACCTTTCTTTGATTTGTAGCCTTTCAGGGTCTTTGTTAAGGAAGTTCCGTCCTGCGCCAAGGAGCCCAAGTGTTTCTCCTACTCCTTCCTTTAGTGTTTTTAGGGTGTCTGTTTTGATTTCGAGGTCTTTAATCCATTTGGAATTGATTTTGGTGCAGGGTGATATATAAGGATCTAGTTTTAGTTTGTTGCATGTGTTGAGCCAGTTTTGCCAGCACCACTTGTTAAAGAGGCTATCTTTCTTCCATACTATTATTTTAGCTCCTTTATCAAAGATTAAGTAGGCGTAGTTCTGTGGGTTCATTTCTGGGTCTTCATTTCTGTTCCATTGGTCTTCAGGCCTGTTCCGGTGCCAATACCAAGCTGTTTTTATTACTATAGCTTTATAATACAGCTTGAAGTTGGGTATTGTAATTCCTCCAGCACTGTTCTTTCTGCTTAGGAGTGTTTTTGCTATTCTAGGTCTTTTATTGTTCCATATGAATTTCTGGATTGCTTCCTCTATTTCATTAAAGAATGGTGTTGGGATATTAATGGGTATTGCATTGAATTTGTAGATAGCCTTTGGCAATATTGCCATTTTGATTATATTAATCCTCCCAATCCAGGAGCATGGGAGGTTTTTCCATTTCCGTAGTTCTGACTTAATTTCGTTTTTCAAGCTTTTAAAGTTCTCATCAAAGAGGTCTTTCACTTCTTTGGTTAAGGTTATCCCCAGGTATTTTATGTTTTTGGGGGCTATTGCAAAAGGGGTTGCTTTCCTGATTTCAGCCTCGGTCTTCGGGTCGTTAGCATAGAGAAAGGCCGTTGATTTTTGAAGGTTTATTTTATATCCTGCAACTTTGCCAAAGTTTTGGATCAGCTCTAGTAGCTTGGGGGTAGAGTCTATGAGATTCTTTAGGTGTAGGATCATGTCATCTGCGAAGAGAGAAAGTTTAACTTCATCTTTTCCTATTTGGATCCCCTTTGTATTTTCTTCTTGCCTAATTGCTTGGGCTAGGAATTCTAGTACTATGTTGAAGAGCAGTGGAGAGAGTGAACATCCCTGCCTTGTTCCTGATTTTAAAGGGAATGGCTTTAGTTTTTCACCATTTAGAGTTATGCTTGCTGTTGGTTTGTCATAAACTGCCTTGATTATATTCAGGAATGTTCCCTGGAATCCCAGTTTTTCCAGGGCTTTTAGCATAAATGGGTGCTGGATGTTATCGAACGCTTTTTCCGCATCCAGAGATAAAACCATGTGGTTTTTTAGCTTGCTCCGGTTGATGTGGTGGATTACATTAATTGACTTGCGTATATTAAACCAACTTTGCATCCCTGGGATGAATCCAGTTTGATCGTGGTGTATGATTTTTTTGATGACCTGTTGAAGTCGATTGGCCAGAATTTTGTTGAGAATTTTTGCGTCTATGTTCATCAGGGAGATCGGTCTGTAGTCCTCTTTCCATGATGAGTCTCTGCCTGGTTTTGGGATGAGGGTTATACTGGCTTCATAGAATGAGTCTGGTAGTGAACGTTCTCTTTCAATTTCATTGAAGAGTTTGAGAAATATTGGTGTGAGTTCTGTTTTGAAGGCCTTGTACATGAAAGTACTTTCTTGGCTCTCATCATTGAAGCATGCGGATGAGAAGGCTCAGATGGATTTATCAGCTCAAACGATGTCATTAGGATGGAATTTTCTCTGTCTCCTTTCAGTCTTTCTCACACCTGAGTGATAGTGGTGGCTGTATGGCTACAGATGTCCTTATTCACTGGGGAACAAAGTATAGGAGATACTACTGAGGCCATTCAGGAAAAGATTTTGTTTTAGGATTTTGCATGATGAAAGCCCTAGGAAACCTAAGTGGGACTAGACTCAGCAGAGAGAAGGGACATTGGGCACATATTGGAAGCCCGGGGAAGTTTTTTTTTTTTTTTTTTTTGGCCAGTCCTGGGGCCTTGGACTCAGGGCCTGAGCACTGTCCCTGGCTTCTTCCCGCTCAAGGCTAGCACTCTGCCACTTGAGCCACAGCGCCGCTTCTGGACGTTTTCTGTATATGAGGTGCTGGGGAATCGAACCTAGGGCCTCGTGTATCCAAGGCAGGCACTCTTGCCACTAGGCTATATCCCCAGCCCCCGGGGAAGTTTTGATTTGAGGTACTGTCTCTAATGGGACCAAAACAGCTACACCAAGCTTTGGACAATATCAAGTCTAGAGCACAGACTTTCTTCTGCTAGGTCCCTGTCATCTTTGAATGAATCATTTTGCTAAGTAGATGGCCTGCCCAGATTGGAGTAAGGATATTGTGGTCTATTGCAGAAACTGAGCTCATTCCTTAGAGCTAGGGCTATCTAAAACCCCAGTGGAAATCAAGGTTCCATGAACAGGAGATGGCATGGATAATGAGCAGTAAGCAACAATGACTGTGATGAAAAATGTTCATGGACAACAGGTTTTTGTTATTTTTTGAGATGGGATATCATAACTTTTTGCCCAAGATGGTCTTAAACTGCGCTCCTACAGGCTAGCTGGATTACAGTAAATTACAGCCACTTAGCCTGAGTGCTTAATGAATCTGTTTGGTTCATTTTGTATCCCAATATTACTTTTATTTTATATTAAATTAATTTTATATTGTTGTGTTATCCTGGGGATTTAAACTCAGGGCCTTGTAGTCTTGCTTAGCTTTTTCACTCAAGGCTAGTGCTGTACAACTTGAGCCATGCCTCCACTTCTGGCTTTTGCTGGTTAATTGGAGGTAAGTGTCTCTATAACTTGTTTCCCATGGCTGGTTTCAAATCGAGATCCTTAGATATCAGCCTCCTGAGTAGCTAACATGACAGACCAACTTTAATTTTAAAAGAACAGTATGCTTGAGTTACACTAGAGAATGCAGTCAAGGAGAGACGTGACACCTGCAGAGTAGGTTGAAAACATCATGCCCACTGCTAGAACAGCTTGATCACACTTTTGCAGTGAAAATGGTCCAAGGAAGTGTTCATGATAGAATAGATGAATGTAACAGTGAGTCCTAATTCTATTTGTTTTTCTCCCTTACTCTCTTGCTCTTGGCCTTTGCTGAAGGGGATCAGAAAGTGGAAAGCAAACATAAGTCAAGAATAGGAATCAAAAGACTAGGAAATTCACAAATTATTTCCCAATTTCCTGGTTAGTTAGGAATTGCCAGTACTTATTGCTAGGTCTGAAAGATTGTCTTGTGAAGCTCTTATGTACTGGTAGAATCTCTTAAAAATGTCTTAACAATTGAGAGCATTATTTTCCAGCTCAGCAATTGAAAATTAAGAAGACTGGCTTTGCCTTCAAAGCAAATTCCAGATTGTTTAATTTGTCATGCAAAGTGCTGGATGTTTCCTCTTAGAAGAAACAGAAGTGTTTGTTACTTCTTAAAAGGCAGAGTGAATGAAGCCCCTTTCACAGTGCCGTGAAAAGGCGAATGTCTCTTTCATTTTCAAGTTTGTGTCTGTGGCAAATCATGGGTAAGTTTCTGGAATTCTGAAGCGAAATGCCCAAGTTTGAACCACGGGAAGGAAAGTCTCAGTGGGTTTGGTTGTTAGAGAGCTTAGCAGAGTTTTGCAGCTATCTGCTGATGGCTGGGCCTCGAGGATCTTGAGAACCAGGTTGTTGCAGCTGAAATGAATTCTTAAATGGCCGGGGGGTGGGGGGGGCAGGAGGAGGGGAGGGGAGAAACCTTTGCTCTCCAGTCTCAGGCTAAGAGTCGCCTGAGGGACTTGGGCAGGGACTGAGGGAGGCCCAGAGGAAAGTGAGTGACTTGAATTGCAATGGAACACACTGTTACAGAAACAAGATGTATTTTAGAGACAATCTGTGCTTGGCGAAAATAATTCAGGGATGATCATTGACTACGCTGCACCCCTAATATTGTCTTTACAATTTAATGCCTATTTAGGATTCGGCTCTGTTTCCCATTTTGTTGAAAATCATTGTCTCTAAGGCTCTGCTTGTACTGTGAGACTCAAAATATGAAATCTGTCATCTTGGATGTTAAGAAATTTACAATTCAGAAGGAAAATGAAACATATGCCTGTGTTTATCATCAAACAGAGTGTGGTTAATACTACATTCCGAGCACCAAGTGCTTAGGGATTGCAGGAAAAGGGGAATTCAGTCCCAAGGAAGAGATGCATGAGTGTTTTCCTGGAATACTTATTTGCATCAGATCTTACAAAGTTTATGTTTTAAAATGAAAAAAAAAAAAGTAGATGGAATGGCACTTCTGACTGGTAGAGAAATTCATCAGTCAGTGGAGATTGTGCTTGGAACACAGGATATTGTTGGGCATTTTTTTTTTTTTTTTTTGGTTTGTGGCAGCACCAGGATTTGAACTCAGGCCCTCAGCCCTTTGGAATCAAGCGCCTAGCCTTTGTTGAATATTTTGGGTAATATGAAGGTAGTTGTTCTAACACAGTTTTAGTTTGGGTTAAATGTTTCTCTCGTGGTAATTAATGGGTGGCCCTTGCCTGACATGTGCTATGCTGTGTGATTCTGCCTCTATTGGTCAGGTTGGTTGGAACAGAGAGAGGCCGCCAGTCTGAAAGTGGCAACTCCATAAGTGGTCTGTTTATGTGGGGGGAAAGCTCTACACAAACAGGGAGTCACTAGGCCGATCAGGGTCTTGATTCGGGAAAACTACACAGGCTATATCTCTGTGGGTTCCATCTCAGGAGTCAACCAGCCAGCTATTAAAAATATGTTGTTAGATCTGTACTGAACACATACAGACCTTTCTTGACATCACCGTTCTCCTAAATGACGTATTCGTCATGTGTTAGGTTTCATAAGTAATCTGGAAATGATTCCGAGCACATGGGAGAGGATGTGTGCAGGCTATATGCAGATACTGTCATTTTGTAGAACTGAGCTCCAAACACCCTTGGGTTTCAGTATCTGTGGGGGTCCTGGAAGCCACTTCCCATGTCTACAGAGGGATGACTGTATATCATGAGGTAAAGAAAGACGAGAGTTATATTTAGAAACAAAGCTGAGAATCTGTGTATACTATGGCCAACTGCAAGGCAAGGAGAGACTTTTGAATGAGAAGTATTAGGAAGAAGTTGAGGTATAATCACAAACTGGCCAGGCAGACTGGACCAAAAAGGAGCTGCTGATATGAAAGTGGACTGTCCATGACCCATGCTGAAGCTTGGAGCTGTCTTAGATTCAAAGACACTCTGTAGCTCCAGTCCTGCATGGCTCAGTACAGTCACGGTTCTACACTGATTTCCAGTGGATATTTCTTTCGTATTGCATCTCACACACATACCCACATACCCTACAATGTACATGGGTTGACCTGTATAAATCAGGAAAACCCACCTAACCACTTTCTGTAACAGGAACACTGGCCCAGGTGGGAGGGCATGTACAATAGTGGGAAAAGTAAGTTGGTGTTGGTGGTGGTCCAAGCATTCTATGTATCTTCAGCGACCCTGGTCTGTTTTTCTGCTGGACATTTCACATTGAAAGATGCACTCCCCCCCCATGTCATAGAAGTTATAATGCAGAACTAGGTGGAGAGAATAAAGACACAGTAATAGCTGTCACTGAAGATGGATGCATAATATACTAGACCCACCAATGTTGTCTTCATCCTGGAGGCAGTCTAGGAATGCTTCCCAGAGGAGAGGGCAATAATAAAGGCTTTAATGTTATTCTGATTCCATAAAAGTAGGAAAACAAAATGATAGGTAAATATTACAGAAAGGTGATTCTGGCCTGAGGTTACTTAGCTAGAGAAGACATTGTAATCAAGGATACTTATCTCAGTGGTCAGGAGGATAATTCAGTAGGACAGAGTTATGCCATTCCATCTCCTGTCTATGCCAACCCAGCCCTGGGCTTTTTTCTAACGAAAATCATCTGGCTTACTGAGATAGTTTGTACTCTAGACTTAAATAAGCAAAGAAAAACTCAGTAGACTGTGTTAGTGAAACAGCACAAGCGGCTAAAATTATGATAGCATAAGCTGTTACCCTTGTGATATTTTCAGAAGCTAGGTGCCAGGGAAATGAATTGCCTGGGACTGTCAGCTCCATTAATTCATTGCAGGTGTCTGTGGTATATCTATGTGTGTTATCTTCTTTGTATTAGTACAATTGTTTTCTGGAAGTGGTGGTAGGGAAGGATGTCTATGCCAAAGTGGTTAAGTTAGTATAATTCATGTCTCTTGGAATCTATGTCCCAGAGCCTACACGGATGCCAAAAGCAATGGTCTCTCAAGTCTCTGATTGAAATGGCATGATATTTGCACGGAATCTATACATCTCCTCCCCCATACTTGACATCACTTCTAGGTGACTTATAATACCGGACATAATAAGCCTGTTATGGAAAGAGTTCACAGGGCATCGCACATATAACAGTGCAGATGTAACTACAGGACACTTGAAAATGAACCACGCTCAAACAACGAGCACTAGGGAGAGGCCGGGGATGTGAGGGGACATCAGGTTGTGTTCATTCAGTGCAGTATTAGCAGGTATTCACAGCAGTGCGTGGTATGGCAAATTCAAGGTATGCTTTTGTGTGTGTGTGTGTGTGTGTGTGTGTGTGTGTATGTGATCCTTTGGAAGTTTTTCTTTGAATATTTTTGATTTTGTAGTTGTTTGATTCCATGGATATGGATCTTATGAATCCTGAGGAACAACCCTACTTTATCTGGATTCACACACTTAGAAAAATGTACAGGATAATGAAATGAAAGATTTAAAGCTATATGTATATATACACATATCCATATATCCATATATATACATATCAATATATCTGTATATATATCCATATATCCATCTCTATCTACCTATCTATCTAGATCCATGTATATCTATATCTGTTTATCTATATCCATATATATGGATATTCCTCTCAGTAAATTTCACTGACTATTACAAAATACTATTATAACATGTATTTTCTCTGGAGCAAGAATAATTTCGGACTTTTTGTTTAGATACTCATATCTCAGATTTTGCTCTATTGTGCCACTACCATTGTAGATACCTGTCAATATCTTAGAATTGACTCTCTTGATGACCTGATATGATTTTTATACTTCTATGTTGGCAGAATGTAAGTTTATTGCTTTATTTTTATATTTTAAGACTTTTTTCATTAGCACACATTAGTACAAGGGAGACTTCATTGTGATATTTCCATATGTGCATACAATCTATCGAATCAACCTCCATCCTTTCTAACATGCTCCCTTATCATCTCCATACATGCATGTACCACATCAACTGAACCCTCTCTATCACTCTCCTTTGTTCTCTCTCTCTAATTTTGACAGGTTTCATTGTTCTACTTGCGTATATGCACACAACTTTGATCATATTTACACTCATTAATTCATCTTTCCATTCACCCCTCCCCCATTCCCACTGATCCTTTCCAGCAGAATCTGTTTTACTTTCCTAGTATTCATTTTTTTTGGGGCTATAATAATTGTATCAAGTGAGTTTACCATGGAATTTTTCTTTCTGGTTGTGACGCGTGAACTCAGGGCCTGGGCACTGTCCCTGAACTCCTGTGCTCAAAGCTAGTGCTCTACCACTTGAGCCACAGCTCTACTTCCACCATGGCATTTTATATATGCATATTTTAATCTGTTGCTCTCTCTTTCCCTATTTCAGTTTCAGTGAAATTCTTTATACTGCTTTCATACATAGACACAACATAATTTGATATTATTCATGGTCTGTCATTCTCCTTACCTCTTTCCACTGGTTCACTTAAACAGTCCTATAGTTAGAACCAAGTTCAAATTTATATTCATATAATGTATATATATATGTATTTCATGCATATCATAAAATGTAGATTCTCTAAATTAGTAAATACATGCAGTATTTGGCATTTTGGGCTTGGCTTATATGTCTCAACATGATGCTCTCCAGCTTCATCCACTTTCCTGCAAATGACATAACTTCATTTCTCTTTTCCACTGAGTAATAGTCCATGGTATACATATATGTATACATATACATATTTTCTTTATCCATTCGTTGGGCATTTTGGTTGATTCTACCATTGGGCAATTGTGAACAAAGCTAAAATAAACATAGGATGCAGGTATGTTTCTTGTATATTGATTTAGGCTCCTTCTGCTATATATGCTCAAGAATGGTCTTGTAGGTCTTATGGAAGACCTATTTTTGGTGTTTTGAGAAATCTCTATACTGGTTTTCATAGTGGTTGCACTAGTTCCTATTTTTGCCTTGAAGTTTAGGTTTTTTTTTTGTTTTTTTTTTGCCAGTCCCGGGCCTTGAACTCAGGGCCTAAGCACTGTCCCTGGCTTCTTTTTGCTCAAAGCTAGCACTCTGCCACTTGAGTCACAGCACCACTTCTGGTCATTTTCTGTATATGTGGTGCTGAGGAATCGAACCTAGGGCTTCATGTATGTGAGGCAAGCACTCTTGCCACTAGGCCATATTCCTAGCCCCAAAGTTTAGTTTTAAAATGATTTAAAAAACATAATGGGTACAGATACACTCGATGTAAAAGACAATTCTTTAAGTGAAGACCAAATCTAAAATGTCAGATTTTAAAATCTATTTTTTTCTCGATTTGCTTTGATCTCCAAAAGATAAAAAATGACCTTAACTTCTTGCTTTGTCTGTCAGATTATGATCTTTCTACATTGAATATTAGAGATTATTTCCTTTTTTTTTTTGCATTCGTAAGTTTCAGGTAGTAATTAGATGATGTCATTCTCATTTACCTAGTTAGAAATCCAAATGAAATAGATGGGACCTACAGAGGAGGAACTATTTAATATCAACGCTCCCATTTCTTTTTTTATTGTTCCTAAAGATTCCCAAACACAGCTTTGCATGTGTACATTAAGTAACACCTGCATAAATAGAGAATACTGCACTTTACTAGTTCCAAAGCCTTTGGCAAACATGCCAATTTCACCAAAAACAACAGTTTCAAAAAATGTGGCTACCTTAGCCAGTGTAGCCCTATCCAATTTCTTCCTTGAGTTGTTCCATGTATATAGGCTTTTGATTCATGCTTGCTCAAATGGCTGAGGCTCTGCCTCCCTATCTTCCCCCCTGATCTAGTTACCAGACTGTTTAACTGGAAGCCTTTGAGGGCAGCACTAATAACATCTTTATTCCAATAAATTTATGAGTCGTAGCTCAATGAAATGTTTCAGATTAACAACAAGGATCCATGAAGAGAACTTCCTTTAAAGTTAAATTACTTGTACAGGTAATAGAACAAGAACCTAATTTTACTAGCTGCTTTGCAAAGAAATGACTTCATGATTTTAGGAAAGATGCTGACTTCTGATAATAGCTTTATTGCCTATAAACTCAGAGGTTTATTATTTAAGATAAATCCTTGCTTACAAAGTCATAGATGTTACTGAACAAATCAATTTTTTTTTATCACTGTTGGTTGTTAATTTAGAGAAGTATATGTGTGTTTGTATATGTTGTGTTTTGGTGTGTGTGTGTGTGTGTGTGTGTGTGTGTGTGTGTGTGTGTGATGTGCCGGTCCTGGGGTTTGAACTCAGGGGCTACATGCTCACCGGAGCTTTATTTGCTTAAGGGTAGTGCATTACCACTTGAGCCATAGCTCCACTCTGGCTGTTTTGATGCAAATTGGAGTTATGAGTCTCATGGACTTTGCTGCTTGGGCTCGCTTTGAACTATAGTCTTTAGATCTCAGCTTCCTGAGTAGCTACAATTACAGACATGAACAACTGGCACCTGATTTATTAGTGTAATATATGAGTTTGTAACTTCAGAGAAAATAATCATAATATTTCTCAGGAAGCTAATCTTTTTTTTGGGTGAGGTTGGTGTAGTATTTGATATTTCTCATTTAGTGAGGCTGATACATAACCTCCTGAGAGAAAGATTGGGGATGGGGATACTATAGGTTGTGTTTTCCTTCTTGCTAGAAAACATGGCCAGCTGGAGAGGGAACAGAGCATCTGTAACTAATTGTGAATGAATCTATAAGGTGGCTTGACAGGACCCTGGCTAGCCACGGCTAATCCAGATCTTTTTCCTTCTGCACGTAATTCTTAGAGTAACTGTAGGGTGTGTTGACAATGGGGTGTTCTAAGATAAAGAGGAAGTTCCCAGAATAGTTGGGCTTTGTCTATATCTTTCCAAGAACAGGATGTCCTGCAACACTCTAACTCAGCAATCACTGTGCCCTGGGGTAGAAAACCTGGTGTGAAATGCTTTCAAGGTCTCTCAACTGTGGTGCAGAGCAGGGCATGTATGCACAAGACGCTGTCTTCCCCAGGTAACTTTGCACTTAACTGAAAGACCAGCTTGTTGTGAATCCAAGACTTCTGTTGATTCATGCTGTCTATCTATGAGTAACAAAGTAGCTTTGTAGGACTTGTGGGAGTTTTTGGTCTGACTGGGTTTATTCTCTGGCATTTGGATTTATATAAAATCTCTGGCCCATTCTAGGAATGCGAGCAGAAACTGGTGAGGTGCTTGGAGTATTCTTGTGGGAGAATAACTGGTGCAGAATATTCTGCTTATTGAGATAAGGCTTCAAAGGCAAAAAGAAGGTTCTGGGAGTTCCTGGCTTAATCTTCCATATCTAAGAAGCAAGGTTTGTTCCCTTTCCAAATCTCTCAATTTATTTTTCTTCTAACGCTTCACAAGTGGTAGAATCAAAAGCATACGTGGAATAATTGTATCATGATATTTTGGGGCGGGTTATGTTTTTACTTTCTCAGGAACATGTTAGCCATTATTTCTTGTGGTGCCATTTATACCACAAACAGTCTTTGTCAGTAGTCTGACGGGAACACTGGATATTCTGACTTACATGAAGGCATGCAGAGAATGTATTTAATACATATATTCCAAACAAATAATGCATAATTGTCCAGATATGATTTCTTTCATGTAAATATTCCTAATTTGAATTAGAGGGAGGGTGAACTAGAGGCAAAAGGAGTAGTTGGACATTATCTTAATTTCAGAATTCAAGTGAGTAGCTTGAGAACCCAATTGCTTTGAGAAAAAAATAATTTTAGTTGAAGATAAGTATGTATCAATTTGTGAGAAATTGGCCAAATACAATGTAATATTCTTCTGTGGGTGTTGTTTCTACAGAGATGACTAGAATGAAACTCTTATCAGATTCCTATAGTACCATTCTGTTGCCTTCTTTATAATCCATCAGACTTTTTTCCCTCCAAGTGTCAAATACTGTGCTAGAAGTTATAAAGTTTAGTTGACGAGATAGATTTGAGAACACGTAGTTGAACTATCACATACAATTACTCTAATATAGTGTATGAGCAACATCTTGTACAAATAAAGAGCATGGAACAAATTGCTTGGGAATTCATAGAGCCCTTCACAGGAAAGCGTTGTTTGAGTTCAGTCTAGAAATGTAGGTTGGGCCAGAGTAATCTTCCACTAAGCTATGGGCAGCCATGGGAAAAAGGAGGACCTATCAATTAAGGGTTGCCACTACTTTTCCATTGCAAAAGGGATTGCAGCGAGGGAAATTAGAGGCAAAGGAAACCAGGTAGAAGGCTCCTAACAGTAATTCAAAGGAGAATAAAGTGTTTGCTTCAAAGCACTTGCTGTATGTAGACTTAGTCCGTCTAGTCTGTGAAATGCTGGGTGAAACTCTGAACCTCAGTTTCCCCATAGGTTAAAGGAAAGGAGTAAGCATGAAGCCTTTTGTGACCACCCTTCAGAGAAAGGGTGGATTCTCATTCAAGTTTTTGTTTGGATGTGATACGCACAACAAGAAGGTAGGAAAAGGTTTATGACTTACACAGTGAGGTTTTCTGGATAGACTGGGCAGGCTTCCCAAGAAAGATTGAATGGCTTGAGTATGTAGAGCCAGGAGCTTGCATTGAAGCTTTAACTGTGGTTAGAAAGTAGGCTTAGCATGAGGGCTCCTGCATGTGAACAGTGGGCTGTGTGGTTTGAATCTCTCAGGGAGGCCTAAAGAGGAAGAACTCAAAATTTCTTCTCCACTTTCCTGAAATAGAAATAGAAATAGAAGAGAAAGAGGGAGATGTAAGGCTAACAAGCTTCCATCCACCAAACATTAAAAAAAATTAGAGCCAGACTATTTCACTCCTGGTTTGAACACTGAGTTAAATATTTCAGGAAAAGCATTAAATGCAATGTGGTCTGAATAAACACTCCATAAGTGTTGTCAGAGTGGTAACATTTGGGTTTGAAGTGTTCCTCAAGTACCCACGCTTTAAAAGCTTAGCTGCTGACATACGGTACTGTGTGTGTGTGTGTGTGTGTGTGTGTGTGTGTGTGTGCGCACAACTTTTAAAAGGTGGGGCCTAGTGGGAGGAAGTTAGGTCATGGGGGTGTGCCCTTGAAGGAAATGTTAGGCTCCCAGCCCCTTCCTCTAGCTCTCCCATCACTTCCCAGCCTCCAGGAGGTAAACAGGACTCCGGTGCCATGTATGCCCTCCATACTGCACTATGCCTCTAAAGTAACAGGGCTAAGTGACCACGGACTGAGACAAGAAGGGAATATTTCTTCTATTGTACATTGATTATCTCAGGTATTTTTCCCATAGTGATGGAAAGCTAACAGACACACAGGGCAATTTTATTGGTTATAATAATGATCAGATTGTAACTAAAGGCTACATGGGTGAATGAGGTAAAGGTTTGTATTAAAAATTTCTGTAATTTCTCTGATTGGCACCTCACACTTAATTCTGATTGTACCTTGGACCTTCAATTTTCTAGTTATTTGAATAGATCTACATTAAGGATGAATTAATAAATGAAGATGAGCTCAGTGCCTCCTATGCTCCAAATACTATGATAGGCACTGTGACAGACTCAGGGGTCCTGCTCAAGAGATGTAACAAAAATGTCTATAGTATTTGTAGGGGAGAATTCAAGTTGTGTAATTCCTTAGAAAAACTAACAATCCAGCAAAATTATTGCCAGGACACTAGCACTTGAAGGTGGAAGGTGAAAGGTGAAAGGGGTAGATGAATGAAGGCAGGGAGAATGCAGTCATAATATGTAATACATATTCTATGAAGCTAAGAAAATTGAGGGGAAAGGTTGAGCTGGGAGGGATGGGGAAGAATGATTAAAGGGGTGACATCGATCAAGATGCATTGTATGTATAAAGTGGCTTGTTGGTTACTCCTAGGTACAACTGCTTATAGATAATACAAATGTAAGTTAAAATATAGGAAACTGCCTTAAAGGTATCTGTTCTCTCTTCCCTAAGTTTTATCAGAATATGAAACTTTCAGAATAAAGACTGTCTTCCTAAACCTTCTTAAGAACAGATGTAACACTGTAGCTAAGTTATAACCAATAAAACATAAGCCAAAGTCCTATTGGGCAACTATGAGAAAGATAGCTTGAATCCCTAGTCTTTCCTACTTTTCCCTTCCTGCACAGGACACTTAAAATACAATATGTCTCATCACCTTATTGAGACAGACAGATTCTATAGGACATGATTTTTGTATGTCTAGGTAGAAATGATCTTAATGACTTATAATATACCATATTTAAATTGGGGTTTGTTTTATTGTGTATGTATTATATTTTATCACATATTACAAGGAATATCTACTAGATATTTTTATATTAAATGTAAAACTACTTAAAATATAGGAGAAAAATAGATCCTCTTAACATAAAACTATAATCAAGGTACTGTATAAGATTTGAGATCAGCTATGATTTTTACTTAGACTTTAGGAAAATGTGAAATGTGGAGCTGAAATTTGGTTGACAATTGATAAATAAGGCCTATGTCAAGTACCATGAAGAGAAGATGAAGTAGGAAAATCTGGCAAAGCTACAGTTGGATTGAGAAACATATATATCAAGAAAACTAACAATAACAGTTGTTGGAGGGGATGTGGCCAAAAGGGAACCCTACTTCATTGTTGGTGGGAATGTAAACTGGTTCAGCCACTCTGGCAAGCAGTATGGAGATTCCTCAGAAGGCTAAATGCAGAACTCCCCTATGACCCAGCAACCCCACTTTTGGGTATTTATCCAAAAAACTACAAACAAAATCAAAGTAAAGCCACCAGCACAACAATGTTCATTGCAGCACAATTTGTCATAGCGAGAATCTGGAACCAACCCAGATGCCCCTCCGTAGACGAATGGATCAGGAAAATGTGGTACATATACACAATAGAATTTTATGCCTCTATCAGAAAGAATGACATTGCCCCATTTGTAAGGAAATGGAAGGACTTGGAAAAAATTATACTAAGTGAAGTGAGCCAGACCCAAAGAAACATGGACTCTATGGTCTCCCTTATTGGGACTAATTAGCACAGGTTTAGGCAAGTCACAACAGAGGATCACAAGAGCCCAATAGCTATACTCTCATGATCACATAAGATGATGCTAAGTGAAATGAACTCCATTTTATGAAAATGATTGTTATATCAGAGTTGAAACTACTTTCAACATCCCATGTGTATCTGTAGTTTCTACTATTGACGATGTTCGTGTATCACCTTTTTGTGATTGTATCTACACTATCTCTGTAATCTTATCTGAGTGTATGGGAAACAGTGTGTACTGGTATTAGAATTAGGAAATTGAAAGGGAATACCAAAATTGAGAGACAAAGGGTAAAATACGAGAAACAACAACAAAAGCAATACTTGCAAAACTGTTTGGTGTAAGTGAACTGAACACCTCAGGGGGGGACAGGGGGAGGGGGAAGGGGGTATGAGGGACAAGGTAACAAACAGTACAAGAAATGTATCCAATGCCTAACGTGTGAAAATGTAACCTCTCTGTACATCAGTTTTATAATAAAAACTTAAAAAAAAAAAAAAAGGAAAGGGCAATTGGAATAGCCAGAGGTAAGAGTGGAAATGTAGTTGTGGCTGAATTGCAGGGGCCTGGAGAGAAATGTTAATGATTTGGATTGTGGACCAAGAAGAGTCATTGCAAGCTGTGAGCAAACTTTAGTCATTATGTAACAGTTTCGGGGGGGGGGGGTGTGTTACATTACTGGAGCAGCAGTGTGTTGAGCGGTTTAAAAGGCAGGAACAAGGACTGGGATGGCAGAGTGAAGGGTATTGAATGTGACCAGACAGAAGGCAAGAAGGACTGCCTTCTGGCTTCAATTCTCACAAAGATGGGGGATGATGCTCTTAGAGATGTGGGCAGGGTAGAAGGAGAAGGATTTGGTCATAGTGTAGAAGCAAGCAGGAAGGAAAAGTCCATGCAAACTGAGTTTCTAGTCTGAGGAAAGTGACAGGTTTGTATAAATGTCAATAGCAATGGGCAGGTGGGGACCAGGAGTAGATTTTGGATATAGATGGATGGAGGAATGACTTCTGTTTGGGCAATGTTGGAGCTGAGTAGTCCATTTCAGCAGGTAGTTGAGATATGTGGGAGATGAGAACAGGAAGTGTGGATCTGGGCTAGATTTGAGGTAGAGACTGTAGACTAGAAGAGATTGCAAGTCATAAGGGTGCACCATGAGGCAGAACTGTGAAAGGACATGGTGTAGTCAAGATGATGAACAAGTAAGCTAATCATTGCCGTTTAGTGCTATGAGAGCTATTCACAGTGTACACTGGGTCATGATTCGGGGCAATCCAAGGTAGAAAATGGCTAGCTCAACCAGGGAGAGCCAGATCTGTTTTAGATGGAGGGAAGAGCCTTGAAAAGGGAAAGCATGCCCCAGAGGGCAGTGGGGGGTTGGTTTTCTGGGCGGTGTTAAGAAGAGAGGTGGAGGGGGTTGGAGGTCTCGTTCAGTTGGTAGAATGCTAGCCAATGAGCAAAAACATCCGTTTGAGTCTCAAGGCCTGGACCCCCCAAAAAAAAGAAAAGAAAAATACAGTGGTAGGGACAAGGAGGAAGGCAGAGAGGAAAGGAACGTCAGTCAAGCATCGTGTTTTTTTTTTTTTTTTTGCCAGTCCTGGGGCTTGGACTCAGGGCCTGAGCACTGTCCCTGGCTTCTTTTTGCTCAAGGCTAGCACTCTGCCACTTGAGCCACAGTGCCACTTCTGGCCGCTTTCTATATATGTGGTACTGGGGAATCGAACCCAGGGCCTCATGTATACAAGGCAAGCACTCTTGCCACTAGGCCATATCCCCAGCCCAAGCATCGTGTTTTGAACACATACCAAAGGGCATTTCAACTGGTTAGATGTGAAGGCAGGTCTCATGGGCCTGGGGTCCTCTCAGCTCTTCTCACTGCCTCATATCCTTGAGGTGAGAAAGGAGGGACTGAGCAGGCACTTCCTGAAGGCATTTCTGTTCTGAGAATCCCACTGCTTTCCAGTGGGAACCTTTATTTTCTTCTCATGCCATGCTAGATAAATAATGTTCTAGGGATCCAAGTGTGACCTGGAAAGGTAGTACAGGTTGACAGAATTCTCCATGCAGCTGTCACTGCCCGCAAGGACTGGGAGGGACATGCAACTACTTATAAAGGTCACATTGGGAAATATTTTAAAACAACTAAACTGAAAAACATGTGTTTAACATTTATAATGTTTGGGATGGAAAAGATACTTTTAACCTTTCTTAATCTTCCTGTAGTTTAATCAGCTCCTTCTATCTGTCTGAGAACTGCCTCCCAATAGCATTAAGTAGCAGGGATTGGTGCTCAAGAGGGGCTCGTTGCTGGTGATTAAGGTGAAGGCTGGATTGGAATATATGCTTTTGAGATCTCTGTAATCTTCAATGAAGAATCCATGCCCTTGGCATTAATAAAAGAAGTAATTCTGTCAAGTGTCTGTGGCCACTTCCTAAACTTTGGAGGGGTCAGAGCTGGTGATTTCTGAAGATTTACCAAGCATGAGCTATGGGGTTTCCTAGGTGTTTGTTAAGGAGTATATGCTTGTAAAAGGAATTACTATATGTCAGAAAGACACCTGGACCTTCTTAACATCATGGTCTCGGTTCGACTTCAGAAGTCACATGGCTGGAGGATTCTATGTGACAGTCCTTTCAGTGTTTGTATGTAGAAAGCAGACATTTTAATATGCTAACTTGAATTCTGACTTCATGTATACCTTGCCACCACAGGTCAGCTGACTTCACTAGAAATTCATTGCATCTTGCATCTATGACCCCTGCCTAAGCAAGTTGCTTGTTTCTCTAGGGACAAGTCTGAGATTCCAGTATCTGTCTTATCCAATGAGATTAGTTTTCCTGGTCTAGGATCCAGAATACAAGTGATGTCATAGAAATCTCACCCAGTCCCCAAATATTTAGATAGTGCTCTCATAGACCACATCACTCCTGTTCATGCTAGGTCTTACTAAAATGCTTCCCACGGTGTTTCCGACTACAGTTCCTCTTTCTTTCCCCTTCTAACCTGATTAGACCTCACATTCTTCTCTGCAGCCAGTCTTGACTATCCTTCACTTTCCAGTTTAGAGCCTCTCTCTCTGCCTGCCTGCTGACATTGAGTTGATTGGTAAATAGATTCTCTTAGTCTATGTGGGTGATAACCACAGAACATCCTCGACTGAGAGGCTTATAAACCACAGGAATATATTTCTCACAGTTCTGGAGGCTGGAAGTCCAAGATCAAAGTGCCAGTAGATTGAATGTCTAAGGAGGGGGTTCCTTCTTGGTTTATAGACAATACTTTCTTGCTGTTAGAGGGGGTAAGGTGACTTTTACAAGGGCACTCATCCTGCTCATGAGAGATTTTTTAAGATTAGTTATCCAAAGGTCTGACTTTTACATATCATCATGCTGGAAGTTGGGATTTCTACACAGGAATTTGAGGACAAAAACATTCAGCCCATAGCAGCAGATTTATCCAAAGCTTTGTACAACTGTAAAAGCTATTCTGATGTCCACTTTCTCTGTCTGTACCATCCACCCAAGGGAAACTCAGTTTCATGTCTTATTTTGTAGGTAGAAATCTGAACATGAAGCATTCCTTACGAGGATTTGGAGGGACAGTACATTCTTTAGATTACATGCTCATTCTTGGGGCTTCACAAAATTATTAACATATTAAAAGGCTTTGGAAAAATCTTGTGGTCTAGAAACTTGTCTAATTTAAGTTGAGCCCTTCCAAACAAAACATAACACAAACATTTTTTTTTGAAACCACATAATCCATTTTTTTCAGTAACATCTATTTAAATCCCAAACGAAGCTAATGTTTAATGGAACACATTTAAGCAGTCTGGTTTGAGCCCATTAAAATTCCTTCCCAGTGCTGTTGACTGAGGTTCTAGCCTTCGAGTGTGGGTATTGTTGAGGGGCAAGGACCGCCTCCTGTGGGGTTGTAGTGAATCCATGCAGAACTCATGGACAAAGCTTCTGCAGAAGCTGCAAAGGTGAAGTCAGTCTTGTTATTGTTTTTGCCTCCCTGACATTACTTTATTTCCCTTTCCTTTTTACTGAACACAGAGCCTCCAGTTTCCTTAGAAAATTAATGTGAAAAGCCTGAACTATGTCTCCTTGGAGTTCACCTTAGAATATGACTGTATTTGGAGATGGTTCTCAGAAAGAGATGATAAAAGTGGAAGGGGGTCATTAGAGTGGGCCTTATTACCATGAGATGTTCTTTTAAGAAGACATTAGGACAGGGGCACATCACACAGAAGAGCATATGGGGTCACAGGAATAAGATGATTATGTACAATCGAGTGAGCCCTTAGCAAGAAACCAATTCTAATGACAGTTTGATTTGAGACTTCTAGCTTCTAGAACTGTGGAAAACTAAACTTAATAAAACACTCAGTTTGTAGTTATTTTGTTATAGTAGTCTTGTAAATAAATATATCAGGTTAAAGAGAGTTTATGCCATTGCATAGGTCCATGGGTAAGTATGTGATTAAGACCTGACCAAGTGGAATTCTGTGTCTCTGTCAGAAAGAATGACATTGCCCCATTTGTAAGAAAATAGAGGGACATGGAAAAATATCATACTAAGTGAGCCAGACCCAAAGAAACATAGACTCTATGGTCTCCCTCATTGGGAATAATTAGTACATGTCTAGGATAGTCCTAGCAGAAGATCACAATAGCTCAATGGTGATGTCCATATGAACAAATAAGATGATATTAAGTGAAATGAACTCCAAGTTATAGAAACAAGTGGTTTATCATTATTGCTGTTATTTTCAACATACCATGTGAAATGATGCCCTTTTTCTTTTGTCTTTCTTTCCCAGGGTTTTACCCCTGATGTCACTGTAACTGATTTTGGTACCCTGGATATTGTATATATGCATATTGGAACTAGGGAAGAGAAAGGGAATATCAAAATCGAGAGACAAGGGACTGGGAATATGGCCTGGTGGCAAGAGTGCTTGCCTCCTATACATGAGGCCCTGGGTTTGATTCCTCAGTACCACATATACAGAAAATGGCCAGAAGTGGCGCTGTGGCTCAAGTGGCAGAGTGCTAGCCTTGAGCAAAAAAGAAGCCAGGGACAGTGCTCAGGCCCTGAGTTCACGGCCTAGGACTGGCAAAAAAATAAAAAAAAAAAAATCGAGAGACAAAGGATAAAAAGACAAACCAGTACAACAGAGTACTTACAAAAGATATGGCGTAAACCAACTGCACAACTCATGGGGGGGCGGAGTTAGGGAGGGGAGAAGGTGGGAGAAAATGAGGGAGGAGGTAACAAGTTGGATAAGAAATGTACACACTGCCTTACATATGAAACTGTAACCCCTCTGTACAGCACTTTCACAATAAAGAAATGAAAAGACCTGGCAAATGAAAAAAAAATATGAGCAACAGCCAGTGATTGGCTGATTGGCTTTGAACCCCCAAATAACCAATGAGATACATTCCCTATTTTCTTGAAGCATTGGAAAGAGGCATTCTCTTTTTATTAGCAATATGATACTTTAGAAGCTAAGGAGACTATCTGTCCATTACTGAGATGAACTGAGAGTAAAGCAGAATTAGAGCCTAGGTTATATAATTTGGACACCAAAATCTTGTCCTTCCTGGAGTTTTCCAGGGATTTGCTGTTACATAAGCCTAACAATTATTATTTTGTTGCCTTAGTTTTTTTTTCCCTGTAAAAGAATCCCAGAGGGTACATAAAAAAGATGCATAGTTCTTGAGAAAATGCCTATTCACGTGACCTTGTTATAATGTCTGTACTTTCTCTTTGTGTTTTCTTAGCTGGTTTCTCTTGAATACAATCTCAGGGCGAATCTATTTTGAATGAAGTATATAGGATTTCCATCAGATCCATCCGGGTTCCAGTGGGTCCCACTGTCCTGATTCAGTTGTGATCCATGCTCTGGTGTCTGTGACAATCTAAGTTGTCTGAAAGGACCAAACTAATCATACTTTGCAACCAGGCAGGAAATTGCCTGTGTGCTTCACTATATGATGATGCTATGATTAATAAATGGCATCATCATTAACATAAGTGCTTTGTAAACAATTTTGTAACTACCCCTAGCATTGGGGCTCGAAGACTAATGATCTTTCAGGATTATTTTTCCAGGGTTCTTGATGCCTTAAGGGATATTTCAATTCAAGCCACAGACCACAATAGACACAAAGAGTCTGGCATAAGAAGATTCTTTAGGATGAGAACTTCTGTTTATAGCAGAAAGCATGGGTGCGTCATGGCTGAGGTGGGAATCTCACAGTAGCATGGTCTCTTCTCCTGCTGTTTGTTGGCTCTCACGTGTACATGTGGCGAGCCACCTTCAGAAGATGCATTTGGAAAGCCCAAGAAAAATGAAATTTTCTGTGCCTCTTTAAACATGATTGTTTAGTGAGCATGGGCCCAAACCCTTGTCACATATAGCTTCCTTCTGAAATAAATGGTGTTTGTGCTCCTCCTATGTGTCGAGCAGCCTGGCAAGCCTCTGCTGTCTGTGCTGCCCTGGCACGTACCCCTGGCACTGGGCCAGTGTTGGAAGTATGAGCTGTATAAAGGCCACAGCTAGCCACCTGGCCCAACTGGGAGGGACCAGGTGTGGCCGGTGCTTCTCTTCCTTCTTTACCATCTATATCCTGGGTAGAAACCCAGACACACTAGAGATGAGGGAGAAAAGTACATACATATTTCTTCTAAGGGCTTTTCTTGTTTCTTAAAGGGCTTCTCTGCAGATGCTCATATTCTGCCCTCATTTCCTGCCCTCCATGATAATTTGGCAGCAGAAGCTATGTGACTTCGGTGTTTTTTGGCCTTTTCACTAGTGCTTGGCTAAGAGATGACAGATATTATTTTGAAACATTTGTCAGTATGGATTTGAATATAGGATACAATGTATTATGATGAGAGAAAAGTTTTAAGTTTGTGATTTGTCTTCCTCCTGTATTACAGTATTATTTTTTTAACGTGTAACACATGAAGTAGTAATAAGGCTTGCTCTGTAATGGTGAAATGTTTCCTCAGGAACAAAGATGAGTCATGTGATGCTGAAGGTTGAACTAAGGGCCTTGTGCTCAGAAAGGGAGTGATCTGAGCCAAGTCATACACTCTGCCCTTTTCTTTGTATTTTGGTTTTGACATGGCTTTTGGTGTACGTTGCTTAGGCTAGCCTCAAACACTATCCTCCTGGCTTTGCATCCCTAGTACATGATTGCAGGTGTATTCCACCATGGCCAGCTCAGTGTGTTTGTAGCTCTGTTTGTCTTGTTTTCTGTGCTATTGCCAAAGCAAGACAATTGATGGTCATGTTCTAGCTGCGGCTGCGCAGGGCCCAAGTTCTACCTTCATTAATTATCACCTAAAACACTTAGGATAACAGATTTCACTTTTTCTGCTTGTTGTTCCATCTGGAAAATGAGCCTTAAAAGTAGCGTCTACCTCATTGGGTCATAGAGGGGATTAATATACTATGAAGTTTTGAATAAAATACTCATGATAATAAAAAGAACCTATTACTTTCTACAATGGTTACTATTATCTACACAACCAATCTTGGCACAATCAATGCTTGTGGAGTTAATTTTACTGAGCATTTATTGTATTTGCATACTGGATTTTTCTTTTTTGTGGCCAGTACCAGGATTTGAACTCAAGGCCTGGTACTCTGGCTTGCTTACTTTTCTTATTCTCGTCTGGACTTTACCACTTGAACCACATCATTAGCCCTTCTTTTTTGCTGGTTAATTGGATGGAGATAAGAATCTCACAGACTTCTGCCTGGGCTGGCTTTGAACTATGATCTTCCAAGTCTCAGCCATCTGAGTCTCTAGGATAAGATGCCCACAGATGCCCAGATTATATATTTATATATATATATATTATATATATTTATATATATATTATATATTTGTTTTCCTACCAATGAATCAGAAGCAAAGAAATGATTACCGTTGTTGTTTTTTTTTTTTTTTTGGCCAGTCCTGGGCCTTGGACTCAGGGCCCGAGCACCGTCCCTGGCTTCTTCCCGCTCAAGGCTAGCACTCTGCCACTTGAGCCACAGCGCCGCTTCTGGCCGTTTTCTGTATATGTGGTGCTGGGGAATCGAACCTAGGGCCTCGTGTATCCGAGGCAGGCACTCTTGCCACTAGGCTATATCCCAGCCCCTGTTTTTGTTTTTTTTTTCTTTAAAGAAACCAAACACACTCTAACCCTATGAACTGCAGACAGCATAACACTAAGCTATTCCACGATACATCTCAAAAGCTGACAATGTTCACGAGGGAGCTGGGACCAAATGGCCAATTTGCAAAAGCATTCCTATATATGCATGGAAAAACAAAAGCACTGCATAAGCAACAAAGCTGAAGCTTTAATAAAGAAATGTTCAGAACAGGATCAGAAAAATTTACTTCATAATTTTTTTATAGAATGTTTGCAAAGTGCTAGAACCATTTCATGTTACTGAGTCCAATAAAAATAAATAAATGAATGAACTTAAAATGCCCAGGCACTTCTATTCAAAGGCTGCTAGGAATTTTAGTAAGAGGTAAGTAAGAGCCATTAATCCTAGCTTCCACAGCATCTACATGCTCTCCTTGGCCACTGTCCTGGGAGAAGCGGTACTCAGGAGTCTGCTGGTTCAGATACAGTAGTGACACAATCTCTATGGCCTTGGCTGGTTCACACTCCAGCCCTCTTACAAAGAAGCATGAAATTACACCTGTTGATAGCTTAATTTTTCACCAGTTTTTCTCTCTCCTTTGGAAAATGTAATCAAATCACAGACATTTGTATTTCTTTTCTACTTGCTTGGAATAAATTGTTGACCACTTGGAGAAAGCAGCCCGGAGAAGCCTAACCGTGCATTGGCGTCTTTCCCATGCTGACCCTGCTGTCTATTCAAGAAGTCAGTTTGGGGTCAATGTTTATTAACCGATTCCTTGGCTTTCCCAGTCCCAGAGATGTGTTTGTGGATTGGATAAAAAGTATGGGTGATCTCTGCCTACTGCACACGTGTGGAGCGTGTGATGTCCATAGATTCCAGGAAAGTCTGGTATTGCCATCTGCTGCCGGTGCTCCTGCTAGTCACAACTGCATTGCACATTGGAAGGACAGCACGGAGACTAAGTCCAGGAAATGTCACCTCGGGACAGATGCCAAATCTTTTCAACCTCCAATTTGTCACCACAAATCCATAGTTGAAGGTTTTCAACAAAAATAAGAATAGAGTTGGCTACAAGGAGTAAAAGACCAGGACTTACATAATACAGATGTTCAGGTACTGAGTTGGTGCTCAGTAGTTTCATTAGATGCCCAGGTCCTTACCTCCTTCCACTTTGTCACTCTGTAACCATGATTGCTGTGGCTCTGTTCACCATATCAGAACCCAAGATGAGTAGAAGCATACCAGTGCATATACAGTGGTAGAAAGATATTCTAATTACTTGTCAGGGAATCAGAAGAATGAAAGCAAAATCAAGAAATCTACTTAGCATACCCAACTTCAAGTTGTATTATAAAGCTATAGTAATAAAAACAGCCTGGTATTGGCACTGGAACAGGCCTGAAGACCAATGGAACAGAATTGAAGACCTGGGAATGAACCCACAGAACTACACCTACTTAATCTTTGATAAAGGGGCTAAAACAATAGTTTGGAAGAAAGATAGCCTCTTTAACAAATTGTGCTGGAAAAACTGGCTCAACACATGCAACAAACTAAAACTAGATCCTTATATATCACCCTGCACCAAAATCAATTCCAAATGGATTAAAGACCTTGAAATCAAAACAGACACCCTGAAAACACTAAAGGAAGAAGTAGGAGAAACACTTGGGCTCCTTGGCGCAGGACGGAACTTCCTTAACAAAGACCCAGAAAGGCTACAAATCAAAGAAAGGTTGGACAAATGGGACTGCATCAAACTGCAGAGCTTCTGCACTGCAAAGGACATAGCTTGCAAGATAAACAGAAAGCCCACAGACTGGGAGAAGATCTTTACCGGCCATTCAACGGACAAAGGCCTCATATCTAAAATATATGCAGAACTAAAAAAATTACCTTCCTTCAAAACAAAACCGCAAAGAACTAATAGCCCGCTCATCAAGTGGGCTAAAGACCTACAGACTTCTCTGATGAGGAAATGAGAATGGCCAAGAGACATATGAAAAAGTGCTCTCCATCACTGGCCATAAAAGAAATGCAAATCAAAACAACATTGAGATTCCATCTCACCCCAGTAAGAATGTCATATATCAAGAAAACTAACAATAACAGTTGTTGGAGGGGATGTGGCCAAAAGGGAACCCTACTTCACTGTTGGTGGGAATGTAAACTGGTTCAGCCACTCTGGCAAGCAGTATGGAGTTTCCTCAGAAGGCTAAATGTAGAACTCCCCTATGACCCAGCAACCCCACTTTTGGGTATTTATCCAAAAAACTACAAACAAAATCACAGTAAAGCCACCAACACAACAATGTTCATTGCAGCGCAATTTGTCATAGCGAGAATCTGGAACCAACACAGATGCCCCTCCGTAGACGAATGGATCAGAAAAATGTGGTACATATACACAATGGAATTTTATGCCTCTATCAGAAAGAATGACATTGCCCCATTTGTAAGGAAATGGAAGGACTTGGAAAAAATTATACTAAGTGAAGTGAGCCAGACCCAAAGAAACATGGACTCTATGGTCTCCCTTATTGGGAATAATTAGCACAGGTTTAGGCAAGTCAAGCAGAGGATCACAAGAGCCCAATAGCTATACTCTCATGATCACATAAGATGATGCTAAGTGAAATGAACTCCATTTTATGGAAATGATTGTTATATCACAGTTGTAACTACTTTCAACATCCCATGTGTATCTGTAGCTTCTACTATTGATGATGTTCTTGTATCACCTTCTTGTGATTGTATCTACACTATCTCTGTAATCTTATCTGAGTATATTGGAAACCGTGTATACTGGTATTGGAACTAGGAAATTGAAAGGGAATACCAAAATTGAGAGACACAGGGTAAAAAAAGACAAACAACTACAAAAGCAATACTTGCAAAACTGTTTGGTGTAAGTGAACTGAACACCTCAGGGGGGGAAAGGGTAAGGGGGAGGGGGGAGGGGGGTATGAGGGACAAGGTAACAACAGTACAAGAAATGTATCCAATGCCTAATGTATGAAACTGTAACCTCTCTGTACATCAGTTTTATAATAAAAACTTTAAAAAAATAAAAATAAAATAAAATAAGCCCCCCTCCCCCCAAAAAGAAATCTACTTAGCAATAGAATCAGAAGAATAAGAGTGAAAACAATTTCTTTCTTTCTCTGTAGCCATCCTGGGGCTCAAACTCAGGACATGGGCTCTGCACCTGAATTTTTTTGCTCAGTGCTTACACTTGACTACTTGAGCCACAGTTTCATTTCTGGCCTTTTCAGTTGTTAGTTGGAAATAAAAGTCTCCTGGACTGTCTTGCCCAGGCTGACTTAAAAGTGCGACCCTCAGCTCTCAGCTTCCTGAGTAGCTAGGATTACAGGTGTGAGACACAGGTGCTTGGCTAAATATCTCTCTTGGTGTGTGAATCTGGCCATGCTTCATGTAATTGTCTTGTGTAGATGTTACTTTGCGCTTTCTTGCTTACCTCAGAAGCACATTTAGTTAATAATGACAAAAGTTATGTTTAATAGTTCAAATAACAAGGAGTCAGATGTTTCCTGTATTGTATTTTTTCATAAATGAACTTTAAATTTGACTTTCAACAATGGAATATAATATGTACCTAATGTTTTGTGTTTTTGCATTTTGGTTAATAGAATTGAGAACATGGCAATATTTTATATATAAAGTAGTTTTGGAAAATAAAAAACTGGCTTCTTTATAATTGTCAGAGAAATAAGAAATAAAAGGCAGAGAGCGAAGAAGAAATTGTTTAGAACAGGTTAAGAAGAAAAAGAAATTTTAAACCAGTAATTGTGAAGACTAGTTCCAAGGTGGGCAGTGGTGTCCTGTCCTGCATCCCTTTGACATACGAGTGTGCACTGGATATGCTATGCTGACTGCCCACCTCTCCGCTGGAGCATGGTGACAGTTCTGTTTTCTCTAGTTTTGTTCTTTCAAGACCTCTGCATGAGCCTGACCACAGAGCTGTACCCTCAGCTGGTTCCTCCATCTTTTTTTTTCCACAAGGTACCTCACTCCTAGAGTCTATCTTCAGACCTGCATCTAGAAAATAAGGTTATTGGGGGTTTGTCTCCTTTTCCTCTTTTACTTCAAGTTTGTCAGAAATAACTGGCTCTTAAACTCAGTATTTTTATGCTGAGAATACTTATTTTGGCTAGAGTGAGTTCTTGAGAAGAGCTGCTTAAACTCTTGTATGAAATTCAGTTTTCTTCTTTTTTTTTTTTTTTAAATCTGAGATTGAGTGTAATACTTTCCAATTTGGCAGCTACTTAATTCTAATCCAAACAGAGTGTGATTGGCAGTGTCTCAAAAACCCAGAAAATTTCAGTTTGTAGGAATGGCTGCTTTGCTGGCATTTAATGATCTTTTCATAACATTTCAGCAGATTCACTTTTATTTATATGAAATGTAGGCTTTGGTCCAAAGTCCATGAGATGAAGCAACAAACAAGAAATAAAAATACAAGATTTCAATGCAGCCTTTCATTTCCTTTGGGTTTGACTAAGGGCAGGAGAGAGGGGCTGTGGTTCCCACATGTATGGATGGCCTGGGACTGGAGAGAGCTGGGGAGACGGATGTGCACGGCACCCTTCGGTAAGGGAGGGGCTGGATCCTTGATGCTCTTTCTTGGTGCTCAACCTCCACTTGGATTATGGGCCTGAGGGTGAATGAGTGTGAAGACCAGCTTGTCAGTTTCCACAAAGGTAATGACTACAGGGTGTCCTCCATGCCTTTTGTGGGTCCTCATTCACTGAGAAGGTTCACCCCATATCTTACTCCTGGGTCAAATGAAGGTGCATACAGCTCAGCCGTGGCCAGACCACTTCAGAGGGGTGATGATGCTGACTATTTATGCTTTTTTTCCTTTGGCTTCCTTAACTATTTGGCTCCATGAGGGGCTGGATTAAATATTTCAGAACCTACACCCACTATGTGCTCCAGGAGGAGCTTATTGTCTCCATTCCGGCCCCTTCCCATTCACTGTCAGAACGCCCTGACACTGAGTACTGTCACTTGCCTTCTGTATCTTCCTGGACTTCACTCTTACTCCAGTCTGCAGCTCTGGCCTTCTAGTACCGAGACCTTCCCAACTCTGCCTCTTGTCCTCTGGTAGCCTGTATATCTACTGGGTCTCAGGAAGAGTAGGACTGTTTCTACCCTTAGGAATGTTCCATGTCTCCTAGTAGCTCCCAATGCTGTTAGCTGTGCTGGATATCCTAGCACATTGTCATGAAGGGATTGGCTTAAACCAACCCAATTTCATCATCTCTTAGCTCTTCCACCAGAAGGCAGGGTCTCCAGAGAACATTGTATTCTGTGGCTCATGGCTCTCTTTTTCTGCTCCAGAACCAGCAATAGCAGGGCAGATCTTCTTATGATTTCCACTCTGCAATCCTCTTTAAGTTTGAAGGGCTCAAATGATCACTTGGGCTCATCCAGTCATTCAGGGTTACCTCTCTACTTTAATGTCAGCTGATAAATGATCCAGCCCCATCTAGAACCTTCATTCCTCTTTGCTAACAACATAACACTTTGGCACATCCTGAGGGTAAAGACAAGAACATCTCTGTGGAGCTGTTATACTACTGCCTATGGTTCCACCGATATCTGCCTGTCTCTATGTATACATGCAAATTTACACACACATGTACAGGCATATGTATATGATATAGTTATAGGTTTAATTGAGCATTATGGCTAACAGCCATTTGTACATTCATGCATTTATGAAATTCCTTATTTACAAAATGACTTCATTTTACATATACATATGTAGTCCTTGGCTTAAGATGAGTTATGTTTTAGTTGATCCAATTTAGACTGGACAGTTCCTTATGTGAAAAGTACACTTCAGTCATCTAACCCATTGCACGTGTTACCCAGCTAGCTGCACAGGGTGCTGGTCAGCATCTTCCGATGACTGGCAGCCATGGCTCGCTGCACTGTTCAGCATTAAGTGGAGAGGATGCCTACATATCACTAGTCAGGAAAAGATCAAATTGCACAATTCAAAGTAAAGTTTCTCATAAATACAATTTTTTTTTCAGTTTTCATAGTATCAAAAAGTTGAATAGTTGTAGTCAGGGACTTGTGTGTGTGTGTACACATTCATTTGTAAACAGTTTTTTTTTCCTTTGAAGACACACTGAAAAGATTTTTTTCATACTGTGAAATTCTTTTCTTTTTTGTCGGTTGTGGGGGTTGAACTCAGCACCTGAGTGCTGTCCTTGAGCTCTTTTGCTCAAGGCTAGTATTCTACCCCTTTGAGCTATAGCTCCACTTCCTCCATGCTGTGAAATTCTTATACATTATTTTAAAGATTATTCTATTTATTCTGTTGTATGAAGTACCAGTTTTATTGATGAATCTTCTTGCTGAGTTTCTTTTTTTGGGGGGGGGGAGGAGCTACTATGAACACTGCCATGATAAGCATATACCACTCTATTGATTCTCCATGTAAGTCCTGTGTTAGGGTTTCATGTGATAGAAAGTTGATACCCACTGCATAGTTCATTGGTGGCACCTTTGGGAGATAACGGGGTCATGAGGATGGATGAAGCCATTGATGGATGCCTCACTTAATGATTTAATGGGACATGGCAGAAGCTTTAGGAGAGGAGGCCCAGTTGGAAGGAGGAGGTCATTATGGCTGTGACCAAGAAAAAGATATTTTATCCCTGGCCCCTTTCTCCTCTTTGTTTCCTGACTGATGTGAGATGAACAGCTTTGTTTCACCACCTGCTCTTTGCCCAGAATGCACTGCTTCATTTTGGGCCAGAAGTAATGAACAGAGACAAGTGACCATGTAAGCTATGAATAGGCAACCCCAAATAAAGCCTTTCTCTTTGAAGTTGATTTCCTCAGGCATTTTGTCATAGCAATGAGAAGTTGACTAACACATCCTACTTGCCCTGTCACTTTCTTGCCCCCTTTGTTTTCTGAGAAAACTTAATGTTTTTGAATTAGAGGACCAATTACTTGACATTGACTCTGAGTTCTTCAGTTTCCTGTATTTACATACCAGTGTCTCACAAGCACAGACTCCTTTATTATTTGAACCTTGTTCAAGGTGACCTCTGAGCTTTAACTAGCAGAGCTGTTACTTCCTTCATCTGCCCTAGCCCTATGCCCATTGTCTTCAATCTTTAGATGGGATTCTCAGAAGTAATTAAACCCAAGCTGAACAGCAGAGCACATCTCTCCCATCAACTTAGTTTTGCTGCCTCAACTTCATTACCCTTTGCCATGGTTCTCTAAGAGGTGTCCTTGTTCACTTCTTTCACCTGCTTCTGGTGGAGAAATTAAACCCTTCTGTCATATTTACAAACAAATATGGAATAACAGAAAGTACCTCAGTCTAGATGGTTTTATGCAGGTCCAGGGGCTCAGTTCACAACTGTGAGATTTTAGGACCCTATCCTTGATTTCTTACAGGAGCTAAAATAGAAAACTGAGAATTCTTTGTCTCTAGGAATTTCAAAGTCTCACTTGAGAACCCAATAGTTTTCAGAATCAGTCTGAAGGTTTGTAACCCTCTGACAATAAATGTAGCAAAATAAATCTATGTCAAACCCAATCATGTTGGATGTGAATATTGAGAATGCAAGGTCCTAAGAATTGAATATTTAGAAATCCGAATTAATGATAGAGAAATTTCTGTAACTAGGGCTTCTTTTAGAGTCTTGATGCAATTAACCTTCTCTGGTCTCCATTTGAAAATGAAAAAAAAGTCACAAAATTGTAAAGATCTAAAATGACTATTCGGGTGACATCACCAAGGCTTCTTACAAGGTAGTGGTTTTGAGTAGAGAACATGGGTTAATGCTTACTTACTCTGTACTTTCTGTTTTGGGTGCTTGGGAGAATTAGGGGGCTTAAGAAGACTAAACAGGCCTGAATCTCTTATGCTCTTGTGGGTGGAGAGAGAGGTTGACAATCAACTGTAATAAAAAGTAAATGATGTACAGTAGTATAGTGTATAGATGGGGCTGTCAGGAGATAGGTGAAAGGAATAAATGATCTGAGGTGGGTGAAGAAAGGTATTTGGGGGTTTGAAGTAGTATGGTCAGGTAGGCTTGGCCAACATGTTGACATTTTAGCACAGCCTTGAAGCAGGTGAGAATTTTACAGATGCTTTTGAAGAAGGGTTGTAGGAAGAGGAGTAGGTCAATGCAAAAGCTGAGGGCCCACAAATCATTTTTCTCTCTCCACTTACCTGTCCAGCTAGCTATTACCACCCTCAAATAAAAGGGAGTTCACTTCTTTAATTTCCGCCTCCTTTTCTTCTCTTCTGAACTTTTTTTATCAGTCTCAAGCTCACCATCAATAAAGTTCCTCCTAGATGGACTAAAAAGGAGCAGGAGTCGGGGCCTTTCATATCCCAAGAAGGGAGACATCTACAAGATAAATTGTCTTTTCTCATGGTGCCACTGAGGTACAACATTATGACAATACAATATTAGCAAAGACTGGTAAGATTGTGGACTTTAATGGAAACATCATAATTAGTTCATTCCCTGGTCTCTCCCAGAGGATAGGCAAGTATCCACCAATGAAGACCAGACAAAAAACCCTGGAATAAGTATGGTGAATTCTGTTACTATAGGATGCTTGTTTTCTTATACCTTCCTTTGATTTGACCTTGGTCTTTGGGGGTTTTTGTGAACTCGTGGCAGATTCAGTATAGAACACTTCGGTTCTCTTCATTCATGAGTGGTGGGATTCTAGTTGAAAGGAAAAGAAGGTCCCAAATTGGAAAGGTCAGAGACCAACAGCAGTCTTCATGCAGAAAGTACAAAACACATCAATCTGAGGTGACTTGGGTCAGAAGCTTAGCACCTTTCCCAGGGTAGGGGAGTCAGAAACTGCTACTAAGAAAGAATCAATCCAAATTTATATGAGAAGACAGAAAAAAAAGGAGTTCCTTTATTATCACCCAACAGTTATGACAAATGGAGACACTCCTAGAACAGATAATGAAAAATTTTGAATTATTGCCATTGTTTCTCATATTTCTGAGAGTCTTGAATTAATATAGCAAACGAAGTCTGAAGATAAAAAGCCAGAAGCTTTATCAAATACATTAGGCCTGGCAGAATGTCTACACTGAAGGAACTCAAAGTCTAAGTAGCATTGGGGTTTTTAGTAAGAAGTGGTGTGGATTTTTTCCTAGGGGCTGTTAATGTAAAGGCATAGTGTTTGACTATGATGGTTTGTAAATATTTTCTGTTGGGTTCTCATGTATTTATTTTTATTTCTGGTTTAATTTTATTTACTTTCTGGGAAAGCAGGAAAAAAATTTCTTTTTCTTTGCCCCTCTAGTTCTTAGGAATACTTATACAAATGCTGGTGGAGAATAAATTTATAATTTCTAGTGAAACAGTAACTTTTTAAGCATAGGTCTATACAGAAAGTTTAGTTTGTGCAAGGGTTAGACATTATGCAGCTTATAAGGTGTATGTGCAATAGGTGAAGAGACACTTTATTTTTACATTTAAAATGTTTTAGAGCTAGCTCTAATTCTAGATTATTCTCTGTTTTCCCCAATGAGATACAAACAAGAGTATTACTTTCTCTCTTATTTAACTCCAATTACTCATATCCTAATAAATACCAATAAATGTTAATTGTCTAAAATATGGAATTATTTATTTGCTAGAGGATTTTGGATTTGTATCCAAAAGACAAGGAACTGTTTCTTTTTTCTTTTTTTTTTTTTTTTTTTGGCCAGTTCTGGGCCTTGGACTCAGGGCCTGAGCACTGTCCCTGGCTTCTTCCCGCTCAAGGCTAGCACTCTGCCACTTGAGCCACAGCGCCGCTTCTGGCCGTTTTTTTTTCTGTATATGTGGTGCTGGGGAATCGAACCTAGGGCCTCGTGTATCCGAGGCAGGCACTCTTGCCACTAGGCTATATCCCCAGCCCAAGGAACTGTTTCTTGATTGTGAGAAATTTGTCCTCCTGGTTGTATAATATGTATATATATAAGTATATATATATATACACATACTATATATATAAGTATATATACATACTATATACATACATACATACATACATACATATATTCAATCCCAGTCCTGGGGCTTGAACTCAGGGCTTGGGCACTGTCTCTGAGCTTCTTTTGCTTATGGCTAATGCTCTATCACTTGAAGCTAACTTCAGACTTTTTTGGTGGTTTATTGGAGATAAGTGTCATGGCCTTTCCTGCCCATGCTAGCTTTGGACTGTGTTTTTCAGATTTCAGCCTCCTGAGTAGCTAGGATTATAGGTGTGAGCCACTAGTGCCGGGCCCCTGGCTATATTTTTATATGTTGGTGGATGGAAATGATAACCTTACTTTCTTAGTATTTGTGTATGTGTGTATGCATATCTGTGTTTGTGTGTGTACATATGTGTATGTGTGTGTGTGTGTGAGTGTGTGTGTGTGTGCCTGCCAATACTGAGGCTTGTACTCAGGACTTTCTACTTTCACACTATCTTTGAATATGGCTAGCACTCTACCACTTGAGCCATACCTCTACTTCTGGCTTTTGTTGTTTAATTTGAGATAAACATCTCAGATTTGTTTGCCCACGGTAATTTTCTTGAACCTCTAAATGCAGATCTTAGCCTCCTGCATAGTTAGAATTGTAGGCATGAGCCATCAGCACCTAGCTTATATTAGTTCTTTAAGCCAGAATAGTGATGTGATTGTGAAAAACCCAGTTTTCAATGTGGCTGTTGAGTGCACGTGTACCTGGGACGTTTTTCTGGTTTACCACACACTGCCCATGAATGAGACAACAGCTAAATAACCCCTGTGTGGAGTTAATATCTTTCAGCACTCATGCCTTTATCCATGAATTCTATCTAATAGGCACTTCCTTGGTCATTCTTCACAGTAAGTGCACAGAACATAGCAGCATGCTGACATTTGCAAAAAGGGGTGTGAAATTTAGAGCAAGTTCCAAGAAAAGCAGTTGGCTTTCTTACCTCAAGGTACAAAATTATCGGCCTTGTGCCAGTTCTCTGGACACTTGGTGCTTTCCTAAAGTTAACTTTTCTCTCTCCAATCTCCCTGAGCCAGCTCAGGAAGAAGGCGGCTCATTTGAGCTGGTCATTCACTTGTAGGCTTAGTCAGGAGAGCTGCCACCTGTAAGCTGTTCAGGCTGAAAATATTACTAAGCTACTTTCCAGAAAGTTATGTAAAGCATTGTTAATGTACCCTGAAGAGTTCCTTGCCATGCTGGCTGCTCAGGCATTTTGGAAAAGGCAGGTCCAGGCGTGTGTGAAAGTTTCCCTCCCCTTTGCTATTTATGAGCTGGGCAGCTCATTTCCAAAGGCTGTCACTCTTCTCCTGGGTGTGTAGAACCAGTTTCTCCAGCGCACCAGGGCACAGAGCTGAGGCTGATTCAAAAGGAGGGGCTACAGGAGGGGTGGGGGCTGTAGGGAAAGTCACAGACTAGTACTGGCCTCAACTTTCCGCGGAAGAGATGGTGAGGAGAGGAAAAAAGAAAAGGGAAATGATTTTCATAAAGCTTTGTGGTTAGAAATGATGGGACCTCTTCTGTCCATGTAGCAGAGGTGGACAGAAATGTAGGGGGTTAGAAATTCCCAGAAAAAACAGAGCTTACTTGTAGCTCCCACTGGACTGGATCATTGGCAGACATCACTCTTTGATCAGCTTTCATGCTTTAGAGATTAAATTTCCTTAGGGGGAAAAAAACAAAACCTCAGAGTTTTCCAGAGAATAAAGGAGCCATTTCTATTCTAAAAGAACCCCATTTGGATTTTCAAATACTGTACAGGAAGTATAGGAAGTAGAATTTTGCTCTCTGTGCAATAGCTAGCACTATATATGTATATATATTTATATAAAATATACACAAATACACAGACACACACTATATAGTACATATATATCATATAATATATATATATATATATATAATATATATGAGGTACATTTTCTTTTTTTCTCCCCAGCCCTGGGGCTTGAACTCTGCCTGGGTATTGTCCCTGAGCTTCCTTTTTGTTCAAGGCTAGCACTCTACCACTTGAGCCATAGCCCCACTTCTAGCTTTTCCTGTGTGTGTGGTACTGAGGAATTGAACTCAGTGCTTTGTGCATGCTAGGCAAGCACTAAGACATACTCTCAGCCCATGAGCTGATTTTTCTGATCTTTGTAGACCAGGCTGTCAAAATTCTTTCCTAAGCCTGCTTGCACAAATGCAAATGTTGAGATAACTTTTCACGATGTTGTATAAAGGAAAACTGAGCTGGGCATTGATCAAGAAACAGACTTGCAAATAACTCTGCTTACTGGCATAAATCAGTGCCACCATGAAAAAGAGGAGTCCAACCAGAGCATTAGCTTTGTTTTTTTTTTCTTTTTTGAATTCTTTCTTAATATATCTATTTTTTTAATTTAAAAAATGATTTCAACTGTCAACTGGGATTATTAGACTGTGTAATGATATTTTTTATGTCCAAACACATGAATAAAATTACTTTCTTGCCATGTATATTACGGTTATACATGCTTTCTGAAAGTAAATTAACATAAAAATAAATCTGTGATGTCAAGAATATGCATTAACCTGTTTGGACCTTATAAATATGTAAAAATAGCACCTAGTTCTTTGCCTCTCCATTGTAGGTTAGTATTCTGAAACTAGAACTGGACATTTTGTACATTATTGTATACAATTATATTTACTTAATCTGATTTAATGATGATGATGATTATTTTAATGTTGTGTGTTTGGTGTTATACATGGTACTTTAGGAAATACAATAAAACACTCTGTCTTCTTCACAGCCAACTCTATCATCCAGGAAGATCCACTGCCTTTGCTGGGCACTGGTGGCTCATGTCTGTAATCATAGCTACTCAAAAGGCTGAGATCTGAAGATTATGGTAGGAAGCCAGCCTGGACAGGAAAGCCCTACTTCCAATTAAGCAGCAAAAAGAAGGGAGTGGAGATGTGGCTCAAATTCCAGAGCACTAATCTTTTTCTATTTAAAAAGTATAATTTTACTGTTATTATTAAGGTGTTGTACATATGGGTTACCATTTCATTAATTAAGTTATGAGTATTTTTCTTTGTGGACAATGTCACCCCTTTCTTCCCTTTCCCCCAGTCCCCTCTCTCATTCCGTGAGTTGCATAGCTTATTTTCCACAAAGTGTATGCTGAATAGCATGATTATGTTTGCTCACCATTCCTCCCTTCCTTTCTGTGCCCTCCCTTTCACCCTTCCAAAAAAAAAAAAAAAAACCTAAAGCAAAAACAAATACCTCCACCAATAACAACAACAACAACAACCCATGTTTCAATTTCCTGGAATTTGTTTTGATAAATAACATTTAAAATGCTGAGAATGTTACACCTTTGGGCTCATGCGCCCTTTAGTCTAAAGGGTATCCCCCTTTAGTCTCACTATTTGTGTGTGAATGCCTAGAGGCTTATAAAGGTTATCATGTTAAAGCACTAATCTTGAGAAAAAACAGCTAAGAGACAGAGTTCAGATCATGAGTTCAAGCTCCAGTACAGACAGACAGACAGACAGACAGACACACACACACACACACACACACACACACACACACACACACACACACTCATAATCAATCTGCTCATGAAACATGAGTTTGTGAACCAGACCTATCCTGCTACCCATCTGCCCCATCAGGGTTCAGTCTTCTCGGCCACCCTCCTCCTTTTCCTTGGTGGTCTCTCTGGAGCTACTCCCATGTCCGGTGAGTATCTTTTGTGTGCTTGTCAGCATCTTTAACTAGCCTAAGAGGTCTTGCCCAGTAGGTGTTTTTGTCTTATTCATCTTTTTGCCACCATAGCATAGCCCACCCCGGTAGACATCCAACAACATATGACAGCACTCACAGTGTGTTCATCACCTGAAGGGGTGACATGGATCAAGATACATTGTACTCACAAACTGATACACTGTACAACTACTTAAAGATAATTGAAAACAAATGGCTTTCAAACACCACAGCTACAAGTTACTAGAATAAAATTCCTGAGATAATTAACTCATTAAAAAAGATGCTTATTTTGGCTCACAGTTTATCCAGGATCCGGTCACTGGATGTGTTGGGTCTCTGGGAAGGCAGCACATCATGGCCGGTTGTGGTGGGACAGATACTCATGTCAGAGATAAAAGTGAGTGGAATCCTATGATTCCTTTTAAAGGTCAGGCCTCTCCTTAGGCTCCACCTCCCAACAGGGCCACCCTAGGAACTAAATCTTTGATATGTGCCCAATATTCAACCAATTGCATTACGGCTGGAAGAATCCTGGTAGGCCCCCTGCTCTCTAAATTAGTCTTGTCTCCATCAGCCAAGACCACTCCTTTTTCTTCCTGCCTTCCTTGCCATCTTCTACTGCTTCACTTGAATTAATCAGCACAGGTTACACACACCAGTGCATACTCCTTTCCCAGCCTCAGGCTTTGACAACAGTTTCTGTCTGCCATTGAATACCACATAAGCCTTACCCTAGCAGACAAGGTGAGGCCTCACCCTCCACCCTCCCACGCCTCACACTGTTCTCTATCTTGCTCATGGTGCCAGACACATGGACTGTTTTGGTTCCTAGAACACGCCAGATTTTGCCTGGAGGCCTTCACATCTGCCATTCCATCTGTGGAAATGCCCCTCCTTCCATTTTTTCCATGGCAGGCTCCTATTTTCCAGGTGTCAGCTTAAGCATCACTTTCTCCAAGAGGCCTCTCCTAACCACACCTGATCCCCACTCTTCTACAGGACTGCATCCTGCCTTGTCCTCCAATGCAGAATCACTAGTGGAACTTCATGATTCCTTCCTTCCTTCCTTCCTTCCTTCCTTCCTTCCTTCCTTCCTTCCTTCCTTCCTTCTTTTCTTCTTTCCTTCCTGCCTTCTCTCTCTTACCTCCTCCCATGAAACTCTTGAACTCCTTGGTGTCAGAGAACATGTCTGTTTTTTCTACGTCCACTAATGCCATGGCTGTACTAGGTACAGAGTCAGTAAGAATAAATATTTCTTGAATGTCAAATGAATGATTCACCCAGAGCAAACTTGTAAAAGGGTTTCCTTATACACCTATTCTTATGGCAACCAAATGAAATACAGGTACAAATTGCTAAAATCACTGTCACATACAATATCCAAGCTGGGGACTTTATGTTTGTATCATCCTTACATTCATAGGCCCTTGCCTTCCCACCTTGATAATGTTAGGGGGTGACATTTTTGGGAGATAATGAAATTCAGATGAAATCATGAGGCTGGGACATTGATGGTGGGGTTAGTGCCTTTTCAAGAAGAGGAAGAGAGAAAGAGATGTCTCTCATTCTGCTCATGAACCTAGAACTGGTCAGGTGAGGGGCACCCCCTGGAAGCCCCTGTCTTTATAACTGTGAAGATCCTTCTAGCAAAGTGAGAAGGCCAGGAAGGGGGCCCCCACCACACCCCAATCCTGTTTCTTCCAGAGTCTGTTGTGTGAATCTTGCAGCAGCCTAGCAGCCTGAACTGACTTGGAGCAACTGGAGCAATCCTGGTTCCTGTGGTGACTTTGGTAATTAAGTAAATAAAATGTTCTTTTATCTTCCTTTCCTCTTTACAACTTGCAGGCATTCTCTAGCACCTTTGGCTCCCATTCATGAGTATATTCATACTCATTCGCCCTTATCATCACACAAACACATAAAATATATGTACTGTACATCATCCTCATGAAGAGATTTTGAGATTCACTCCATTGAAACTGCGATGTTACTTTTATTTATATAAAGCTGACAGAGCAAGTTTACTTGGAGAGGTGCCCCCAAGAGGGGTCCCTAATGTCACTTTAAAGGGGACCTTTTAGTGATGTCTGAAATGTGGAGTTTGACAAGTATCCTGGCTGTGAGGAAGTGATCTTTCTACTTGTCTACTTGTTGGAATGATTTCAAGTTTTCAAAATTTGTTTGTCTTTTAAATTCCACAATAAAGGGCTAGAGAAATGTCTCGGTGGTACGAATGCTTGCCTAGCAAGCTTGAGGCCCTGAGTTCAATCCCCAGTACCAAAATAAACAAATAACTCGAAACCCAAACCCAAATTCCACAATAAGTATTTATAGACAGGATTAATGTAGTCTATTCAAGGGCTATGAAAGATAAAAGTCTCTGTGAATTAATGGATGTAATAGATTTTCAGAAAAGAAAAACATTAAATCTTTTAACATTCAAAAGTTAAACACTCACATATGTGTATGATTTTAGATAATTTTGGGAACTCAACTGAAGTCTAGTCATAAGCCCACACTAAGAGCCCTCACCTCTATAACTCTGAGGATCCTTCTAGCCTAAGCATTTTAAACTTGCTGGTGATCCATCCAAGCTCCCAGCTTTGCCTAAATTGTGTCCCTTACAATTTTTTTTTTTTTTTTTTTTTTTTTTTTTTTTTTGGTGAGGGGAGGTACTAACCTGCTACTTCATGTGGAAGATAAAAGGAGACTATTCACGAAGCATGCAACATCCTGGAATATAGTCTCAAGCCTTTAAAATAATTTTTAAAGAATTGATGTAGATCAAGCTATCATGTGACTGGCACAGATTTGTAAGTAATAATTTTCTGTTCTTAATGACAGTTTTAATGTGTGGTTTCAAATGATTATAATAATAGTTCTATTTGTAAAACAAAGGGTTTTAAGACATATTTTCCTTTAAGGAGAGTCAGCTATGCTCTGTAGACCAAATCAAGCCCTATGACCTGTTTTTATGCATAAAGTTTTATTGAAATGTAATATGGTTCACAAGTTCTAAAATATTTGTTCTTTGACCTTTTGAAAAAAAATTGTTGGTCTTGGCTGTGTGCTATATAGATAGCAACCTGGACAGCTCAGAAATGTGAAAAGAGGGATAAATAATTTCTTTCTTTAAAAGTAGTCTGTAGATGATAGAAAATATGGGTTTATTAGAGAGATTACCAAAGACTTTCAGCTGAGCCAGAATGCTTACACAAATTCCAATGGCCATCCTTCCATTCAAGCAGATGAGAAAAATTTGTGACAGCTAATGTAACATACTAGAATACAATACACATGGACTCCAACCTGTGATTCACTGAAAAAAATGTCATATTTATTCATGAAAACAAATTCCAAAACAAAATTCTAGAAATATATTTTTATATGTGTAGCATCTTGGTTATATGTACTTTTGTGGGAAGAATGGTAAATTAATTTTTTACCTGCATATTTTTATTATTGATGTTCATGGATTTTGTTTTAAAATCATACAGTAATTAGAAGGTAAGTGGTAATTGTACACACACTAGTGTTTAACTTTTACCTTTACAAATTTCAGTAGTTTGGATCTGACATACACCATAAAGGCTCATGTGTTACAGGTTGAGTCACCGACCTGTGGAGCCCATAAGAATTAAGTTGAGCATAATGAGAGGGAGATAGGCCATTGGGTATGTATCATTGAAGGGGATATTAAAGTGCTGGCCTTTGCTCTCCCTCCACCCTTCCTCTTCCTTTGCTTCTGGTTGCCACGAGGTGAGCAGCTTTGTTCCACCACATGCTCCCTGTCATGATGTACTCCTCTACAGCATGCCCAAAGCAACAGGGCCAAAATGGCTCATGAGCCATCATGAGCCAGGACAAACCTTTCTAAGTAGCTTGTGTCAGATATTTTGTCACAGCAATGCAAAGCTGACTAACACAAAAATACATGTCGAACAGGAAACTTAGGTGAACAAAGTTGGATTTAGAATCTAGACCCTTCCTTCCTTCCTTCCTTCCTTCCTTCCTTCCTTCCTTCCTTCTTTCCTTCCTTCCTTCCTTCCTTCCTTCCTTCCTTCCTTCCTTCCTTCCTTCCTTCCTTCCTTCCCTCCCTCCCTCCCTCCCTCCCTCCTTCCTTCCTCCTTCCTTCCTTCCTTCCTTCTTCCCTCCCTCCCTCTCTTGCTCTCTTTCTTTTTCTTTTTGCTGGCTATTTCCCTTCATTTGCCTGACAATTGTAATGTGAACCATTTGCTCTTGAAAATTAATTTGTTACTATCCAATACCAAGAACTCAATTTCTCAAATGCTTTATGGGTAATTTGTTTCAAAGTTACCGATTTCCAGGAAAAGCTATGCTTTCACAAGACTGTGGTTAAGTGTGTTATTTCAAGAAATGAATAAAAATTATTATGGTATTTGCTTTTGAGGTTTTATGTGAGAGTGTTTATTATTTTTCTAGGCCAAATGAAAGGATTGATTAATAAGATTCTTTCATATCTAACTTCATAATTATTAGTACTACTATTATCTAACTTCATTATTGAACCTTTGGGATGAGTTTAAAGCTGTTTCTTGAAATATGGTGATAGTATTTTTAACCCCAAATTTGGGTTATATGAATAATCTGAAGATTCTTTAGCATATTTTCTGGTATTAAGTCAGAACACTTAAAATCACATATGCAATGGGAAGTGAACTGATATTTTTCTTAAACCACATTTTTCTAATATTGACCAAAAGGCTGAAATATTCTAGAGATGCATTTGTTTCTACCTAATAAATTAGCTCAGATGCTCCGTATGCATCATTTACTAGATCAGCAGAGTGGCTTCTATTTTTTAAATAAACACCATAGTATTTATCACCTACCATGAAAATTAATGTAAAATGAGAACTTATTGAGAGGTATAACGAATGCCAGTATAGCGATGCTTGTGGATCTTTTTCTTTCTGATAGTTACTGTACTGAAAGTGCAGTTATGATTGCCGAATGCTAACCATGGTGGTATGATAGAGCCTGTGGGCAAAAAGCCATAGTCTTCCACAGAGAGACAATTAAGAGACAATGGTAAAAGAAATGCATGCTGTAGCACACACCAAAGCTCTTGTGTATCGACCTTGCAGCTCCAAGCAACTTAGAGAATGGCTTGGTTTTTCAAAATTACAATTCCTCTCTGGCTTTGGAGAGAGACACAGATGAAATTCTTTAGGTTTTTATACCACTTTAGTGGGATAAAATACCCAGTTGCGGGAATACTGCACTCCTCCTTGGAGACCTGCTGGGACATTGGAATTTCACGTGCGTCTAAAATGCAGGGCACACAGAAGAATCTGAAAAGTTGCCAGAAGGAAGCAATTTGTGCTTTTGTGCGAAGCTTTGCAATATTAGGAAGGCAGAAGGCAAAGCGTGAGGCAGGAGAAAGGAAATAGGCAATTCATCCATATAATAGGCTCAGGTCACTCTCCCAGTACACTCTTCTTGGAAAATTTCTCAATGTTCTTCCCTCTTCTTTAACTTGGTCAAATATAATTATTGGAGGCAATAATGGCTATTAGAAACAAAATATTGAATAAAGCCAATAATCACTCAATGTACCCTTTTAATCAAAAGATGAATAAGAATAAGAACGCAAGTTTGACAACATGTGAAGCGTCCTGCCACTGAAAGTAGAGAAGATTCATTCAAGATACTGACAGCAATCATGGAAATCTGCTGGCCTTAGCAACTGGGATGAGATAAAACAAGAGCTTTTAAAGAGAGCCCGAACTCAAAGAACCCAGGGACAATTGCTTACAAACAACCCTGATAATGATGCCTTTCATCCAATAATATGCCAACTTTCTTAAACACGAATCTGACCTCTAGACCTCTGAGCATACATGTGTGTGGCTAAACAAAAACAAAATCAGTCTTTTTCTTGGGCAGATTATTTGGACATCAGTTAAGTGGAAATAGTGTTTCATGTGCAGAACCTCTGCACGTGTGCTTCCTTCTCATACTATTGATTTCCTTTTATTCCATTCAAAAGGGAGACCCATGGAGGGTAGAAAGAGGAGGCACCATCCCTCTATGAATACTAATAAGGAAATCAAGAGAGAGAGAAACACTCCCAAGTTTCATCTTCCCTTTTCCTAGAGGCACAAACCCTGTGAGTTGTCACCTTGGTGTATTCTGTGTCTTTTGAAGCACTGGACTCCTCCAGAGAGAATGTCAGCCCCAGCCCTGGGCAGTTTTGACAAACAGAGTATATATTGATACATGATAAAGTATGCTAGAAATCACCCTAGTGCTAAAGGCTACTATAGTTTTAATATCATCATTTGAATTAACAAGCATTCTGTGGAGAAATAATGAGCTTTCATTATTCAGAACATCATCCTTACCCGGGGAACTCAGAAACCATTAGCTCTTGAGAACTTAATGAAAAGATGATAAAGAATGTTGTAGATAAAAGTTTGAACGGGCACACTTGATAACTGAGGTAAAATATTAATGTTTGTTTGGATGATGGATTAGGGTTTCTGAGCCAGGCTCTAGGAAGCGACAGATACCAAGTGTGTGGTCGGATCACCAGGGCAGGATCTGGACCACCCTGGGGACTGGGTGAGATGCCAGGCTCTAGGGACACGGGGTGGCTGAGCTCCTGACAAGACCACCAAATCGTAGCATGGCAAAGAGCTCTTTAGATTTTCAGGCAGCAAGGAGTGGAGGCAGACAGGGAAAGAGAGGGGCTGAGGAAAGACAAGATGTGATCAACAGGTTACTAGGGTTTAAGTTACTATTTTTGCATCTCTCATGCAAAATACCTGAATTAATGGAGCATTCTGTTTTGCTCATCATGGCTTGGTGAAGAGACTGAGAAATTTTGAGATATCCTTCTGGATTTAAATTTTCTATTATTAAATTGCATTGAGAGGAGAAAATAAAAAAGCAGCAAAACATCCAGAAAGTGTGATTACCAGCATGAACCATCTAGAAACTGATAGCTAGAACTTGACAGGGTATAGGCATGAATTATAGTCATGCTTGTTGGAGTTGGGCAAGGTGGTGAGAGGCAGAGGTGGGAAGATTAGAATTAGAGGGCATCTAGGGCAAAAAGTAAGCAAAATCTTGTCTCTGAAACAAAATATAAAAGGGCTCTGGGTGTGGACTCAAGTGGTGGGTAGGCTTGTATGGCATGCAAAAGATGCTGAGTTCAATGCCAAAACAGAAAAGAAAACAAAAGAGGCAAAGAAAGAAGAACAAGGTCGGGGCCATCAAAGAATATGTTGAAAGTTCCAAAAGCAGAAAACCTTCAGTACTCTTATCCATGGTCCTGTCCTACTAAGATTAACATCTCATTCCACTTTGCTCTGCAGAAATCGCTCTCAGATCTTTTATAGTATGTAGAAATGATCATACTGTCTAGGCAGACTTACAGAGGTTGTAATTTTTAGATGCTTTTTCTGATTGTAAAAATAGTACATGATAATTGTTTGAAATTAGAAGGTACTGGAGATAAATTTTTGTCTTCATGAGAATTACCTTAGAGAGCTTAATAAAAGAATCACTTTTGCTCAAAATCACTAAATAGATGTTTAGAAGGAAAGCAGTTCCTGGAGCAGGGCTGTTTGTGCTAGAATCTTGATTTTGTGGCTTCACACTAAGAGACCTTGACAAACTACTTTACCTTTTTAGGCTACATTTCTCCATTAAAAAAAAATTGAGGATAAAAATAGTGTACATCTGATATAAAGATTAAATGACAACATCCATAAAGCTCATAGAATATTGGTTGCCGCATAATGTGATGCCGGCTGTTAGGGGTTAATATTATTGTGAATAATATTATTGTAACCCTTCTGTGCAGTTACATCAAACTCTGCAGATCCAGAATGCCAACAGGTGATTAGAATTATGGCTTTAGTCTTTTTGATCTGTATGCTTAAGGATTTTATTAAGAGAGTATTATTATGAATAATATAGGTCAGTGACAAATACATTTTCCCATCTTTTTCTAGTGTTTATTCTTGTATATTCCCCAGAATTCCTTTTATCTATGTAAAGTTTAAATACTACAAAGTAACCAATGAATGAGAGAAGAAGGAAAAGGAAGGTGACAGTGGTAAATACTATGGAAGTACACTGTATATGTATGCACGTGTGTGTGTACACATGTATACATGTACATGAAAAGAACACAACAAAACTCACCAAAAGCTACTAAAAAGTGAGGGGAGAGGAGGAAAGTAGCTAATAAAGAATAATATGGATGGGTTAAATTTGGTCAAAGTAAATTATATACAATTCTAAAATATCAGTGAAACCCTTTTGTAAAATTAAATTTATGCTAATAAAACTTTTTTTCAAAAAAATTAAAAAGCTGAGCACCTGTGGTTCATGCCTGTAATCTTAGCTACTTAGAAGACTGGGATGTGAGGATCTAGATTCAAAGCCAACATGGGCAGGAAAGTCCATGAGATTCTGGTGAACTGCCAAAAAAGCAGTGTTAGAGCTCTGGCCTCTAGACTAAGGGACAGTTCTCAGGGTATAAATTCAAACCCCAATACCAGGACACACACACAAAGTAGTAGAAAAATGAAGTCTTCACACCTGTACTATTTGGATGGTTAAAGCGAGGCCTAATTTTTTTTTTCTAGAAAATACAGAAACAGAAACTTTACTTTTCTCTCCCAGCACCAGTGGGAGACTAGCATCATGGCGCTGTGGGGTTGAAGTGTGGACAGGATCCCGTTGTGCTAATACAGATCCTGCAGCCTTCTTGAGGGGCGACAATGGGAAGCTCAGGAGATGGCAGCCTCCTCACTTGGCAGGAGGCTCCTTAATGACAGAAGTTCCATCGGTGTGAGGATTTTGTGTCTTTGAAGTCATTCCTAAAATCTAACCTAGAGGCTGTTTCCTCAGCCTTCCCAACAATTTAATAATCCATTTAAAACTTGTAATAACCTGCTTCTGCTAAACCAGGCAGAGTGGATTTTGTTCTTTGCAACTTAAATCTGACAAGAATCATTGCAGCCACTGCTTTAAAATCATAATGAAGTAGAAAGGTTTGCTGGTCTTAAAAGAAAGATGATAATAAAGAGAGATTTATGTCAGATATTATATATCGCAGGACAGCTTATTAGTCTTTACTAATCATACAAAACCATAGTTAGATAACTTATCATCTATATTTTAAAAATCCAGAGGGGAAAAAAAGAACCAAGAAACTTGGCAAAGAAAACATCCTTAAAGTTGGGCTCAGCAGATCTACTTCTGTGGAAGGCCAGAAAACTTTTTGTAAGAGCAGTGTGAAAAGTTTAGTCATTGTTAGCAGGTGCTGACACAGAATACTATTATTCCTTGTCATTTTAGAAGTCAGGAATTGAAAATAGTGAGTCAAAGGCATGGCTTAGGAAAGCATTTCTGTTGCTGGGAAATGAATAATATCAGAAGGAAAATACAAAGAACCACTGGGTGAGATATTGTAGAGTAAAGCTCTGGCCAATGACTGCCAGATTAGTTTGAAAGCAACATTCTTGAGTAATGACTTTTTCCTTTATTATTTGAAATGTATATTGAAAAAGTTAAGCTATGGTTTAGTTTGATTAGTAAGGGCAAATAAACCAGATAGAAGGTTCTTTCTGTTGCCTTCCATCCATCAGAACCTTAATGGCAAATTTGAGGGTTCCAGTTTTGTTTCCCATGTTAAAATTTTCTAAGTAATACACTGCTGTGTTTTGGTATTTAGGGCTGAAGAGAAGACATCTGAAGACAGTTAAATTTTTATTCCATTGCAAATGGTATTATTAATTTTAAAGTGATTTTTTTTTATACACTATCCTCTCAAAACCCAAACAAAAATGGCATGAGCAGCTGGGAGGGCCTGCTGGGGGTACATTACTTTCAGGCAGGTATAGTCCTTAAAAGATGCAGTGCATTTGGGGAAAATGGAGCTTTTCACATATTTTATGGGCTCTGAGTGGATTCTGCTTGGGTTGTACAGTGAGATCCAACTAAAAAGATTTTCTTCTTTCTCCTTCCTCCTCCTCCTCCTCCCCTCCTCCTCCTCCTCCTCCTCCTCCCTCCTCTTTTTCCTCCTCCTTCTCTTTTCCTCCTCCTCCTCCTCCTCCTCCTCCTCTCCTCCTCCTCCTCCTCCTCCTCCTCCTCTTCCTCCTCTCTCCCTCCTCTTTTTCTTCCTCCTCCTCCTCCTCCTCCCACTCCTCCCCTCCTCCTCCTCTCCCTCCTCTTTTTCCTCCTCCTCCCCTCCTCCTCCTCTCCCTCCTCTTTTTCCTCCTCCTCTCCTCCTCCTCCTCCTCCTCTCCCCTCCCCCCCCCTCCCCTCCCCCTCCCCTCCCCTTCCCCCTCCCGCCTCCTCCTGTCTTCTGCCTGGAAGACAGAAAAATACCATCAGCAAAATTTGTATTGCATAGCTGGGTCATCAAGGTCATGTGCCTGAAATATCAGAGACATAAAACATGTTAGTTGAGGTAACAAAAACATTTATAAAGTCATTTGCATTCTCAGCTGATATTCAATGCTGGATGGTGGTTAACGATTTGGGTGAGTTACCTTCCCGCTGCTTTGGGGGAGTGTGTGAGGGACCTGCCTTTCCATAGATGAAACATGGTCACAATATTGATTCATTATTCTCAAACTGCCTCCACTGTGCTTATAATAAGCACAATTTTCTCCTAGATTCCAAGAATCAGTTGCCTATTGATATTAGGTTTCAATATTTTTGTGTATATGCTAGGAACTCAGGGCCTAGATGCTATTCCTGGGCTATTTTGTTCAAGGATAGTTCTCTATCATTTGAGCCACAGCTCCACTTCTGTTCTTCTTCTTTTTTTTTTTTTTTGTAGTTTATTGGAGATTAGAGTCTTACTTTCTGCTTGGGCTGGCTTTGAGCTGTGATCCTCAGATGTCAGCCTCCTGACAAGGAGTACAGGAGCAAGGAGTACAGGCATGAACCAATGGCACTCATAGATTTCAACATTTTAATAGGTGAATTGTATTCCTATTCCTCCATTCCAATTTATATGTTGACATAATAGTCACTCAATACTTTGAACTATGACTGTATAAAGAATCAAAGCCTGTTATAATTGATAGGTACTCATCATGTAATGGTAAATGACAGTTAATTTGCTATTAAAAATTAAAGTCCTAATACAACTTGAATCATAATATTTGAATTTAGTGACAGCTTTAAAAAATGAATTGAATTTGGAAAGTTTACTATTATTTTAATAGTAATCCTTCCTTACTAGTTTATTTATTTTGTTTCAAAATGAACTGAATATTTTTCAAAGTATTTTAAAATTCAATTTGTATTTGAAGACTTCTATTAAGATTTTTTTTCCTCCTGGGCACTGAAGCATGCAAAAAGTCTATTTCTACATGTAGATCTTATCTCTGGGCACATATAGGTTTGTATGAATTTTTGGTTTAAAGTTAATTTTTAAAATAGCCTTAAAGTAAATTAATATCAAGTATCAGAACATAAACTGTCAAAAATGTATGCATCTCATGGCTTGGGAAAATGAGAGAGAGAGAGAGAGAGAGAGAGAGAACATGAGATCAGCAGAGCAGCAGGAAACTGAGCACAGGCAAGTTTTGAAGTGTTCTAGAAATGGCAGCTGTCACTCTTAGAAATCCCAGCTGGGTGGTTTCCTATATGCTTGCAATAAAACTCTTGTGCAATAAATGAAGAAAATATATAAAAGTTTACATTTTATTGGGTGTAAAGCCCTTAAAGAGCTGCTGTTCATCAAGAGAGAAGGATGACTGAGCATGAACGAATGGAGGGCATGGACAGGGTGGTGGCCCTGCTGTGCTCATTACTGGAGTAAAGTCTTCCTGCCCTCCCTCTTTGGCCATAGAGGATCCATCCAGTAGGGGCAGAAATTCACTGCCCTCTGAAAGCAAAGGTTACTTCCATAGCCCAAATTGTCACTGCCCTCACTCAGCGTCTCTCTCTTCATCAGAAATGGGAATGGGGGGCTGGGAATATGGCCTAGTGGCAAGAGTGCTTGCCTCGCATACATGAAGCCCTGGGTTCGATTCCCCAGCACCATATATATAAAAAATTGCCAGAAGTGGCGCTGTGGCTCAAGTGGCAGAGTGCTAGCCTTGAGCAAAAAGAAGCCAGGGACAGTGTTCAGGCCCTGAGTCCAAGCCCCAGGACTGGCCAAAAAAAAAAAAGGGAATGGAGGAACATGGAAATAAAACAACAACAAACAACAAAAAACCAGGAGGAAATGTTCTCATCACAGTTCCTGTCAGATCTATTTGATAACCAACACATTTAGGTGAATGTCGTTACCTTAAGAAGTGTTATCTCCTGGGGATCCTTATCATAATTTTATTTTAAATTCCAACAGCTGTTGTTTAACTACTACAGACCACAATTTATCTACAGCTTGGGGCCATAAAGTTAGCTTTAATGCACTCTTGTTTCATTTCTTCCCCCTCTATTTGATTTAATTTCCAGGCATCTGACACTCACATACTTCATAGCATTTGCATATTTCAATATGTACTTTTGTAGATCCTATAAGCACCCACATTCTCAAAGTGCAAGAATAATATAAATATAAGTACCCAAAGATAAATTATAAAAGGAAAGGGGAATATCTAAATTTCCCTTCCATGTAAAATATTCTGAACAATAATAGGTCTTTAGGGACTGCAAATCAGGTGTCTCCTCCTCCCCTCCCCCAATTTGGTTGATAGGGATGGTAGAAAAACAAATAAACAAAAAAAGGATGTTTTGGGGGTAGTGAAATTCAGCACCCTTCTCTGAATCAGCTCTTGGGCAAACTAGGCAGAAGGAACTTTAGCTTTATTTAGGATATGAACAAAAATGGCCACTTCCACAATCTAAGTGTTTTCTAACATAAATATTCATGGTCTTTGTTGTTTTTCAAGGGATTAAAAATTGAGGCTATCTTTTCAAAGAAAAGAAAACTTTGGAGAAAACAGAAGGAAATTTTCAAAAGTTACTCTTGGAGAAACTTTACAGAAAGTTCCTCTTGGGTGGTTGGGTCCTATTTATCCAAGGCATTTTGTCAGGCCATGAGCTAACCCAGAACTTGAACAGTTACTGGATGGAAAATCAATTTTGGTCAGGGTTAGATGGTCCCAAGACTGGTTCTTTGGTCTTAACTACAGACTTTGAAAACTTCTGAGCAGAAGATTAATCACACACACACACACACACACACACACACACACACACACATGGCACTTTTTCTATGTGTAGACTCTTGATTTGCCCAGATCACTGCAAGGCGGGAGTGGGTGAGCCTCAGACTTCTATCTTTTTCATTCTTCATTTCTCAGTGACACATTGTCTGGACAGCTGTGCTTAACAATCCTGACCTCTAAAATTAGGATGACCTTCAGGCCTGAGCCTTTTTTGAGTGATCTGTAATCGGGAGTTTCAAAAGGAGTAGAGGCATGCTGGGTATTACTGCACAGGAACAGGGCATGCTCTGAGTACACTGATTGGCTTATTGAGCAGAAATGATGTCACATACCTTACTAAAACCAGGTGAAATATATACTTTCCCTGCTAGGTTTAACAATAAGAACAAGGTAGACATACACCTGTCCTGAAGGAGGAACAAAATGTCAAATTCCAGTACTTGTTTTATTTCAAGTCTTACAAGTACATGTGAGAATTGTCTTAAATAGAAACAAAGTAACAGAGATAAAGGTGGGAAGGATTTGCAGGGCTTAATTTGGTTTATGTTGCTAGATACAAATTTATTACTGTAGCTAATTAACCAGAGAGTAGGTGTTTGCTTTGCAATTTCCATTGTCCTTTAAAGGGCACACTGGAATAACAAACCATTGAATATGACATTAGTTATTTTTTTCTACGTTTATTTTTTTAAACAGACTTCATTAGGTTTTAGTGTATGTTAGCAACTGGAGATGTTTTGATGAATAAACTGTAAAAAAAAAAATAGGTCTTTAAGTTGCTCATGATGTATCTTGACTGATGGAAAATCCATCACAGTACTGAGGACACAAGTTATTTTTAAAGGGAATCTCTGGCACCCTTAGATTTCATGAGAAACTTTGACCCTGTGAGAATTCTAAACTGATTTACAAATTACAGAGTGGGAGATAAGCCCCTTTAATGATCACCTGGCACCTTTCATTTGAAAGTTTCAAAGAGTCTGAGAAATGCTAATTAAGGAAACATCACATGCCCCCTTGGGACACCTGGGAGGCGGTTGGTGGGGGGTGGGAGGAGAGTAATTTCAGCACTTCTGCTGTGGAATGCAAGTCTTCCCTTTCTTCTAAATAACTCTCAGGTTGGTGACTCAGAAAGTAAGGGCAGAAAATGAGAGAAAGGGCAGAAAATGAGAGAAAAAGCCATCTGGGTTGACTGTCCAAAGGTAAACTATGGGCTGCTTTGAGGAAGCCATGAGATTTGATAATGGTGACATATTTTCTCTCCTCACAAAGCCCAGTGTGAGTTGTAGGTGAGGAAGGGGGATCTTAGTGCTTGCTACCTGATGTTATTTTATTGGGAACCAGATGGAATCTAGCACATTAGCTATCACTAGGGTGTCATGTGTGTCTGTGAGTTTTGTAAGAGAAGGAAAGGACTCCTCCCTCAGGTCAGTTCCTTCTCGTGTCTCAGAGCTGACCTGGGCCCCAGACTAACCCATTCTATTGGGAGCCATTCCACTCTGGGTCATGGTTCTGAGCAGTTCTGAGGCTGGAGGAGGCTTCCGGTAAATGGAACCACAAATATGTCACTGCCCCCACCCCCTCAGCAGTGCTTAACTGAGGGGAAATCATCTCTCAAAACCTAGTTTGGCTTACTTAGCATGGCTAAAGCCCCCCAAAAAGGTGTCTTAAAAATAGAAAAAAATGTTGCTTTTTGAATTCTATAAGTCAGTAAATGCTTTTATTTTAAAGAAGTAGATATATGGGATAAAGAATGCTGCTGTTTCTCTCAAGGTGATTTGTATTATCTGTAAATGTAATTAAATTCTTGGTTTTGCTATTAAGATAAACCTTATTCCATGATCAAGTCAGCATCATTGATATATTTTCTTTCTTTCTTTTTTTTTTTTTGCCAGTCCTGGGCTTGGACTCAGGGCCTGAGCACTGTCCCTGGCTTCTTTTTGCTCAAGGCTAGCACTCTGCCACTTGAGCCACAGTGCCACTTCTGGCCATTTTCTATATATGTGGTGCTGGGGAATCGAACTCAGGGCTTCATGTATGCAAGGCAAGCACTCTTGCCACTAGGCCATATTCCCAGCCCGATATATTTTCTTAATATGATGTGAATCATGAATATAAAGGAAAGCTTCACTACCAAGGTCTGTGTGTGTGTGTGTGTGTGTGTGTGTGTGTGTGTGTGTGTGTGTAGGAATGAGAGGAAAGAGAAAATGAGAATAAGAATTTTTGATGTGTTGAAGATGAATTGTACTAGACATTAATGAATTAATTTTTAGTAGAATTAGAGATTAATAAAGAAGAAGGCATAATTAATTTGGCTATGGGTATTAGTGGAGCTTTCACAGCTGAATTGAATAGATCTGCTATTGAGGGATTTACTTGGGCAAATATAGTTTGGAAATGACCCTTTGGTCTCTCATATACTTGGTAAGTTCTATGGAACACATATATTCCCTATATATTATAGTATATGTAATATAGTATATGTCAGAGAAATAAAGAACTGCTTTGTGGATATAGTGTAGTTTTGGGGGAATTTATGTGTGTTTCTGATACCAATTCACTTACTTAGGGTAAGTGGAATGGAGTCAAGAAGTATAAAAGGCCTATAAACAAACTGGTAATTGTAAACAAAACTTTTACCTGGTAAATGAACAAACTGGTAACTGCAAATAGGTTAACACACTATCGCTTCATCAATGTCTCCGGAAGGCACAGACTCTTGAGTGGGTTAGAAATTAAGGATTTTATTAGTCACAGTAGCCAGAATTTACATTAATTTCCTGAGTCCTAATTCTCACAGTGAAGCCTGAAGAGAGTCAGGTGATGCAGTCATACCTCTTGGGTCACATTATATATGAACTCTGACTCAGGGATCCTGAATCTTTCATCATAAGTAATAAACACACCTGCTTCAGTCCTGAGGGAGAGACATGTCCCATCCTTATACTGGATCAGAAGCTCCATGCTCCAGAGAGAAGCATTGACTATAGTCTACATAACATCACGAAACAAAGTCAACTGCAGAATCATGAGAGACCCACCGAAGACTGTTTGGTAAAAATCACCATCCTTTTATTTCTAGACCGCCCTGGCTTCTGGCAAAACCATGAACATGCCAGTCTAGCTTCTGTGCTGGTGGATCCGACCAAAATAGACTGGATCCATATCTTTTCAATGTAGTTCACTCAATGAAAAGGGTCTATGAAAGCAGTAGGATGAGGCCAGCCTGTGGCACTAATCTCATCAGTATTTGATCCTTGACTCATCCCACCTGAAGAGCTGTCCTATAAAGCCAGGCTTCATTCTCTTCTACTCTTCACATTGGCTTTTTCCTGGCAGAAGACATTAAGGTGCAGCATAGTGCATAGTGATTGTGTAGACCTTGCTGAGGCTGGCAAGGAGGACGTTCTACAAGCCATCATAGCTCTGAGTAACTGCTGACTGCACTGGCTTCCAGAACCAAGGTGTTTATTGAAGTCAGGTCAGATTCAATGCCACCATATTTAGTTCGATGGCTCAGGCAATCACCTCAGTCTTGTCTCTTTTTCCATTTTCAGGGTATATTAAATTGATTATTTTTTGTATATAAATCTTGATTGCTTCATTTGTTTTGCTAGGGTTTGTTGAGGATTTTGTGTCTGTATAAGAGATGTTGGTCTATTTTTCCTTGTCTTCTGATATTTTTCTTGGTTTTAGGATCAGGGTTATACTGGTCTCACAGAATGATTTTGAAAATATTCCCTTACCCTCCTCCTCCTCCTCCTCCTCCTCCTCCTCCTCCTCCTCCTCCTCCTCCTCCTCCTCCTCTCCTCTTCTCTTCTTCTTCTTCTTTCTTAGAAAAATTGTGAAGCACTGGTATTAAATCTCCCTAAAATATTTGGCATAATTCAGGTGTAAAACTGTATTTAGGCTTTGCCTGTGGGTTGGTTTTTAAATTACTTATTTATTCTTTTTATTTACTTTAAGTCGGTTCACATGGCCTATTTCTTCTTGAACCATTTTTCAGTAATTTGTGTCTTTCTGGAATTTGCTCATTTAATGTGTTATCTAATTTAGCATAATATTTTATAGTATTAGTTTATAATCTCCATGAGGTATATAGTCAGATTATGATTCTCAATTTTTTTTTGAGTACTGGGACTTGAATGAAAGGTAACACTCTTGCTAGGCAGTCTTTAATACTTGAGCCCTGGGCTGGGAACATGGCCTAGTGGCAAGAGCACTTGCCTCCTACACATGAAGCTCTCGGTTCGATTCTCCAGCACCACATATATGGAAAACGGCCAGAAGGGGCCTTGTGGCTTAGGTGGCAGAGTGCTAGCCTTGAGCGGGAAGAAGCCAGGGACAGTGCTCAGGCCCTGAGTCCAAGGCCCAGGACTGGCCAAAAAATAATAAAATAATAATACTTGAGCCCTATCACTCAATGTACACCCCCCCTCCACTGCTCCTGGTGTCTGCCCCCCCTTTTTTTTTTTGCTAGAACAAAGGTTTGAACTTGGTTGGCATTCTACCACCTGAGCCATACTGCCAACCTGGCTTTGTGCTGGTTATTTTGGAGATACAATCTCAGACTTTTCTACCTACACTGACTTTAAATGGCAATCCTTCAGACCTCAGTCTTCTAAATAGCTATAATTAGAGATGAGAGCCACCAGCACATTTTTTTCAAATTTTTATTATCAAACTGATGTACAGAGAGGTTACAGTTTCATACGTTAGGCATTGGATACATTTCTTGTACTGTTTGTTACCTTGTCCCTCATACCCTCCTCCCTCCTCCCCCTTTCCCTTTCCCCCCCTGAGGTGTTCAGTTCACTTACACCAAACAGTTTTACAAGTATTGCTTTTGTAGTTGTTTGTCTTTCTTTACCCTGTGTCTCTCAATTTTGGTATTCACTTTCAATTTCCTAGTTCTAATACCAGTGTACACGGTTTCCAATATACTCAGATAAAATTACAGAGATAGTGTAGGTACAACCATGGGAAGGTGATACAAGAACATCATCAATAATAGAAGCTACAGATACACATGGGGCGTTGAAAGTGGTTACAACTGTGATATAACTATCATTTCCATAACATGGAGTTCATTTCACTTAGCATCATCTTATGTGTTCATAAGGGTATAGCAATTGGGCTCTTGTGATGCTCTGCTATGATTTGCCTAAACTTGTACTAATTATTCCCAATAAGGGAGACCATAGAGTCCATGTTTCTTTGAGTCTGGCTCACTTCACTTAGTATGATTTTTTCCAAGTCCTTCCATTTCCTTACAAATGGGGCAATGTCATTCTTTCTGATAGAGGCATAAAATTCTATTGTGTATATGTACCACATTTTCCTGATCCATTCGTCTACTGAGGGGCATCTGGGTTGGTTCCAGATTTTAGCTATGACAAATTGCGCTGCGATGAACATTGTTGCAGCACATTATTTTTTGAGTGGAATCTTGCCTTTTGTCTAGGATGGTCTGCACTATGATCTTCCTACTTATGCTTCCTAACTAGTTGGCATGATAGGTATGCACCTAGCTTTTTATTAGTTGACATGGAGGGGTCTTGTACACTTAGGCTAGCCTCAAGTCATACTCTTGATCTTAGCCTCCTACATAACTAGAAATATGGACATGAGCGTCTGTGTGTAGTTTATAATATTTTTAAATTTATAAGTTTAAAATCCAGTCAGACAACCTCTACTTTTTTATTGAATTGTTGAATCCCATCACATTGGATGTTATTTCTAATTATAGTTTATTTACATGTTCTATGTTCTTTTTTAATTATTTTATTTATTTATTTGTCAGTTGTGATACTTAAATTCAGCACTTGGGCACTGTCCCTGAGCTCTTTTGCTCAAGGCTAGCACTCTACGACTTTGAACCACAGCTCTACTTCTGGTTTTTGAGAGGTTAATTGGAAATAAGAGTCTCACAGGGACTTTTCTGCCCACACTGGCTTTGAACTGCAATCCTGAGATCTCAACCTCTTGAGTAGCTAGGATTATAGGTATAAGCCACCGGTGTCTGGCTCTTTTGATTTTGTGTGTTCCCTTCATGTGTGTCATTACCTTCTTTTGCATCAAATAAATGTTTTTAAATGTAACATTCTAAGTTTTTCCTTATTTGTTTATTCATTTACTGACTTAGTTTATTATCTTTAGGTAGGTGTACAAAGGAGTTTCAACCCAACATGTCAGTCTGACAAAGAGAATTATCTGACTGAGGCAAATAAAGAGACAACATCACTTTGTGAGAGGAATTGAAAAGTCACACGAAGAAAAGGATGGATGCAGACATGCAGAATTGGGACTATCTAACATAGTTTGCCCCATCTACTAAACACAATGCTTCCTACACACATAGCTTGCTGGTGTCATTTTCTTTAGAATCCCCATATTTACTGATTTTTTTTTTATGATTTGTTGCTAACTGGTCAAAAGAATTTTCCATTACCATCCCATGTTGCTTTTAGTTACTGTGAGTATGTTGAGCATATTCATAAATTCCCAAATTATAAACTGGCTCATATATGGGTTTTAAACCAGATGAGAAAGATGACTTCTATAATGGCCCACAGCCTTGCATTCAGAGATGCTATTTCCATCCTTGTATAAGGAATGTGGATGGGAATGAGTGACTTACCTCTGAAGAAACACAGATATCGCATGCCATTTGCAAGATTATTAATACAAATTGTCACTTCCATCTTGCTCCCATACTGTCTCCCTTGGCTCTTTCTTTCTCTGATAATGAAGCCAGCTATCATGTGGTGTGTTGTCCTAGCAAATGGTCCATAAGGCCAGAAACTGACAGTGGTCTGCAGCTAATATCAAACAACAAAAAGTCAGGTTCTAACCCTAAAGCTTGCAACCACAGGAGAGTCTGGAAGTGGATTATACTATAGTCACAACCAGATGGCTCTATCCTTGGCTACCACCTTGCCTATAGCTTGTGAGAGTGACTGAGGTAGAGGGCTTGGCTAAGCTATGACCAGATGCCTGACCCACAGAAACTGTGGCTCAGTAATAGATGGTGATTCAAGCCTCTTTGTTTTGACACAATATGTTATGCAGCAATTGGCAATGAGCACCCAAGGGGTTGCCCATTTTGCCTTTCATGCTTTGTCACCTGCTGCGGATATGTGTGTGATATTAGCTTTTACCTGGGATCCTTAGTCCCAGCTGGCCTTTCTCAGTAGCTGGATGCTCAGTGCGTTTGGCATCTCTTTATATTTTGGTTTGGTGTTTGTGTTCTACTTAAATCACTTGAGGGTTTCTTACAGGTTCCTTAAACAACAAGTTCCAGAATTGGTTTTTCTGTTTCTCAATTTATTTGTTGATTTTGAGGGTCTTCGTTTCCTATCACTGTAAAAATAAATATACAAGTCTGACTTTGAACTCTGTGTTTTCCTTCCCATGTGACTTCAGAGAAACCTTGCTTTTCATTCTTTAGGTAATAGTATGTGAGAACATAATGGCTTAGTCAGAGAATCGTGCCAGCTCCATGTGGTTCTGCTGTGACCTAGCAAACCTCATACCCCCTTTTTTTTTCATAGTCTGATGCCAGCTGTTCAGTCCAAGAAGCAGTCAATGTTGCCAAGGGCTTGGTTCAGTCATCCTATAGTCTGTATTTGTATCTTGCCCTGTCATTTTCTACCATGTGCCTCCTGGAAAAGCATCCTCCCTAGATTCTGCTAGTGTTATAAGGCTTGATGAAATAATTTATACCAAGTGTTTCAAAAAGCACCTGACAGATGGTAAGCCCTCAGTAAATGTTAACTACAAAAACTAGGTATTTATTGAATATTTATTAAATTGCCTGTTATTATGCTAAGTTCTAGGGATTCTAATATAAAGGTAACTCTGTTTATTTTCTCAAGGAAAGGATGGTCTTGTAAGGAAATTATATCTAATTTGGTTTATTATCCTGGAAAACTTACCTTTGTGGTACTATTTCTGAGTTCCTGACTTAATCTCTTGCTGGGCATTCTGAGATACTTTTCTTTTTTTTTTTTTTTTTTTTCCTTTTCTGGGCAGTCCTAGGCCTTGAACTCAGGCCCTGAGCACTGTCCCTGGCTTTTTTTTTTTTCTCAAGGCTAGCACTCTGCTACTTGAACCACAGTGCCACTTCTGGCTGTTTTCTATATATGTGGTGCTGAGGAATCGAACCCAGGGATTTATGTATACGAGGCAAGCACTCTTGCCACTAGGCCATATTCCCAGCCTTGCTGGGCATTCTGGTTGTTCTAAGACTGGAGGAATTTTTATATTCCTAGGTCTTTCCAGGTGATAGGCAAATGGAAATGACCCTATCTACACATTCTCATTTCTGGAATCCATCTAGAGTGTTTTTGCTGTGTGCCTATATTTTATATAAGGGTGGTAATAAAGCTGCTGAAGGTAGGGGAAGGATTTAGAGAAGTCACTTTGTATGCATAAACCAGATGTCAGTCTTCTCTATTCTGGCCTATGATTGGCCAGAGTTAAGTGTCACCTCTGGCCCATAATTTGGCTGTATTCCTAGACCCAAATCACAATTCCAGATTAGCATCTAATGGTTGCTTGCTTTTCTGTAAATCTCTCCACAATGGTGTGTATGTGTGTGTGTGTGGGGGGGGGGTGGTGGGCGCGTGCGTGCATCATGTTTGTGGTGGAGTGGGCTACTTTCAAGGTTCTAAAATAGTCAAGATGTTGAAAAGGCAGGCAAGAAAGTTAGTAGGGTCCAGACAGAAATAAAATCTGGTTAAGGTAGTGAGGTAGTGAGTGAAAGGACCACAACTTTTATCAAGAATCAAGGAGAGAGATTGGCATGAACGCTCCAGTGAATTGCTTTGGCATAAAAAACAAAACCAGAAGGCAAACACCTCCCCTGTATTCCTGTTCAGTTTTCCTGGCAGATGCATTTTCAAAAATAAAGCTGTTTGGTCTACCACCTTGCCAAATCCCCAAAAAACAATGTCTCTTCCGGTTTATCCACAAAGTAAAACTATACAGATGCAAACACATAAGCAACAAACAACAAACAAACTTAAAAACAAAACACAGATGGGGATGCATCAGGCAGGAAGCAGAGTGGAGCAGGTGAGTTCCTGGAGCTCTTGGCTGAAGCTGGGAGGCCAGGTGCCCATGGCTCCTTTTGCTGGTGTTAATCTGAGATGCCTACGGTGTTGTCAGACATATTTCATTAGTGTTTTTCCCTTATTAAATATGAAAATCATGTCAAAGGTAAATGTCAAGAGGCTATAAAATTACCCTTCTTATCTTCTGTACATTTATCAGTTGATAAATAGAAAGACACTGCTGCCAAAATAACTGAATGAATAATTTATAAATGACTGATGCATCTTGTATGTTGTTTCAGGCACAAAACAGTAGGACATCAATAATCAAAAGAAGGTGGATTAATTTAGCAGTATTTGCCATTGATATTTTTATCTAACTGCTGCAATACCAACCTCTTGTGAGCAGAGAAATAGCCTCCTCATCATTTTGGTTCTTTCCTAGCTGGAGTAGGTATGTCCGAAGATGGGAGCCTCTCTTACCTCAGATCTCCATCCATTTTTCCCTCCCTTCCTTTTTTTTTTTTTTTTTGGTGGTAATGGGATTTGAACACAGGGCTTCAGCTGATGCTCTACCCCTTGAGCCATGCCTCTAGCCTGGCTTTTAGCTAGTCATTTTGGAGACAGTCTTAGAGGTTTTTATACTTGGGCTGGCTTTGAACTGTCCTCCAGTTCTTTTTCTCTCATTAATTACTAGAACTGATAACTGACAAAAGGAGATTCGATTACATGCTTTCCCCCTCCTCTTTGGAATTTCCTGTTATACTTAAATCAGCAAGGTACAGTAATCCCTTGATTTAAGAAGGGATTCCACTTCAGTGTGAGTCTCTCTCCTCCCATCTTAAGCTACATTAAAGCAGTGTGCTGTCTTTGAGATCCAAGTCTCTAGACAAATTTTAAGATATGCTTTTAAAATTCAATTCTATATTATGGTGGTATGAGCCTAGTCATATCAGATACGCGCAGGGAGAGGTTAGGAGACTTATGGTTCAAGGCTGGCATGAGACCATATCTAAAAAGCAAGACAAAGTTGAAATGACTGCCATTATGTTAGAACATTTAACCTAGAAAATATGACACTATATGTTCAAATCCCAGTACGCAAAAACAAAACAAATAAAATACAAATAAGAAAACAAATCTATGACACTGTAGTATGACTCACCCCAAAATATTCCTTTAGGTGTGTTGGTTAGAAGACACTGGCCTGAGCTCAGTTCCATTAATTCTGTTCTTGTGTGTTTAAGCACCTGTCACCTGGTCAATGAGAAAGGAAGCTTTACAGTTGGGCCTCTCTGCTTTGACACTTGAAAAGGTGCCCTAGAAAGGTGAATAGCACAGTTAGGAAGATCTGTCTGGATTTAGAGGTCTCTGCCTTGAGAGACCTTAGGAGGGGAAAGGACTGCTTATTTCGAGGTAAGCTAACAAGGAGCCAAGGCCATAGCCTTAGCTTTGTCATTTCTTTTGACATAACTCTGGAAAAGTGTGTGTGTCCATTTTATGGTTTTAAACGCAAGTCTCCTTTGTCTCTATAATCACCTAGCCTGGAGACCCGCTCTTTTTGCCGGTCCCCTCTCAGAACAGCCTTCCTGCTTGCCTCCAGTCCCCCAGCCCTACTGCCTGTTAACAGGAGCAGCTTCCTTCCCGGGAGCAACCATCTCTCCCAACATCATAATTGGGCTGGCTTCCCCGAATGGTCCTCTTCTTGGCCAGGCCCAGGCGGCACAGAAGCAATCCCAGACCTCCCAGGGCTCCAGGGCTCCCCAGCCAGCGTTATCAGCACCTCCATGGTTAGCGAACCGCTGTGACTAAGTGGAGCCAGTCCCCATCACTGCGGGCAGGGATGAAAACGGGTCCCCTCCCAGGGCACAGAGCTGAGCTGCAGAATTGGCCCAGACCCTGGAACTTCACAGACAGTGCGGCAGAAGGCTCTCTTGTTTGGGCATTTATTACCTGGAGCGCAATGTGCAGAGAGGGGAGATAATGAAGTAGTTGACTAATTCAGTGTGATCCAGCTGGCTGAGCCAGAGGGGCTGGCTGTAGAGCTGAGCCTGAGCCCGGAAAGCCAAAGAACTCACTGCTAGCCATTTTCCCTGGGCACCTGGAAGCCAAAACAAAGGCGTGCAGAGATCAAAAAGCAGAGAGGTATCAATAATAAAGAAGGAGGGGAGACATGGAGAGAAGGGGGAGAGGAGGGGTAGCTCTTCCCTCTGTTGAAAGTTAGTTGGTTTTTGTTTTTTCCTTCCCCTCTCATTTGATTTCCAAATTAATCACCTTGAACTCTCTGGACCTTCCCATTCTAAAGCAAATCAGCCTTTTGGTAATGATGGGACATGAGTGTCTGTTTGTTAGTTTGTTTTGCTTTTTTAACTTGCAAGTTTGTTTGCCAATATGTTCTGGCACATCAAAAAGAGCCAGATCCATTTTCACACACACAGAAGTAGATAAAGTGCCTCTAGTGGGGAGCATGTGCAGTCGGCCAACAGCTTTCTGACTGGAAAATGGACATGACACAAGCCTGTCTTTCTCTTCCAAGGCAGAGAAGCCAGCTGCCCAATTGTGTTTTCGTCCTTGCAGACCTGCAAAGAATCCCATGCTAAGTTCTGTTCTCCCTCTACTCACCATTACATGCAATAAATAATGCATTGCACATGTTCATTTGTCCTTAAATATTCTGAATACCCACTGCTTACAGATATAACAAATAAAATACTGAGGTGACTTTAGCACTATACCAATTGTAATTATCTGTGTGTGTGTGGGCACTGGGGCTTGAACTCAGGACCTCATGATTTTCTTGCTGTTTCTTTTTTCTTCCTTTCCTTTTTTTCTCTTAAGCATGGCACTCTACCATTGAGCCACAGTTCCATTTCTGTCTTTTTTGCTGGTTAGTTGAAGAGTCTCATGGACTTTTCTGCCTGGGGCTGGCTTTGTGCCTGGATCCTCAGATCTCAGCCTCCTGAGTAGCTGGGATTAACATATGCGCCGTCAGTGGCCAGCCTTATAATTATCTTTTAAAAAGAGGCATGGTGTCTGTTGTGGGTTCTCAAGCATGAATCCTAACAGTCCTGTGGGACTAAAGATCTTATTCTTCAAACTCAGCAAAAAGGGGTCCCGGCACAGTTGGAAACAGATATGATGGAGGAAGTCTGATGGGAAGAGTAAGTCAGGAGAGTAAGGGGAAGTTTTTTTTTTTTTTTTCTTTTCCAATTGGGAGCTGGATCTGTGAATGTCTAATACATGTAAGACAACTCATCTGAGCCAGAGCAGAAGACAAACTTTTGCTAACAGTTACTTGACTCTCTATGTGTAACATATAGTCTGTTTCCAGGAGACACATTCAGTGTGAATTCAGTGTCCTAATCTTTTCTGACTTTCTTACTTGGTGCTGCCCTCATCCTCCCCTGACCCCCCTTTATTCCGTGTGCCAGTCCTGGGGCTAGAACTCAGGGCCTGGGTGTTGTACTTGAGCTATTTTTTTTTCTTTTTTTGCTCAGGGCTGGCACTCTTATCACTTGAGCCACAGATCCACTTCTGGATTTTTTGGTGGTTAATTTGGGAGAAGAATCTCATGAACTTTCCTGCCTGGGCTGGCTTTCAACCATTATCCTCAGCCCTCAGCCTGGAATCTAGGATTACAGGTGTGAGAGCCACTGGGAGCTGACCTCCCCCTATCCCCCTTTTAAATGAGCCACCATAAAAAACTCTTTTTCAGGTCCTTTGCTCTTACTAAAGTGTGACTCTAGGCCCTTAAAGAATTAAGCCTCCTTTTTTGCTTACGCTATTTTCTTTAAATGAATTGAATTGTCAAGCCTAAGGGATAAAATTAGCTTTTGAAGCATGAAACATTAGGGCAGGAACTGCACGTGTGTGTGTGTGTGTGTACATGCATGTGTGTGTGTGTACATGTTCATGTTGTCTGAGGCCCTTCATTTCTTCTCAACATCACAGAGAATGGGCAGTTACCTGCATCATTTACATGAAGTTCTTCCTTGAATATCAGGATTATGCAGCTATTTGAAGATACTGAGCATGTATATTTAGTCATATTGACAATTTTGGCCTCTGTATTTTGCCTTGAGGGAAAAAAACAGGAAATAAAATACTGACTTTGATTTTTAAAACTTTAGAGCATGTCTTCAATGCTTTGTGATATTTTGCAATTAAAAGAACAGAGACTGACTCAAGATAGATCAAGGAGCATTGTAATGGTGAAGACTTTGTAAGGAAATGCATTGCGAGGAACCTGCCATAATAAGACAGCCTTGGAAGGAAGCAAAAAAGAGACAAGGAGGAAGAAGGGATGAAAGGAAGGGAGAGAGAGAGAGGGTGATGGGGGTCATTCTTAGATTATTACTGAAGTATTCTGTCATTAAAATGATTTACTCATACTCTGTCTTTTCATCTCTAACTCCTGGTTCCTTTATAATTTATTTCCTTTTTCTACTCATTTTTAACTGAAATAAAGGTACATTTGTATGATGCCATATACATTATAAAATAATTAAATCAAGCTAATTAACACACACATTTCATCTCAAATATGTTACTTCTTGATGAATGATGGAAACATTTAAAGTCCACTCTCAACAACCCTCATGTATATGATACATGAATCTTAATTTACCATGCTGTATGAAAGAACTTGGATCCTTGCTATGTAAATAAAACCCTGGCTGCTTTACCAACATCTCCCTGTCCCTAACTCCCCATCCTCAGCCGTAGTAACCAGTATTCTACTTTCTGAGTTCTACTTTCATGAATTGACATTTTAAGATTTCACATATAAATAAGATGAATAGAATTTGTCTTTCTTGTGCTGGGTGTATTTTTTTAGTGTAATTTCTTTCAGATTGCAAATGACAGAACTTTTTCTTTATTAATGGTGAATAATATCCCATGTGCATATGTACCACATTTTCTTTAAAAAATAATTTATTTATTGTCAAAGTGATGTACTGAGGGGTTATAGTTTCATACATAAGGCAGTGAGTACATTTCTTTTTTAAAAATTTGTTTATTTATTTATTGTTAAAGTGATATACAGAAGGGTTACAGTTTCATATGTAAGGCAGTGCGTACATTTCTTATCCAACTTGTTACCTCCTCTGTCATTTTTCTCCACATTTTCTTTACCCACGTTTTCATACACTGGTGGATGATACCTTTGCTATTGTGATCAAGGCTGCCATGAACCCCGGACTAACAATGTCTGTTCCATATGCTGACTTTTAGTTCCTTTTGATGGGTACCCACAGGAGGATTTCTGAATTATATGGTAGTAACCACCATACTGAATTCCTAATGACAACTCTTTACAATGATAACACTCTTAAGGTCCACTAGAAACAATGCTGTAATTTGTAGTGCCCCAGAAGGAACTGGATTCACTGGTTCTCCATGAGGTCCCAGGTCATGAGTTTCAGGCTCTGTGTGGTTTTGGTCCCCTTGGCTGGGTGACCATTGTACACCTACTGCACACTGGTAAAAGATGGGTCAGGCTACACAGGACAAAATGTACTCCAGTGGTGGCACTTGGCAAGAATCATCTTATAGGCTACTGGCTGACAGGCATTATGATGATTATTCCACCAAATGTAAATCAACATTACATTCATTATGCATGTGTGTTTCAAGTACAGCCTACCTCATTGGATCCTAGGCTACACAGTTTGGTAGAGTCTGGGTTCTTATCTTAACCTTTGCAGTGAGGAGTTTCGGCAGGTTAGTGTCACATCAGTCTTTCTGCTGTAACAGAACACACACGATAGGTCCTCCTGTGGCACTTCCAGAACTCTATTCTTTGTTCTACAATCTATTATAAACACAAGTCCAAGTATCAATAAGGAGGATAATCTCAATACATACAATAAGTGGGACTGAGTTCTGTTCAGATGGTTCAGGATCTATTTGAGGTGAACAGGAGGCAGGATGTAGAGTGTTCAGTATTTGGATGACACAAGATTAAGAAAGCTCATGCAAGGCCCTGAGGGTGTACATCAAATGTTGTCCCAGGTCAAGATGGCAGCCCAGGGCACCCAGAAATGGTTGCGTGGTAGACCAGATGCTAAAGAAGGTTACAGTGCTTGATTCAGAACTCAAGGGAGCTGGCAACATTTTTTTTTTTTTTTTTTTTTGGCCAGTCTTGGGCTTTGGACTCAGGGCCTGAGCACTGTCCCTGGCTTCTTTTTGCTCAAGGCTAGTACTCTGCCACTTGAGCCACAGCACCACTTCTGGCCATTTTCTGTATATGTGGTGCTGGGGAATTGAACCCAGGACCTCATGTATATGAAGCGAGCACTCTTGCCACTAGGCCATATCCCCAGCCCATCTGGCAACATTTGTGAAGTCGGTTGGTGATCACAGTCAGGACACAGAAATCTCATAAGGAAGAGAATCAGAAAGAATAGGATATCAAAGCAATGTCAAGCTCCATTTGAAGGGACACCCAACAGAACAAGAGGATTTGCAATCAAAAAGTCACAGAGAGAGGTTCTATGATTGTCATGCATGCATAGATGTGTGAGGTGTAGGTGGGGTGAGGCTGGCTATGCTAGGGTTTAGATGTGGCTCAGAGGAGCCCATTCAGAGTTAGCTCAATTAGAAGGAAAACAACTGCAGTAGCTCGTGCTGATGTTGGTTGTGTGTGCTTGTATGTGCATGGGTATTCATGTGTAAAAGGGATGTTGGGGGCACTTTTCTGTTTCAGAATCCTTTGAGTCTGGATTAGGTTGGCTCAGAATGATTTAGAAATGACAGAAAAATCTGTACATCTCCATAGCTCTGCCACTCTTGGCATAAAACCTTGTTCTTCAGTAATAAACAACAGTGACAAGAAGAGTTGGTAGCCAAGACGAGAAACTTGTATTGATATCCACCCAGGCCAATGTGTCCAAGAGTTTTACAAATAGCTAGGGATAGAATTCCAATGGATGCATAAGTAGTTACAGCCTCCTGTAAGCTTATATTAACACAAGGCACATTTTGGTTACACATAGACATTTTCACTCATTATTCACTTATTGCCACAAGTATATTTCTCTACAATCCAAGGGCCATAAAAAGAAGAGACCTTCCAATGAAGAGCTCAGGGATATTTAGACTTGCTGCCATCTTGGTATATATATATATATATATATATATATATGGAACTCACAGGGGGTGACTGAAGACAGGGTGACAAAGGGGAGTGTTTATAGAATTTTAGGGCAATTTAGAGAAGCAAAGAAGAGGTGGTGAAGCATAGGGAGCCAACAACAGAGGGAAGCCATTATTGCCAACTAGTGGTAATGGTTTATTTTCCACTATATAGTGAATACTTAAAGCAAGTTAACAAGCAAAGAGGCTCCAGAGGTGCAAATTTGAGGGGTCACATCTGGTGGCTGCCTTCTTGTTGGCAAAGTCCCAAGAGCATCACAGTGGAAGATATAGGCAGTGAATGCATGTGCCTATTCTGGTGGTTTTTCGCTCCTTGTAAGGCCAGTATGATTCAATCATGGCACTCCACCCTGGTGATTGCATCTAATCCTGACCCTTCCCACAGACTCCACCTCTTAACAACAGAGTCAGATTAAGTTTCCACCCTCTATATACCTCCCAGTGGGGATTAAGTTTCAGCACATGATCCCCACAGGGCACACTCAAGTCATCTCCAGGCCACAGCCTTTGAGTCCCTGGAGTGTGGGAAAGGGGTCAGAAGTCTCTATTGTCAAAACTGTGGCCTTAAGGGCAGGATGGGAGGATACTTCTCTTAATCCCTCTCTCCTTTCTTTCTCCCAAGAATCTTGTTGGTAATTTTCTGGCCAAACCATCCAGTCATGAGTGGACAAGAACCTCCAGGAGATATGGTCATGAGCCTCCCAGGGGAGAAACAGGGTAGAGTAGGGTGGGCTGCTGTCTGTGGGAGCAAATAGAGCTACAGGCACAGTGTCTCTGCCTGGGGAAACATGAGCTATAGCGGGTCAATCCATCCAGCACATTTCTAGGCTCATCAACCCCCACCTCCTAGCTTCAAGTTGCTCTTCTTGGGAACACTACACAGCTTGTCAAAAAGTAAATAGCAAGGCTTAGTTTTCTCTTTGGAAATAGATCTAAGCAACTTTGATAGGCTACTTTCATCAAGTCTTAATTAAGCAATAGAATCATGAAGACATGACAGGTGAGCAATATATATATATACACACACATACATATATAAACATATGTATATATATACACATACATATATCCATTTCTATCTATCTATCTATCTATCTATCTATCTATCTATCTATCTATCTATCTATCTCTTCTGTTCCTCAATAAGTTTAACTTGAAGGAAAGTTATCTAAATCCTCACATGATGTTCCCCTTTCTCATGTATACTCAACAGATTGAACATATTCACAGAGAGCATTTGCTGCTTGACTCTGGGGATGTATTTCCAGGAATGGGGACTGGCTGACAAAGGCCTGCCATCATACAGCTTGTTTGTGAACATCTGCACATCTAGTGATTGCTGTGGTGGCTGATGGAGTATTAGCTCTGTGGTGAGCTCATGCTTGCGTTTTAGGATTGTGATGATTTGTGATATTCACCATGATGGAGATTAGTTATCAGTGAAGTACTTTATAATAGACCTGATCTAAATCATAAAGCAGGAGCTTAATTATTAATATATAAGCAAATCATACCTCAGTGTCTATTGGAGATTAATTCAGGAACACCTACCAATGTCAAAGTTCAGGTACCCATACTTCACACCTGTAATCCCAGTGTTACTTTGGAGGCTGAGACCCGAGTATCTCAGTCTGAAGCCAGTCCAGACTAGCTGGAAAGTCTTACCTTCAACAAACTACCAAAAAGCCAAAGTGGAGCTGTGGCACAAGGAGTAGAGCACCATCCTTGAGTGGAAAAGCTGAGACAGCATCCAGTCTTTGAATTCAAGACTCAGGACCAAGACACACGTGCACACACACACACACACACACACACACACACACAACACACACACACACACAAGTTCATAGATGCTCACATGTCTTACATAGTATTTGCATATAACCCATGCAGTTCGTCCATGCACTGCAAATCATCTCTACATTCCTTATAATATTTGGTTCATTTCAGGTGTACAGAACCTGCAGAATTAAAAGCAATTGTATATATTCTAGTGGCATTTCAATCCTAAACGATGCTACCAGGATTGTGTTAGAATTGTTCAGTTGCAAGATGGACAGAATTTTCCTTAGCAGTAAGTATGTGCTAGAAGTTTTGAGAAGTGTGAGAATCAGTGTTTCAAAGGGGTTTCTTCTATTTACAGAGGGAGCAAAACCATTTCTAGTACATATATCCCAGCATGATCACACACACACACACACACACACACACACACACACACACACACACACGCTAGGAAGTACTTGAACTCAAGGTGTGGGCTCTGTCCCCTATTCTTTTCACTTAAGGCTGCTTCTCTGCTTCTGGAGCCACCAGACCTACTTCTAGCTTTTTGATTGTTAATTAGAAATGAGTCTCACAAACTTTTCTGCCTGAGCTGACTTCAAGGGGTAATCTTCAGATTTTAGCCTCCTGAGTAGCTAGGAAGGCTGGCATGAGCCGTTGGTGCCTGGTGTAATTTTGTATACTCTTTAGAAAAACAATCTGTGGTGAAACACAGAATCTGGCCATTTTAATTGTGGTTCTAGATGGAGTTTCATTTTCTGCCCATCTAAATTATAAACTTTTGGTGGAGTCAGTTTGAGGTTGTGCTTGGTAAGTGGTAATGAAGGTCCAATAGTAATTATAAGTTTATTGTATTTGATAACAACAATAGTAATGGTAATGCACAAAACAACCATCATCAGTATTGGTGATGAAGCAATAGAAGTATGCCAGGGGAGCATGATCTAGCATCAGGAGCATTAGGCAAGCCCTGTGAATCTTCTTTTTTTTTCCCTTTAGCTTTCTCCTCCTCCTCCTCCTCCTCCTCCTCCTCTCCCTCCTCTTTTTCCTCCTCCCCTCCTCCTCCTCTCCCTCCTCCTCCTCCTCCTTCTCTCCCTCCTCCTCCTCCTCCTCTCCCTCCTCCTCCTCCTCCTCCTCCTCCTTTTCTCCCTCCTCCTCCTGCTCCTGCTCCTGCTCCTCCTCCTCCTCCTCCTCCTCCTCCTCCTCCTCCTCCTCCTCCTCCTCCTCCTCCTCCTTCTCCTCCTCTGGCTTGATCTTTGGGCCTGGGCACTGTTACTGAGTTTCTTTGGCTCAAGGCTAGTGTTCTACCACTTGAGCCATCATGTCACTTCTAGCTTTTTCTGCAATTAATTGGAGATAAGAATCTCATGGAATTTCCTGCCCAGGCTGGCTTTTGAACCATGAGCCTCAGATCTCAGCCTCCTGAGTATCTAGGATTACAGGTATGAGCCCACTGAATCTCCTTCTTACCAATGTGGTACCCAGAGCCCACACCCTACGTAGAGGACAAAGGTTCCTGAGCCTGCTCTGTAAATGGAGCAAGAACTGAGATACCTCACTTCCTCTTGCAGTTCTAAGACATTGCCTGACACCAAATAAGGCCTCACATATTCATCCACACTTCCAAAAAATCAGCATAAGACATATCATGCAGATTGAGTATTCTTCATCTGGGATGTTTTGAATTTTACTTTAAAAATTGTGCAACATTTGCATCTATACAGTGAGCTATTGATCATGGTGGAAGGATTTCAAGCCTAGATGTGACATTCATTTGTGTGTCATAGATAGCTTATACACATACTCTGAAGGTATCCTTATCCAACATTTTGTGTGTGAAGCAAATTTTTGTAGTGCAGAATTTTATGTCAACACACACAGAGACACACACAGACACACAGACACAGACACACAGACACAGACACACACACACACACACACACACACACACACAAAAGGTTCAGATTTTGGAGCATTTCAGACTTTGGATTTTTGTATTTTAAGGATGCCCCACCGGTATATTGGGGAATTAGTAAGGCATACAACCTGGTGTTCACAATTTCTTTTTTCCTCATTGAATATTGGTGCTCAAAGCACACTAAAAATCTTTCCTTAATCCTATTAAAAGGGCATTAACTGTGTCTGTAAAATCCCTGTCTCATAGCACTTCAGTCTCAATGACTCTATATCCTAGAGCGGGAACATAGACAGCAGTGAAAAAGACCCACAATTAACATGGGTATGTAAAAACCTAGCTCAGTCTGTATCTTAGCCCTAAGGCAATTACTGGTTGAGACTTTTAAGTTTTGTTACCTTGGGCAGCAAATTGTTTGCTATAGAATACATGAAAATATCTTATGTGCTTCTAAAGTTTTCAGGTCATTGAGAAATAATAGATGTGGAGTTTAGACACAACCCCTATTCTTGTCTGCTATGATTATGTCTTTGAAGATATATTTGTGGGCAAGGACTACATCACTTCATTTTATCTTTGTTTGGAGGCACTAGGGATTGAACCTAGAACGTTGTACGTGGTAAACATGCTCTCCACCACAGAACTACACTCCCAGATCCTGCATAATCATTTGAAAACAAATCTAGCTATGATGGCATTACTCCTCATTGAATTGTTACTAAACTGAAAGCTTCTACAAATGGCTGAGACTCCTGTCACAAAGCCCCGTGATTTGACAACCTCCCACGGCCTAACTACTGAGGAGTTATCACTAAACTCCTAGGGTAAATGTCTCTCTTGGACTTGGTGCCGATGACTCCTACGCTTATCTGCTTTCTGGGGCTGTTATGAAGATTAATTAATGCTTGTGAAGAGCTATAATCACCTTGGATGAAAGGAGCAGTGAGGGAATAATGACACTTCAGAGTAATATGGCGCCTTTCATCTGAGGATCTCAAAGCACTTCACAAGTTTGAATTAATTAAGGCAAGGTAATTGTAAGGTATAATGACAATAACAATAATGATTGTAATTATCCTCCACATCCCCCTTAAGAACTGATTTGAAATCAATTCCTGTACCCAGCTCTGCCTAGTGCTGATCTCTCTTAACCTCCACAGTTTGCATCATGGTGTCAGCGGGCCCCGTCCACCCCTGGCCATGTGCTCCCTCCTCCCCAGCAGGGTCCATGGCTTCCACCATCACTGTGGAATGAATGTGGGCCTTACACACAGAGAGTTAGCCTTCTGGCTTAGGCAGAAGTGGTTATTTGGAGATGGAAGGAACATGACATTGAAAGGAATATTTCCTGTGTGTTCAGCAACACTATTTGAAAATGTTTTGGATAAATATGTTCTCATCTGTGATTCTTACATGCAGTGAATGCTTTCATAGTGTTTGGAGGTACTGTGCACCAAGTGCTTCCCGTGTATTAACTTATTTGATTTTTACAAGGATGTTAATGTGGTAGGCAGTATTATCGCCATCATCATCCCTATTCGGCAGCTGAGGAAACTGAGGCACGGAACAATTAACTTACTCAGGTCTTACAGAGTTTATCGTGACCAAGTCGTGGAGCTAGAAATTCTTGCTGGGAATTTATGACACGGGCAGCGTGGTGCTGGGATTTGCACATGTAAGCCCTGCTCTTTACTATCTCTATTAGAAGGAAATAGAATGATAATTTTAACACAAGTAAAGAAGCCCTATTTCTCAATATCTTTAAAATTATTATACTGTTTTATGTACTGTTACATAAGTAAGGTTATGAATACATTTCTTGTTCTACAGTGTTATCCCCTCCCTTGTTTTGCTTCTACTTTCCCTTCCCCCCATTTCTCAATATCTTATGAGAATACTTATGCATTTTTCCAGAACATTCCTTACAGTGGGTAAAAACATGTCTTCGGAATTGAGTTACCTGTGTTCAGATCCTAACTTTGCTACATTGTAGCTCTGTAGCCTTACACCAGTTTACTTAGCCTAAGCTGTAGGCTGGGCATAGCAGTCCTTTCTTCAGGGACTTGTGTGAGGGCTCAGGACTTAATACAAATAGAAGATGTCAAACATGTTGGGCACATGGCAAATGCTTGATAGATGATATAATTACTTCCTGCTGAGATTTGAATGTCTCCTGAAGGTTCAGGCTCTGGAATCTTGGTCTCCAGTGAAATGGTTTTGGAAGGTACGGACCTTTTAGAAACAAATTGTAGAGGGAGGTGACTGGGTTGTAAATATCCTTGTTAAGAGATGAATACCAGCCTCTTGGAGTGAGTAAGGGCTCAAGGGGTGGCTTCATTCTCAGGAGATCAGGTTGTTATAAACAAGGGAGCTGATCATTCTAGCTTTTGCTCCTTTTCTAGTCATGTAATTTTTCTCTCCACACTCCAGCTATGTGATCCTATAAGCTATGTGGGTCTTACTGGAGGAGGATGTGAATGTCATGCTTTTGTGAATATGTGTATCCTTGCATAGGTAGCAGATTGAAAAGTGAGTGTCTAAAAAACTTTGCAATATTGTTGCTTGCATAAAGATTAAGAAAAAAATGAAGTCTGGCACAGGGTCTCATACTTGTAATCCTAACTACTCAGGAGGCTAAAATCTGAGGATTGTGGTTCAAATCTTCTGGAAAAGAAAAATCTGAGAGACTCTTATATCCAATTAAGCAGAAAAATGCCACAAATGGAGGCATGGGTCAAGTGGCAGAGTGCCATCCTTGAGCAGAAAAAACTAAGTAAGAGTGAGAGGCTCTGTGTTCAAGCCCTAGTACTGGCATTGCAAATAAGAGAGATATAAACAAATGAGAGTTCTCAGAAGATATTCAGGCTAATTTTTGTGAGGTCTTGTTATAAATTGACAAATTTTCCCAAGATATCAGGGGTCCATTCTGTAATAAAGATAACTTGGAAAGGTACTTGCTGTTAGTAGGCTAGCCATTATCCCGATAGATATAGGCTTTTCAAGCTTATTGTCTTATCTTACCAAGGGGACAATAAACAAATAAACATAACACTTGCCATTATCTCCTGTGCTATTCCTATTCCACAGAAAACATTTTAGGTAATACTATAGTCTGGTGCTCTTTCCATGGTACCGTATTGCTTTGCTTTTTTAAAAAAAAATTTCTTAATTTTTGATACCATGTTGGAAATCTCCCACTCAGATCACCACCTTGACATCTTATTGAAGTCCTGAAGAGGTGATCTGGAGAGGTAGAAATTCCGCTACTCCAGTTGTGGTTGAAAGCACATACAATGCAGATAAAAGAGTTATTTTCTTAAACCCTGGGCATGTCCATGATGAGATCGTGTTCAAGTCTGCATTTTGTATGAGCAATATTAGATTGATTTGACATTGGTCTGACGTTCCTTATAACTGGATTCCCTTCCAGAGTACACCATTGTTAAGGTCTCATGTTTCATTAAAGGAAATGCATAATGCTAATCTTTTTCTAGAGTTTCTTGAATGGGGAATCTCTTTTGAGTACTGAGGTGCCACGTTTTGAAGTTGAAAAGTCTGAAGTGGAGGATTTACAATCCATTATTAAAAATATATTCCTTGGAACAGGATTTTGTCATTTCCTATACTATCTTTTTTTTCTGGGAGGGGGATGGGGTTCATGTTTAATGTTGGCATTTTACCAAGGTTTTCTCCAATGAGACTAGAGGACTATGTAGGATTAAATATTTAAGTAAACTAACTTCCTCTTGTCCATTTTGTCCTTGGGCTTGTCATATTTTTGATGCATTTATTTTTGAATTAGATAGGCATTGTGTAAAGAGTTATCAGGGATACTATCTGGACAACCACTGTTCTAATTACCTCTCATTCATCCCAACTACCTATCTTATGCGGCTCTGGAGATACCTTGGCAAGCTTGTATTGGTTGGGAAGAAAGACTTGGGAAGAAACCTCTGGAAAGAACTAGGGAGTGGTGTAAGGATTAGTGAGTGTTGTGCAAGCTTTTGGGACAATCAATGACATAGGAATAAATTTTCTGAAGTTAATCATGGCAGAGCATGTGTTTTATCTTCTCAGTCTTCTTATGTAGTCAGTTTTTATTGAGAGTCTAGTGCGTTCTCTATCTGGGAGGCTGGGTGTTGAAGGGATAGTACACCTGTGCTGGAATATCTTCTTCTCATCTACTTCCAGCATGTCTCTGAGATGAGTCCATGCTCATAGCTTCGCGTTCCAAATGTCTGATGCTTGTAGATGGGACCAGGTGATGAAATCAGGCTGGGAGGACCTCCACTTCTCTCTGGCTCAGCTTCTTAAGCTTGTGCCGCATCCACTTCCTTTCTAGATTGCTTTAGCCCCCCAACTTTAGTGGGACAAAGGCACAGAGATGGTGAGCTTTTTCAAGGAACCTGAAGGCCTCAGGTGTGAGAATTTAAAGCACTTGCTAGCTTTAAACTCTCCTGTAATAAGATGCTCAAGAATGGCCTGAGGGCATATCATAGGTTAGAGACTGCTGGTATGAACAACTGGTCAGCGGGTCAACGTGTGGGACACTGCATCTGGGACATTTTCATGTTTTACAAAGCCAATCAGTGTGGCATAGCACTAATCAGCATATAACTTCTTATAGGTAAATTATCTGGTGAGCTGACAAGATCTAAGTAAGCATGCACACTCAACATCGATGTTACCATTAAAATTTTAATATTTTACCTAATATCTTAGAATAACTTCAAAATGTGAATCTTGTTTTACATTTGCATGACTTTGCCTTTTCTCTAGTTGTGTCCAACAATAATAACTTTTTAAAGAGAATTATTTATTTTCTTACTGGTTATTAGGTTTGAACTCTGGGCCTAGGCACTGTCCCTGAGCTTCTTTTGCTCAAGGCTGGTGTTCTACCACTTGAGCCACAGTACCACTTCTGGCTTTTTCTCAGTAGTTTATTGGCGGTAAGAGTATCAACAGACTTTTCTGCTTGGGGTGATTTTGAACTGTGATCCTCATATCTTGCCTTCTGAATGGCTAGGATTACAGGAGTGAGCCACTAGCACTCAGCTGTGAAGGTGATTTATATTGAGCCTTTAAAAACCCACTGAGGCTTGTTGGTAGGGCTGTCCATGGTTCCCCATCCTTTGTCACCAGGATTAGATGTATCAATTCAGCTGGGGGTGGGGGTGGGATGGGCAGCTGATACTTTATTGGTCATTATAGCTACTTTCCAATTGCATCTGCCATTAGTCTTTTTTTAAAAATCAATTGTGAGTCTAATGATACTAACAACCTGGTATGTATTTGTGTTCAGCTTTTTATCCAGTGAAGAACAGTAAGAGGATTTTCCACTCAACTCACTGAGTTCTCCAAAGCTATAATTGCAGCTTGAATCTTTAGATGCATTTACTCTGCTTTAGTGTTGGGTCTTTATGCACTGTGTTCTTGAAGCTTTCCCTTAGTTCAACCAGGATCCCAAAGGAGGAAAAATAAAACTCCTGCCAAGTCTTCAATACTGGAAAGAGCATTTGACATTGCTTTTTGTTTGTTTTCTTGTTTTCCCTTTTCTCTTTTCCAGTGATGGGGATTGAACCTTGGGCATGCTAGGTAAGCATGATACCACTGAGCTACATCCCTAGTGCATATCTTTTGTTCCTTCACTAAGTGTTCCAAAGGAAGCCCAAGGAAACACATAGGAAGAGGGGAAATATAGGAAGTGCTAGGGGGGTCCTTGAGGGCTGATTGACAGATGTTGGATCACAGGTCGGTCAGGAAGATTGAGTCTGGTGCAGGCCTTAGATCAAAGAGGCCCCATCTTAGGGTCATTGGAAGCTCCCTGGAAGCTGTTTCTGAACTCAGCATTGAGCTGGAATTCATTTAGAGGTTGTGAGCACTGGAGTCTCTGCCCTCTCTTTTTCTCTCTCCTTCTCCTCTCCCATCCACACACATCAAATTGGGTCTGTACCAGATACATAGACTCTTTTCTCATCATTATGTACTAAACAACACAGAATAACAACTACTGAGATAGCATTCCATTGTACCAAGCACTGTAAGTCATCCAAAGATGGTATGAAGTACACAGGAGGCTGTGTGGAGGTTTTGGGCAAGCCTTATGCCATCTTGTATCAAGGACTTGAGCACCCTTGGGTATGGAGTTGAGAGGTGACTGGACTGGAGCTAGGAGAGATCAGGAAGTGGAGGATAAGGGTGAGAATGCATGAGGTACCTGGAAGGTTGATCAGAAAAGGAAGTAGATAACCTTTGGGACAGGAAGAGGAGGACCACAAAGGTTAAAGTTTAACTGGTTCTGTCCTTTCTCTGTAGAAGTGAGGTCTACTCTGAAGGTCTATGAATGGGGACCTGGGAGTGGGGATGTGTTCATTTCCCAGAGCCAGGGATCTCCCTTGGTGTCCTCATCACACATTCTTTGGTCAGGGGTACACAGTGCAAGAAAGATGTCTAAAAAGTGTCTGGAACATTAAATCAAAAATGAAACATATATATATATATATATATATTTTTTTTTTGTCAGTCCTAGGCTGTGAACTCAGGGCCTGAGCACTGTCCCTGGCTTCTTTTTTGCTCAAGGCTAGCACTCTGCCACTTGAGCCAAAGCGCCACTTCTGGCCATTTTCTGTATATGTGGTGCTGAGGAATCGAACCCAGGGCCTCATGTATACGAGGCAAGCACTCTTGCCACTAGGCCATATTCCCAGCCCCAAATGAAACATATTTTAAAGGAACAATAACATTGAAGGGCAAGAAAAATGAGAAAGTCTTTCTTCATTTATCAAGAAGAAACCCAGCAACCCTATCTGCCCAGAGAAAAGGTTTTAGTATTCTTCCAAAAAGATATTAGAAAAAGAATCACAATGATGTAACATGCTTTGTGGAACTCATGAGAAACTGTGACCGCAAGATATCTAGCAAGGAATTCATGCAAAACATATTGATTTCAAGTCATTCTGAATTTCTGAGAGATGGTTGAAAAAGTGAGGCTCACTGAAGAAAGAAAATAAACTTCTATTTCTGGCTTAGAATAGGAAAAAAGTGCAAATATTAGTGACAATAAAATGAGGGGAAAAAAGGCTATGAATCCTCATTCATTAAAGAAGGAATGATGAGCCGAATGCTGTGGTACATGCTTGTGGTCTCAGCTGATGGCATGGGCAGGCAGGCTGATGGCATGAGCCAGCCTAAGCTTTACCACAAGATCCTATTTCAAACCATGCATGGGTCAAGGAAATGTGGTAAAAATACAAACGGAGTATTATTCAGCTAGAAAGAAGAATGAAATTATGTCATTTGTAGGTAAATGAGTGGAACTGGGGATCATTATGTTAAAGTGATATATGCCTGACTCAGAAGCACAAATGTGGTGTGATTTTTCTCTCATATGTGGAATCTAGACCTAAAAAGATCAACATATTCACAGATATATGGATCTATCTTTATATCTTTATCTATATAACTATATCTATATGATGTTCTAAAAATGTGACTGCTTTAGGGGATTAAGAAGAGAGGGGAAAGGCAAAGAAAATGGTTAGAAGGGGAAAATATGGAAATGCATTTTGTCTAATGAAGATCTCATAACAAAAGACACTGGAAGCTGTCAAAAAATGAGGAGTGGGAAATGGGATAAGAGAGGACTAGAGGGGGTTAATTTGATTACAGTATTGTATATGCATAACATACAATGGCCAAATTTCCTTGAGCAATTAACATACACTTCAAAAATGAATGACAGAAATGTAAAATAGATTTTGTCTAGGGATGAGTATTGGTGGCAGAGGGTCAAGTAAAAAGGTAAATGTGATTCAAATATTTTATAGTCACGAATGGAAAAGAACAATGAAACTTGCTGAAATCATTCTGGGGAGAGGAGGAGGAATGAGGGAGAGTGATGGAAGTGTGAGTGTAACCAAGAAGCACTGCAAGCAGCTATGGACATGTCATCATGAAAACCTCCCTGAACAACTAATAGATAGGAACACAAATATCCAAAAGAAAAGCAAAAGGAAAAAGGAAGGAACAGGTTGCTCTCTTCTCCTTTGAATGAACTTTCTTGAGTAAAAGACAAAGAACGCTTTTCAAAGGAAAAGCATGAAGAGGAGAGAAGCAAAGGTGTGCTGTCATACGTGAAGAAATCTGAGCCGAGAGCATCTCTGGCCACAGCACTAAGCTACCTGGGAGTCACTGCCGCCTTTCCACTTCCATGTGATATGGTGGCCCTGCCTTCTGCAACACATCTAGCAAGTCCACCCCAACTGGAACAGGGAGGCAAGCCTTTCATTTTTATGGGAACATCTGTCATAATAAACAGTTGTACTCCAGAGGTTCCTGCTGTAAGAGATGCATTAGTATTTATGTAATCCTAAGTAAACCACAGAAAGGCAAAATAAATCGCATGAAATTAATTCCACTCTGTGTCTAAGAAAAGGGAAAATGGATGTGCAATTAATTTGTAGCCATAACATTTAGTCAGGTCCATTATACAGATAGAGGTCATGAACATACGTCCTCTCTTTTTCTGTTTTCTTTAGGAAATATCAAAGATATGCTCTTGCCAAGATGATCTTGGCAAAAATGAAGTTTCCTAAAAGTCTGTGGTAAAGGAAATGATGTCTTTGTGTGGAGACTCATCGATGATGTTGTATAGCACTTTATTATCTTTCCTTTATGAATTGATAGCAGTTCTTAGAGATACTACTTCCTAAGGAAAAGTGTCTTGGCATTGGTGTTGGCTTTGTATTGTGGTGTGTGTGTGTGTGTGTGTGTGTGTGTGTGTGTGTATGTTGCTAACGATGGAACCCAGGTTCTTGTGTACATTAGTGAAGTGCTCTACCACACTAAGCTGTACTTTAATCTCAATTTTCTTTTATGAGCCACCATTTTGGATGTGTATAGAAACAGAGATTCCTAGTGACATAGAAAGCAGTTTTCTTTCTCAAAAAAAGGTGTATTTTGTTTTATTCTTGGAGAAATGGTGCTTCATTTGTGCCTTTGCTATGTGCATGATTTGCTCTGCTTACGGAGGGAGGCTGCCTTGTCTCTGGGAGCTGTTCCACATCCCGAAGTCCCAAGGCCTTTGGCTCCTGTCCAGTAATCATGGTGTCTGTTGACAAGCGGGGCCCCAGTGCCGTTGTGGGAAACACAGGAGGTACTTGCAGAACATTCTGAGAGTCTTGGAAGAGGGTACAACCAGGGGTGTGGGGTGTGTGCAGTGAGTCACTCAGCTCTGTTCCTCCCCCACCACACGCACACATTACGGGAAGAGGAAGCCAGGCTGGTTGGTGAAAGCTAGCTCCTAGGTTGTGTATTCCAGATGTATATACACATATGTGTTACAGCGCAAATGGGTAAATCACCACTGGTGACCAGAAAGTGAATTTTAGGAAGGCTTTAAAAAGGCTTTTTAAAAGTGAAGGCCTTGAAAGCATGGGAGGCTACAATGGAGTGTGTGAGAGAAGAGCAGCCTTGTGACTATATGAAGCCAGGAGGGGAATGGATGGCTCCCTGATATACATACAGTGCTTGCATGTGTGAGGGTCTGTCTGTCCCAGCACTGCCAAGAAATAAATTAAAATTAAATTTAAAAAGAAAGGAGAGGATCAGAAACAAGAAACACCAGAGGCATACTATTAAAGGCAATTTAGGAAGACAACTTTGAAAACTTTTCCAGGAAGCAGAAGATGGGGGAGGTGGCTTTCTGTTAACATTTATTATTCCTTTGAGTGATTCTGAGAAGGAAAACCTCAATTTAAAAATTCAGGCAGGTGTCGTGGCAAGTTTATAATATATTCCAGACTGGTTTTATTTTTTGAACTCGGAGGACGATAGTTTGTTGCTACTTATGGGAAGTGAGTCATCATAAAATAAATATGCAACCTTGACCTACACAGCCCTGAACGCACTTAACTCTTAATATGTTCCTGATGAATCAAACACATAGCTAAGTCACCTAATGCAGAGGCTACGTTTGGCCAAAAAATGACTATTAAAAAAGAGAGAGAGAAAAAGAAAGGTAACAAAAACATACAAAGTGGAATTGGCACTTTGTTTGGCCTCAAGGCCTGTGCTGATAAATAAATGATGAAAGAGACAGGAGACCAAGCTGGATTAAGAGAGTATGACAAACAGCTGAACTTGGTCATGGATGTGAAACTGCTGTAGCATTGCCTCACCCTCTTACTTCCCAGGCTAGTTTGGTTAATTTCCGGGCATGAGGTGAACTCTCTCCTGAGCAGGAATTACTAGGTCCCTGTGTCATCTCTAGACTAGAGCAGCTGAAGAAAGCTGAAGGATTTTCACACAGCACAGACAAAAATTACCTTCTGCAATCTGCAGTGCTAAGTTTGAAACTTAGTTTCACCCTTAATTAGGCATGTTACTACCATTTCTACAATTAAGAATAATCAAGTCTCAGCCAGGCACTCATGCCTATAATCCTTGTTACTTAGGAGGCTGAGGATGGGAGACTTGTGGCTTGAGGCCAGCCTGGGGAGAAAAGTTCATGAAAGCCCTTCTCAACCCAGAGCTGGGCAGTGTGGTGCATTTGTCATCCCTGTCTACTCAGGAGGATAAGATTAGGAAGATGGTGTTGGCTGGCTAGCTTGGACAGAAAGATCTGAGACTCTTTCTTCATGGAAGGGAAACTGAAGGTAGTGAGGGTGCTGCTTACCCAAGCAACCTAAAAATAGATGGTTCACAGTTCAGGTGTATGCCTGGATGGGGAAGTGAGACCCTATCCTAAAAATGAATGGTGAAAAATTGGGCTGGAGATGTGAGTCAATAAGATCATACCAGCCTAGTAGTGTGAAGCCCTGAGTTCAAACCCTGATACCCAGCTGACCAGAAGTCTCCTTTTATACACTTGCTAAAAGTGGACAATTTCTCACCAGGTTGGTTTACAAGTAACAAACAAACATGCATTTAAGCATGTGGTGCATGCTGTAATCCCAACACTTAGGAGGCTGACACAGAGGATCTCATGTTGGAGACTCTGTCTCAAAAATAAAAAAACTTTGAAATCAGTTAAAACGTAAAGAAAAGCAAATGCATTTACATCCACGCTAGTGCCTGAAGAAGTAGGCCCAAATTACCATGGCTTTGGGTTCTTTAAGATAGAAAAAGCAGATGCTATCTAGTTGAAGGTCCCAAACCTAGGTATAGTTAGCAACTATTTTGAAAGTAGAGTCTTAAAAAAATTTTTTTTCTATTTGTTGTCAAAGTGATGTACAGAGAGGTTACAGTTTCATATGTTAGGCCTTGGGTACATTTCTTGTACTGTTTGTTACCTCTTTAAGTAGAAGACAGCAGTGCAATAATTCCATTAGATTTCCACCTTTTCGGTAGAATGTGGAGCCACATGGAAAACATTCCTTTAGGATTTTCCCAAAGCTTCCCCATCCCTAGCCACTGGCACCATTTCACTGTGACACATGCTTCCTGGTTACATTAAAGCAAAAAGGAGATTGCCAAGAAAAAGCATCTTCTCACCCAGGGTGGAGTGCGTGTCCTGGGAAGACTTGTCCAGCTTGTTTCACCTCGGCTCAATCTTTTGAGTGCCATTTTTGAAGTCAGCTATACTAAGTAATATCACACTAACCACTGTCCTAATGCTGATTCCTCATTTGGGGACACAGACACACACAGACACACACAGACACCTGCACAGACACACACACACACTCAATGGAAAATGATAACTTGACATAACTTTCTACATAGCCTGAAGACTTCAAAGAGTTAGAGAAGCATCAATCAGATAAGAACCCGTGTGTGCTTCTTATGCTTAAAAATGTGGCAGTTCTGACAGGATAGTTCCCTCCCTCCTTTCCTTCTTTTCTCCCTCCTTCCCTCCCTCCCTCTCTCTTGCCCTCCTTTCTTCTTCCTTCCTTTCATCCTCTCTTTCTCTCTCTTCCACCCTTCCTCTCTCCCTCTCTCTCTTTCCCTCATTCCTTCCTTCTCTTTCTTTCTCCCTTCTTCGCTCCCTCCCTCCCTCTTTCCTTCTTCCCTCTCTCCCTCCCTCCTTCCCTCCCTCTCTCCCTCTCTCTGTACACCGGGGCCAGGGGATAGGGAGACAAGGGGACAGAGGGAAAGAGCCTTTGAGACTGAACACTAAATCACTTCTGCTTCCCAGGAACCGTAGCAGGTTTCTCCTCCTGTCCCTGCTCTGTGCCTGAATGTGCCCTGAACACACACGTCATCAGCACATCTTGTCACCAGAGAAGCTTTCTGGAAGCATGCCAGCTGCAAGGCCCAAGGTCAAGCAACCACCATGACTATCAGCAAGGAGAACCTGGGGGGACACACAGAGGTGATGGCAGGTGGAGAGGCAGTTAGTGGCTTCCGCTCACTGCTGTGGCTTCAGCGATGGCAGCCTCTGCTGTGAGTGCTGGGAAGGTTTTATCTACTGATCAACACACTGTGCCAGAGGGCTGATGGGATAGCCCGCGTACACTGGCAGAAGCTTCCAGTGGTAGCCTACAACTAGATAGCAGAAGGAAAACGGGGAAGACTGGAACAACAAATCAGCAGGATCAGGTCCTTAGAGCACACATAGCAGGCTCAGGCCTTCCATGCTCTCTAGTAGGCTCTTGCAGCATGGTTGCCTGCTTGCATTAATTACTTCTCCGTCCCAGATGCATTTGTTCCAAACTACCTTTAGAGTTCAAAGTGCAAGAGCAGAATGACTTGGGTTGAAAGCAATTAGCGAACAGGTTATTTTAAATTGACAGGCACTTTTACCAGCTGGTCCAAATAGCTTGTACGTGTCATGGCCCAGTTAGTAATGCTATATTATCTTGCAGAAGAATAAATGAGATTTTTCCTTCTGAACAATGACATCTTTTTGTTTTTGCTTTGAGATTTCAGTATTTTCTTAATGTATTTACCTAAGAGCTAAATGAAAAACATTAGTAAAAGTAAAAGCATACACACATATCTCCCATCTTGGAGTTTCTGCAGATGTACTATTAATTTGTCATCAGGAATTCTTTTTTACTTGGAATTTCCCTACTATTCATCTAACACTTTAGTTGTTACAGTTCTGGGAATTTATTATTCTTTCCCTGTGTTATAGATGTATATGGCTTTTCTCTTCTATCTCAAGAGTTGCATTAGTGAAAATTAACAGTGTTGGATGAAGAATGAATTGCATCTTAGACTCAAAATAGGCAGCTGTGGGAGAAATGTCTAGAACTTGAAATCAATTTCCTATAAGTTAATAATATACCTATTGCTTCGTAAAAGGACTCCACATAGGATAATGGGTTCCTTGATGACATTTAACACACCTTGATTTACAGGCAACTTTTAGGAATACTTAACATGAAATAGGAGAGGGCCCATTGGGTTATTGTGGATGGTAATAACACCTGGGGAATAGCTATGTTTTAGCGTCATTTATAGCAGCAGTGATGTATACTGGTTAAAATATATGCATGTGTGCAACCAGCCTACAATGTATTATTTAAGTATACCAAGCAGGGATGGAGCTTCTTTTCTGTTTAGTGCCAAGAGCACTGGTAACACTCATTGAAAGCTAAGGGCAGTCATGTCTGGCTAGCATATAGTACAAATTTTCCTTTTTATAAATCATTGGACAACAAATGGCAAGGCCCCAAATAGCAGGTAAAAATGCAAAGTTATTATAGATCCTTTAGCCTGACGAAGATAAGTGAGTGTATCAGGTAAAATTTTCTCACCGAAGAATTCTTTTTCAGTGCTACTTATATCTTTCAAAAGATGGATGCCAGTGGTGGCTCATACCTATAATCCTAGCTACTCAGGAAGCTGAGATCTGAGAACTGTGGATCAAAGTCAGTTCGGGCAGGAAAATCTGCAAGACTCTTGTCACCAATTAACCATCAAAAAACTGGTAGTGGAGCTGTGGCTCAAGTGGTAGAGCACTAGCCTTGAGCAAAAAAGCTCAGGGACAGCATTCAGGCCCCAACTTCAAGCTCCAGGATGCCCCCCCCCCCCCCCCCCGCCTGCCTGCAACCAAGAGAAAAGGTCCACAGAGCTTGTGTTACAACTAAATAAATAGGCAATTCTGAAGAAGTCAAATTCAAGGATCCAAATTATTAGGATGTAATGGAAATTAAGATGTGTGAAGTATAATGTGTGTGATAAAATATTAAGCCTAACTGTAACCAAATGGCAAAACTGAGATGCTATGAATTTCCCAATAAATAATCCTGAATTTTATTTTAGCAGATGATTTCAGGGGTCACAGAGGAGTTTCTTTGGGAAATGCATTGGCCCTTTAAGTATAAGTGATATTCTGGAGGGACATTCTTCTGCCATAAAGATTGGGGTAACAAAATAGAGATACTGGTTGGCCACTGTTGCTGATGAACTCTTTTGACCTGCTCAGGTTTTCTTCCGTTTGTCCCATGAACAGGCTGTTTCTACCATGAGCCTCCAGGAGTTCTGGTGTGTGTGTGTGTGTGTGTGTGTGTGTGTGTGTGTGTGTGTGTGTGTGTGTGTGTGTGTGTGTGTGTCAGTACTAGGGTTTAAATTTAGGGCTTCACACTCTAGAATAGCCTTTATGCTAAGGCTGATACTCTGCTTTAGCTATACCTCCACTGCTGTTTTTTTGCTGGTTAATTGAAGATAAGGGTCTCAGATATGTCTGTATGGGTTGGCTTTGAACCTTGATCCTCAGATCTCAGCCTCCTGAGGATCTAGGATTACAAGTGTGAGCCATCAGTCTTCAGCTAGATCCTTGTAGGTTTAAAAGCTTATAGATCTAATGCAGCCATGTACTGGATCTTCACGCCTGTAAACTAGTTATGTAGGAAGCTGAGACCTGGAGATTGCAGTTCAAGGTCAGCCAGGGCAGGAAAGTTTGTGAGGTTCTTATCTCTAGTTAGCCAAAAAAGCTGCAAGTAGAGCCGTGGTTCAAGTGGTAGAGCACTAGCCTTGAGTGAAAAAGCTTAGGGACACTGCCTAGACCCGGAGTCCATGCCCCAGGTTTTGCGGGGGGAGAGGGACAGGGGGCAAGACAACTTAGTGTTCGAAAGAAGCAACTTTAGACAAATAATTCCTACTTAATCAACTGATTGATGAGTGGACAGTCTGAAAGTTTGTGCAAAGAGCCTGGGCTGTGTGTGCATCTTGATTTATGAGTGAATGCCATTTCCTGTCTGAAAGTATTGTTGTGCCAAGTTGCAAGACCACCCCCAAGAAGACCACCGAGATTCAGACACTCCGAAATGCAAAAGCAAGGCAAGGCTTTATTTAACGAGCTGCCAACTCGGGCCTCGTCCTACCCACCGACACAGCGGAGGTTAGGAGGGAGCCTCGAGCTGTGATTACACAGGGCTTATAAAGGCAAAGAACAAGGTTACAACAATCAGCTGTGCAAGCAAGATTAGAACACAGGTACAAATCTGATTGGCTCAGGGTTCGATTCTAAAATGGGGTTCACGTGGTGGGGCCTGACTTCAAAGTCTGGCACCTCATTTCCCCCTTTTTCTTTTTGGTACCTTGGGAGCCAATCATGGCTCCATTCTGTCCATTTCAATGGCTTGCATGTCTAGGGGATGATATAGAGGTAAGGCATGGGCCAGTAGGACCCAATGTAGTAACCAAAGGGCCTGTCACCATTTCTTACAAGAATATTCTCTGTACCTCTGTTCTGCATGTCTCTAGTTTATCCTGCCTCATCTTCCCAAAAACAACTCTGGTCCCTTGATTTTAAAGGGGGGCTGATGGGTGAAGATCATCCATCTTCTGTAATTTCTTCAGGCTGACTCAGGGGCGTTGACCTTACCTAGCCAGGAACCTATAACCTTAGTCTACTTTTCCAAGGGACTGCAGGATTGCTGCAAACTGAAAATTAACTTTCAGCTATACAGACTTACCATTAGCTCTATAGTGTTTAGTATCCAAATGTAAGCAACAAAATAATACATAAACTTCTCAACTGTGCTCTAAGGGTCAGGTGGCTATACCCGTATTCCTGAGCAAGCTCAAAACTACCTAAAATAAGGGGGTCACCTCACTTTGGAGTGAGCTGCCAAAATGACATCAACACTAGCCAGGGTAGTAAGGAAAGAAGGCAAAAAAGAAAATTATAACAATATTCAGTCTAACTTTCTTTTCTTGAGGCGAAGGCGAAGCGGCTGAGTTGGGTGCTTGGAGACCTCCCATGTTCCATCACGGTAGTTGTCATCCAGGGCAAAGGGGTCAGCTGGCCTGGCGTGGGAGCAATGGACCCAAGTGGTGACGCCATCTACTTTAAGGGCCGTGGGAGTAGTCAGTAGCACCACGTAGGGTCCCTTCCATCGTGGTTCTAAGGATTTGGAGTTATGCCTCCGGACGAACACCCAATCTCCTGGCCTGAATAAATGGGGGATAGGGACAGAAGCAGAATCATATAATGCCTTGAGTTGGGGCCACATTTTCTTGTGCACGAGCTGCAAATAATCAAGTTTACACAAAAATTCAATATCATCCAAATCAGTGAGCAATTCAGTCTGAAGGCTAGGGATAATGGGCGGAGGGTACCCGTACATTATTTCAAAAGGAGTAAAGCCAAGTTGATAGGGAGAATTTCTTACCCTAAGTAGAGCAAAAGGAAGGAGTGACACCCAGTCTGCGCCAGTCTCTAAGGCCAATTTAGTTAAGGTCTCTTTTAGAGTCCGATTCATTCTCTCTACCTGTCCTGAACTCTGGGGTCTACAAGCACAATGCAATTTCCAATCTGTCCCCAGTGCAGCGGCTATTCCCTGACTTACTTTTGAAACGAAAGCCGGTCCGTTGTCCGACCCAATGGTGGATGGGAAGCCATACCTGGGTAGGATTTCTTCCAGATCTTCTTAGCCACTACATTCGCAGTCTCATGCTTTGTTGGATAGGCTTCAACCCATCCTGAAAATGTGTCTACAAAAACTAGCAATTTGTAATTTCTGTGAAATCTACTTCCCAATACACACCTGGCCTATTCCCACAGAGGCGAGCTCCTTTAGTAATCTGTTGATTGGGGGCATTGGCAAGCTGACAGGCCTTTAACAGATCTCAATAAGGACACAATTTCAGGTCTACAAGCTTTCTTTACTAAACAGATGTATGAGCTTAAAATTCTCACTGCCAGTCAGGGCTTTGAGTAAATGCGGGGGGTGAGATTTTAATCTATCCTCTCATTTGACAAACTTACCCTTACTAACCACTATCACAGATGACTGGCAAATTCCTGCCCAGTAGACAGACATGGGCATTGGAAAGGCATGCTTACGAACTATTCTTCTAGGACTTCCCAGCTTTAACTTTTGAAAGGCCAACAGTAGTGACTCTAGGATCTGACACCATCTCTGCCATCCAAGCAGTGGCTTACTGCCTCTGGATGCTCCATCACTTTTGTCCCAGGAGGAGTGACTTTCGACTTGGACTCAGGGCCTGAGTGCTGTCCCTCAGCTCTCCAGCTCAAGACTAGCACCGTACCACTTTTGAGCTCCACACCACTCCGTTCCCAGCACTCTGCTGGCTGATTACAGACAAGTCTCTCACAGGGACCTTTCTTTGCCCGGGCTGGCTTCGAACCGCAGATTCAGATCAATGAGTCTTATAAGGGGCCACTTTACTCCAATTATAAGCAACAAGGTGGTCCACACAGAAGTAGTTTTTAAGCATGCTCTCTTACCTGGAACTTATTAAGGGTCAGTATTAGATCTTGACAAACTTGTAGGAATCACCTGTGCTTCTCTGTGGGCCTGCTGGAAACTGTTACAAAAAAACCTACAAAGAAGCTGGAATGGCAATTAAACATTTTGGTAGCCATAATTCTCCTTTTCTCACTTTGCAATAATTATTTAGGACAATTTTACTTCCAAATTTCTTCCAAAAGGCTACAAAAACAAAACAATTAATACAAAAGGAGGAAAACACACAGGCCTAAGAAAAGTTACGAGTTGGAGATCTCCCAAGCTGGCCCACAACCTCCTACAAGGGTGCAGAAGGAATGGACCCGAGTTGGCCCACAACCTCCTGTAAGAAGGAGTGGACCCGAGTTGGCCCACAACCTCCTGCAAGGGTGCAGAAGGAGTGGACCCGAGTTACGAGTTGGAGATCTCCCAAGTTGGCCCACAACCTCCTGCCAGGGTACGGGAGGAGTGGACCCAAGTTGGCCCACAACCTCCTGCCAGATAAGCAGAAGGAGCAGACCCAAGTACAAGGTGGGCGGGTTGAGTCTCGTTTAGGAGGTCCTCCTGGTCAGTTCTGGCCAAAAACCAAACTGACTCGCGCCCTACAAGTATAAGCAAAAGCAAAACAGACAGACAAATTACAGGACAAGACAAATGAACAGTGCTGTTTTCTTACCTTCGGAGTCTGGGATCTCGGGGTCTCTGGGGCTATCCCGGACGAAACCCCAAATGTTGTGCCAAGTTGCAAGACCACCCCCAAGAAGACCACCGAGATTCAGACACTCCGAAATGCAAAAGCAAGGCAAGGCTTTATTTAACGAGCTGCCAACTCGGGCCTCGTCCTACCCACCGACACAGCGGAGGTTAGGAGGGAGCCTCGAGCTGTGATTACACAGGGCTTATAAAGGCAAAGAACAAGGTTACAACAATCAGCTGTGCAAGCAAGATTAGAACACAGGTACAAATCTGATTGGCTCAGGGTTCGATTCTAAAATGGGGTTCACGTGGTGGGGCCTGACTTCAAAGTCTGGCACCTCAGTATGAAGCATAACAAAACCTTTATTTAATTTTATTGGGTGCTATGGAAACAATTATAGTCTCCTACATGAAAATAAAACATAATAAAATATCTTTCATACCTTTAGGTCTTTTTTATGTATTTAAATTTAGCTTATCAATGTATTTTTGGTATATAGTCATTGTAAAAAATTGATACTTTGGTTTAGATCCTACAGAACATTGGATGCTTGAGTTATTTGTGCCCCAAATACACATAATCTTGTTTTTCAGAGCATAGTACTTATAAAACTCTAAAGTTTGTAAAAAAAAAAAAACCCAAAATGAAACAACAACAACAAAAAAACCCTCCCCACAATATCTTAAAATCAGGCCTTGGGTTTTATGTCATGTGAGCCCATTTCCAATCAGTAGAACATGATTGTTTTTCCTTGTTTCAGATAACTAGAAAACAAGCACATGGATTGAAATACAGCCAGACGTAGAATTTGCCATTAGTATAAAAACCTTCAGTCAGATTCATTTCAGTGTTTTCATTTATGTGGCGATATTATCCAAAAGCTTTTTCCATAAGTTAAACATACAAGCCAGAAAAGTTGCAATACCACGGTTTTTTTTATCCCACACAAACAAGATTTACAGCTGATCACAGATACACTTTGTTCTAACCCTCCTGGAAAAGCAGAGCAGGAGGACAATATTGAGAGCTATGAAAGAAATAAACTCTCAGCCAGCATGCCTAATAGGGAAACTGAGGCTAGGATAAGTCAAACAGCTAGTGAGTGTCTGTCCTGCAGTTGCCGCTTGGGTCTTCTTGATTGGGGATGGTGTACTTTTGGTGTTGTCTAGGGTTTGGGTTCATTTGGTTGCTCATTAAAGAAATGAAGGTCAGGAAAGTATTTAAAGCAGATATAGTAGGTTTATTTGAAAGTGGAAGGAACAGTGGCACAGACTCCTTGTTCAAGGAGGGATGGCAGAACTTCGAGACCAAAGGCTCCCTTAGATATACAGGGTCCCCTGTTCTCTGATTGGTTAATGGGTGGGTATGAGCTATGCGGAGTCTTGTGGTTGGTTCCCCTGCTTTGGAGCAAGGTGGTGGAAGCTACCCTATGATTGGATTCCTCAACTCTGTGCATGGGGACAGAAAAGACTCCTGATTGTGTGGAGGGTATGAGAACCCCTGGTGGGGCACAGAGCAGTGGAGTGCCCATGTACTAGGGGTCTGATGGGAACAAGGCAGGAATCCCTAGCTGTTGTCACATTTCCATGCTATATTGGAGCCTGGTCCTGGCTGCCTGGCTGACTTCTTAGACAGGAAAGCCTAACTTGGAAATGGCAGAGGACATACATCTCCCAGGTTTATGGGTTTGCTTTGCAGACTGCCGGATCTTTGTGTCTCCTTTCTGTTAACCAGCTTCCCCACTCCACCCTTCCCCACCTCTTCCAGTTGCCATGTGGCTTTGGGAATTGAAAAGCTGTGCCTTCACCCAGAGGAATTCTGGGTATATTTTCAGCTTCTCTATTTGGAACAAGCAGGAAGCACATCCCCAAATCAGCAAAAATTTCCTGTGGTTTTCTGAGTGTCCAGTCACTCCTAGGACACTTCTAGGACACTAAGAAGAAGCACAAATGTCTCCTGTCTCATGCTGTGATTGTTCCTTAAGCAATAAACAATGGCCTTTATGCTTTTCTGCTCTAAAAAGACCATAAAATATGGTACCTTTCCTGTGCTATGTACCTAACCGGGTTCTGAGACCTTTGCTTCATCTTCATGTCGAGTCTTTTAGGTACCTGTCATGTTCCAGGACACCTGTGTTTTCTTGAAGATAATCCATTGTAAATCTGCTTGCTTTAAGTCTACCAAGCTTTGGGAGATGGAAATGTTGAGTCTCTTCTGCTACCTTTGAGCAATAGCCCACCTGGTGCAATCACCTGTCGGACCTGTTCAGAATGTTTGCCATGTATTTTACTAATCACCTCTTTGTTATATTTCAGGAGATTCCTGCTGCAAAAGCAGAGGCAGTGCTGGAATCACTTCACAAAACTTACAATTCCAAGGCTCTAGTTCAATGCGAATTGTGCACATTCTCCAGCATCAGTAGGTGGTGCTGGGATTAGCAAGCACAAGACAGCAAATTACTATTACTTTGTGCTGGAAATATCATCTATGAAATTAATTTGGCTGATATTAAAAACAGTGCTAATTGTAGGCTCACTAGGCACAATACACTTTTATTAGCATAAACTGTTTTATTGTGTAATTATTATTTACTTGTAATGCAATCATCTTATCAATGTGCCGGGATTTTGTTTCCTTTGCAATTATTTCTCGCTATTGCCCATCAATAACAATATAGCAGCTGAACAATAAACAATCGAACTAGACCTTTCTGATATGAGACACATGCTAGTTATAATCATCAAATGATGTTTTGGTAGTAGTGTTTTCAGAGTAAATAATTCTTATTTGTGAAAGTAGATAGTTGGAACACACACACACACACACACACACACACACACACACACTAATTTTCCCTCCTTGGAAAGCTCTATCTGGCTATCTAGCTATTTATGATGGACTGCCAAGTCAGCTCTTACTTTTCTATGCTGATGGATTGTCTTTCTACTCAGTAGAACTGTCCATGTGCTTCTGACAATTCAATGAAGGTTCAATGCCTTTTAAAATTGCTGTTCTTTTTTTTTTTGCCAGTCTTGGGCCTTGGACTCAGGGCCTGAGCACTGTCCCTGGCTTCTTTTTGCTCAAGGCTGGCACTCTGCCACTTGAGCCACAGCACCACTTCTGGCCTTTTCTATATATGTGGTGCTTGGGAATCGAACCCAGGGCTTCATGTATGCGAGGCAAGCACTCTACCACTAGGCCATATTCCCAGCCCTAAAATTGATGTTCTTAAGTAGTTGTACAAAGGTTACAATTCCATAAGTCAAGTTACGAGTACAATGCTTTTTGAAGATGTCTTCCACCATTCTTCCCCATTTCCTCCTACTGTTCCTACCCCCAAGTTACATAGTTTACTTTTTTTTTTTTTTTACATAATTTAATGGAATTGACTGACTCAATTTGCTCATGAAGGCTCAATTCTTTTTTTTTTTTTTTTTTTTTGGCCAGTCCTGGGCCTTGGACTCAGGGCCTGAGCACTGTCCCTGGCTTCTTCCCGCTCAAGGCTAGCACTCTGCCGCTTGAGCCACAGCGCCGCTTCTGGCCGTTTTCTGCATATGTGGTGCTGGGGAATCGAACCTAGGGCCTCGTGTATCCGAGGCAGGCACTCTTGCCACTAGGCTATATCCCCAGCCCCATGGCTCAATTCTTAACAATACTTAGAGATGAAGTCCAAGGTTGGGAGATCATAGATAAATATGGAGAACACTCTTTTTGCAAGATGGAATAAAAAGCATTCATTTGAAAAATGGAGACATACTATTTGTTTATGCTTACATCAAAGTTAAAAGAGTATTTTATCTTATCCATCATCAGATTTATATTTTCCCAGGTATTGTATATACAAATATATACATATGTAAACTTAAGGCAAAGTTTCATTTTCAGGAATTCCTTTTTCTTTAAATACAGTAAGGCATAAACTGTCTAAATTGCTTCAGGGACATATCTCTCTTGCCAAACTTGAAAATCAAGTCACCTTAGTCTTATTAAGCTAGGTGCTAAAGATTAAAAAATAATTTAGTTCCATTCAGAAGAAAATGCATGCTTGGAGACAGAAGGATCCTCTTCACTAAGTCTAACTATGAGTCAAGTGGGAAAATGCTTTACACTGTTGTCGTGTATAAATACTTGTTTCATAAGGGCCAAAAATTTTTGATAAATATTATAACTTCCCTAAAGTATTCTTAGATATAAATGACTGAAACAGTTTATAGTTTCCAGAGGACAGAGGCTAAAAAATAGATAATAAAATACAGTGAAATGCTTACATAGTAGGCAAAAATTCAGCCTATGTTTTTGTAACTGCACTCAGCTTCAGGCAGTGTCACCTACCTATGAATTTCATGTTAACAGCCCAACAGGAAAAAGGGGCTTGAAAAGTTTAAGATGAATAGTTGGAATAGTAGCTCCTTTTTTAGAACTATGGATTTAATATTCAAAATCCATACTCACTTTAAGAGGTGCAAAGATGTATTAGAATAAAATTTCCTAGTAGCATAATTTTATTAATGTATTTATTATTAATTAATTAATGCTAATACCAGGGCTTGAACCCAGAGCCCAAGCTCTGTCCCTTAGCTTTTTCATTTGAGGCTGGAGCTTTGCTTCTCTATTCTGCATGTGTCCACTTGCTAATTGTTGCTTCACTGTAACAGGAGATTCTTTACATTTTAGTTTTTCCTTTGATATATATATATATATATATATACACATAGACACATATGTATATATATAATTTATTTGCTTATTTTCATTTAATCCTTTGGTGAATAAAGATAATGAAGAACAGAAAATTTGACAAAGTTCTTTGAACTACAAGTTGGGAAATGTTAAAACAGTTCTAAGCTATGTACTCAGCCTATATTTTAAATGAACACAGTGGAGGTAGAAACACACACACACACACACACACACACACACACACACACACACAGAGTTCTTTTGTTGAACTGATACTTGTCACTGTTAGATGTTTTATATGCTTTCCACCCAAGAACACTTCAACAGACTTTTCCTGGTCTAACTCCTCTTTCTTCTTTAAGAAATTACCTAACTCCATTGTGAAAAAAATTCCAGGCAGCAAACCTCTGCCCTGATTTGGAGTAGGAGTGGGAGAGATGGGTGGAAGGAGGGGCCGCTATTTCTTCACAAACTATCTCCTATATCCTCATGACACCTCAACTACCTGTTAGCATATTCATCACTGTTCATCTTGTATTGAGTTATTTATGTATCTATTTCTTCATCTGGTAGAGTTCTATGGAGATGAACTGAAATAAGTCACCTTATCTGATCCTTCTATTATGGTTTGGAGCATAAATGTCCTCCAAAGGCTCATGTGTTATTGTGGCACTTATTGGGAGGTGGTGGGACTTTTAAGAGGTGATGTCTACAAAGAGGAAGCTATGTGATTGGGGTCATGCCATCAAAGGGAGCACTGTAACCTCTGCCACTTCTCTCTCTCTCTCTCTCTCTCTCTCTCTCTCTCTCTCTCTGTCTCTCTCTTTCTCTCCTTCCTAGCCTATAGGCTGTGGGTGCACATAATCTGGTAGTGCTCTGCACCATGGCTTTGTGTTCTCTGCAAGCCCGAAAACAGAGAGTCAACTGACCATGGCCTAAAACCCATGAAACCATGAGCCAAAATAAACCTTACTGCTTTTTAAGTGGATTCTCTTGGGTATTTTGTCATAGTGCTGGAAAGCTAATGTGTCTTATAAGTTAATCACCTCTCCTGTGTTTTTCTTCTGTCTTTATGGGTATCACAGGTTCCATGTCTATGCTGAAAGAATGACTTTCAGTGTCCAGGTCATCTCCCAACAATGAAAATGGCTTATTTCAACATCAAAGCTTAGTGGTGAATCCTTGAGGCCTTCTGACCTTAGGACCTTACTGTGAAGAGGTAAAGCCCTTTGAAAGACACATCTGTGTCAGTTCTGAAAAGTCACCATCAGGAATAGACCAAATTCATTTCCACATATACTGTCCGGCAAGAAGAACTCCATCCCTGTAGGCACTTTGATCTTACCTGGATTTCTCAAACCTAATTTGAATCAGGTGTGAGTAGGTGAGAGTGTTTGAAGAAGAGGCCCCTTGGGGCTTCTAGAAACTTTCTGCTCCTAGGATGTCACCTTACTGTTTCCTGCTTTCTTGAAACAAATTTACATTTTTGTGTGGAATGATGAAGAGGGCAGTTTGAGCCCCAGGTCAGATTACCGATGCAACTTATTGTGTATCCTTCTCTGTGCCTCAGTTTCCTCATCTGATATGTTGGTTTAATAATAGGATCTATTTCTATGGCATCTTGGTGATTAAACAAGTGAATACATGTATAGGTTAAAACCATGACTGGCATGCAGAAAGCGGTGCTTTTCATCTAGTGACATTCGTTACACTATGGCTTATCTGCCTTCAAAGTTTGACTTTTCCTCTAACTCTGATAAATCAAATGCTGTCAATGACTCATGCTTCCTTGTTTCTCAGGAGAAAGGATATTAATCAGTCCTGGGTGAGAATGGCATGTCCCTGGGTATCTCTGCAATTGATGACCTGACACCCAAATCTATCCATCTCTCCTTTGAGGTCCTATGAAAAACAAAAACAAACAAGCACTCCACCTTCTCCACCCCCACAACATTTTATTTGGCATAATTTTTTCTTAGAGACCTTCCTTCAGAAGGAGAACTAAAGTGCTATGTAAATAGTGAAGTAGTTAGGCTGGTACTAAAGAGCCTTCTTTATTTTTCATATACCTTTCTTTGGTGGGTAGTTTAAATAGGACATATACATGCACATGTGTGCATACACACATTTTAAAATGGTAATGACAACAAAATGACTAGCAGATAATTAAGTAAACAAATCCCAAGCACAGGTAGGCTACCTATAGTAGTATATTTGTCAGTATATGTTATATGATGTATCTGAATAGAGAAAGAAGCTTACTTTGATGCTTTGATAATTTCCCAACTGAGTTTTTTTTCTTTTATATTTCAAAAGGGCTTGGGATGTAGCTAAATGACAGAGTACTTGTCTGGTATGTACAGGGTCCTGGGTCCCATCCTCACACTGTAAAAAATAAAATAAAATCAAAACCCAAACCAACCAACCAAAGCTCTGAATATGGGAATCACTGTGGAAGACCTAGGTATCTTCATTTAACACCTGTACCCCTCAGACTCTATATAAGCATCAGGGGCTCTGGGTGCTCAGCCTGCTGGGGGTGTACCAGTAAGCCATGGAGAACAGAAGGAGGATTGAGATAAGTTCACAGGTAGCAAATAGTTGTGCAGGAACAAGGTCAACAGCTGTTGTAAATGGACTCTGGACTCCTCATAAAATAATAGCGTTGAGCCAAATGATCTCCAGTGTCCTATCTGTATCTCAGATAGACAAAGGAGAGCAGAAAAAGGGTTTATTGCATAGACCTTGGGTAAACTCTTCATATGGAGTTAATTATTAATTGTGAGTATGTTCCTAACTTCCCTTTTGCATATACACACATACATGCATGCTCTTTACATCATCTGATGTTTCTGACTCAGAGATGAAAAGTAGGAAACTGAAGATACCAACGTATTTTTGTTTTTAACTCTTGGACAGTTTTTATGAGTGAGAGGATTTAGCCTAGTAATCAATTTGTGTATGCATTTACTTCCTTTAGCCATTCTAGTTTTTTTCTCATTAGTAATAAGAAATAAAGAATTGCTCAGATATCAAATTGCGTGTGGATTTTCATCATACAGACACATAGCCATGCGCGCGTGCACACACACACACACACACACACACACACACACACACACACACACACTAAGATGAACCTAAAGCCAGATAGTACCTTTGTTTTTTCATTATGGTTTCAATAAAAAAAAAAAAATTAGGAATTTTTTTCTTACGATCGCATGTTCTTTCCCTGTAGCAGGACAGGAGGATATACATGGCCCTCCTCTCTGTTATTCACAAATTGAAGCTGAAAAGCAAGATGAAGGATGAAGACATCAGTAAATGCTAAATAATTGACTCATGATGACACTTGGCTTCTTGTCTGTTAATGGCTGTTATTGTTACAGGAGGGGCTCATTACTTCCTAGGTGTGGTCCCCTACTAGGGTCAGATCAGTTTATCAGAGACCAAATAAGCACATGTGATATAATTAGAGCTGGATGACCAGCAAAGCAACCTGCTCTTGCCATTTAAAAGAAAAATACTCACTTTTCCTTGGCAGCCACACCTTCTAATTACTTGCAAATGTTTAAGACCCATTATCTTCAAAGTTTAAAGAAAGACAGTAAAAAGAGGGGGGCAAAAAGCACACATCATGGAAACTCCAAGGATCAAAGGCCTTGGTTAACCAGCCACTGTGCTTTTGTTGAGGGGGGGGGGGCAATCACCAAAGCCCCACCACAGAGTGAATGAATGAGTTGGCAGCTATTAGGCAATCCAGGTGGCCTGCAACAGGAGGTTGCATGGAACCTATTGCCTATGACCCACCCATTCACCTACCTCCTTTGATGACTGACTGTTAAGCAAGAAGTGGTGGTGTTGAGTGTGTAGGAGGGATGAATTGAGTTTTCCAGAACTGAAGTGGTTAAATGCTGCCACCTTTCTTTCCCTTACTATCTGCAAGGGAGGTGCTTTTCTCCAGGAGTCCTTTTGGAAGGGCCTTGCCCCTAGGCATCTGTCCTGCTGGGAAACTTTATTCTCTGCTGTTAGGGAGACATCCAGCACTTCTTTACATTCTTGAGGGAGCTGAGCTCCCTGTTTTCTTTCTGGAGTGTTCAGGCAGAACAAGATTGCAAAGAGAGATAGCTTCTGAGCAAGCACAATGAGAAATCCATTAAGCATGAGCTCAGTTGAGTTCAGCTAGTTGTCTCCATATGACATCAACGCTTTGGATTTAAAATGGAATTGGTGGAGTAGCTACGTGTGGAGTAGCTGGTCAGGTATTTTCAGATATGCAGTCACACTGCTGAGATAAAACATGTTTTCCTTTTGCTTTCTCTCATTCCTGCATCTTGAAAGGTCATTGTGTTAGTCTAATTCTCATCGCGGTGACAAAATACCTAAGGAAATCTATTTAAAAGGAAGAAAAAGAGGCAAATCTACTTTTATAAGAAGAAATGTTTCAGAGGTTTTTGTCTATGGCTCATTGGTTCTGTTGTTTGGGAGCCTGTGTTGTCTATTATGGCAAGAGAAAAGATGCTCTCTTTCTAGATAGAAGACATCTGCCTAAGTATACCTCCCCATCTCCTGCCAAGTCAAGGCCATTCCCCAATGACCTTACTCTATTCCACTAAGCTCCACCTCCTAAAGATTCTACTGCCACTCAATAGCATTTCTGGCTGATAACCAACCTTTTACCTTTTAGCACATGGGCCTTTGGGGAATCTTTGAGATAAAAACTACCATTACTATATTCTTTTTTTTTTGCCAGTCCTGGGGCTTGGACTCAGGGCCTGAGCACTGTCCCTGGCTTATTTTTGCTCAAGGCTCGCACTCTGACACTTGAGCCACAGCGCCACTTCTGGCCATTTTCTGTATATGTGGTGCTGGGAATCAAATCCAGGGCTTCAGGTGTACCAGGTAAGCACTCTTGCCACTAGGCCATATTCCCAGCCATCATTACTATATTTCTAAGAGTGGAAGCTTTCTACAGTGTTAGGCTATAGGTACAAATGAACATTCTATTCCTGTATTCCTGAATGCTGCTCTAACAGTGTATCTATAAATCTCCCAAAGAACTTTGGCCTTTGAGCAAGGATACTATGGAAGTTCTTTTGACTATATTGGCCCATTGAACTGTGGAGATGTTTCTAGAAGTTTCAGGAACGTATTAAGAGGATTTAAGATGAAAGAAGCCACATGTTCTGGTCTGGAGTGAATTCACAGATATATTTTTCTTTTTAAAAATTCTGTTCTGGGGGCTGGGGATATGGCCTAGTGGCAAGAGCGCTTGCCTGGTGTACATGAGGCCCTGGGTTCAATTCCCCAGCACCACATATACAGAAAATGGCCAGAAGTGGTGCTGTGGCTCAAGTGGCAGAGTGCTAGCCTTGAGCAAAAAGAAGCCAGGGACAGTGCTCAGGCCCTGAGTCCAAGCCCCAGGACTGGCCAAAAAAAAAAAAAAAAAAAAAAAAAAAAAAAAAAAAATTCTGTTCTGCTTGTCTGTTTTTCTTCCCTCCCACCTCCTTCCTCCCTCCTTCCCTCCTCCCTCCCTCATGGCTGGCCTCCTTCCTTCTCTTCATTTCTTCCTTTCAGTGCCACCAATGTTGTGTCTGTTTTGCTACTTGCAAGTAACTTAGGGGGATATTTTCTGTGTATTAAATTAATCTAGGTGATTATTCTTTCCACTCTATATTCTTTATGATAGCTAATAAAAATGAGAAGATATCAGAAATGTATAGATTATTTAAAGAAATATCTCTAATTAGCTTGCCACTTGGAATGGTCATACTTGGGATTGTCCCACACAAACTGCCATGTTGTCACTTAATGTTTTGTTCAGCCATACCAGACTTTATTTTTTATTAAAATATGCTCCACTTGACCACACAGTGCCTCTCTTCCTTTGAATTTTTATGCTACTTTTAGTCCTTTAAAAAGGACAGGATTTCTAAACTTCTCTCTTAAAGTTAAAAACCATTTTTAGTATCTGTTAAGTGTTCATGTTGTGTTCAGCACTTAACCAATGCTATAAATGTTGCACTATATGAGAACCATATGATACAGACTCCCTCCTGGAGGTTTGAACATTGGAGAGTAGAGCTACTTATACCCTGTTTGGGTTGAGTGTGTATGTGTTTCTAGTGCATATATATGTACACATGTGTCTGAAACCAATACAATGTGGACATGAATGTGTACATACATACACACACACACACACACACACACACACACAGTAATCCTTTTAAAATTTGAAGTCTTAGACCAGAAGAAAAACATATGGATGACAGAGTGTCATCAAAACTGAATGAATTTCATTAATATAAAACAAAGAGGGGCTGGGAATGTGGCTTAGTGGTAGAGTGCTTGCCTAGCATGCATGAAGCCCTGGGTTTGATTCCTCAGCACCACGTTAATAGAAAAAGCAGGAAGTGGCACTGTGGCTCAAGTGATAGAACACTCCCTTGAACACAGAGAGGCTCAGGGACAGAGCCCAGGCCCTGAGTTCAAGCCCCAGGACTGGCAAAAAAAAAAAAAAAAGAAAGAAAAGAATAGATAAATAAATGCTGTATGATTCCACGTACATGAAAATCTTGAACATGCAAACTATTGTGTGCAGATGGAAAACGATTCAGCATTCCTGGATAGGAAAGGGGGCACAGATGTTATCTTAAGTTAAAACTCCCTTGAGAATTTATAGAGTGTGGCAAAGGAAATACTTTACTATAGATCAGGTGAAAGATTAAACCAGGAAACAAAGGTTTCCTACTTCTAATTACTATTTCTTTCATCTCTTTCAGTCATCTCTTTGGAGAAAAATATCTAATGGCCTCTATTTACCAATCAGATTATTACCATAATGGGTTCATGTCCTAAAGACAACACATTAAAATAGATGCTGTGGCTGAGTTCAGAGATTTCATGCAATATGGACTTTGTCATTTCTCTACTGTACGCACGCAGGTTTTCCGATAAAATATACCATTGAGTCATCACATGCACCCAATGTTTTGTTCCTATAGATCAAACTCCTCATTTTTACGAACTCTGTCATCTTCTTATACACATATGTACACAGACACACACACACACACTTAGTTTTCCAGACTGTGAAGGGTCTACACGAAGCAAATCACTATCTCTTTTTAAATCTGACTAGAGTTTGTTGGCCCATAATGCTTCAACACAAAGGAGCACAGGAAAGATGGGGAGCAGTCACAGCTCTGCACCTGCAGAGGCACAAACACCCCATGGCACCGAAATGATGGGGTACATGGTGTTTGCTTTACCTGGAATGTGACAAGGTTGCAGATTAGCAACCTTGTAAGCAGGAAAGGTAAGAAAACATGGCATGCTACCTCTGTAGAACACGTGCTAAGCCATGAACTTGAGTTCATCCTATGCCTAGCTACATTTTTTTCAAGTAAACTTGGTTGCCTGACAGCTGCCATTTACTAGTCACAGAAGGAAATGTGTTCAAAGGTGAAGAGAAGAACCACTCTCCAAAAGACCACTTTCCGTCTTTATTATACACCAGTGAGCCATTCTGGTTTGTAACTGCCCTGTGCTGTGACTAATGGACCAATTCTGAGCTCCTTTTGCTGACTCAGCTTGCTAGAGCAGTTGGGTTTTGTCTTTAAGACGCTGGTGTCTGCACCTGAGAGAACCAATTTGCTCCTTCATGGAACTAAAACCAACTGTTGTTTGCAATAGATCCTAGGAATTGAAAAGCAGTTATTAGATTACACTACCAGGGAGAACACCCCCACACAACACCCCCCCACACATGCATGCACCCCTACCACACACACACACACACACACACACACACACACACACACACACACACGCCCATACCAGTTGTTGTCTCCTGATGATCTTGATTTTGAGATTTACCTAACTTCCAACAAACAAGAGAACAAGAAGGCAAACAAGAACAACAAACAACCCCCCCCCCAAAAAAAAAAAAACAAAAACCTACAGACTCAGTCTAGGAGCTTGGCCCTAAAGTCTTTACATCTAGTTTGTGTTTCACCAACAAAAATCATGTCCCCAAAGGACTGCTTCTTCCTCATGGAATAAAATACTTCAAACTTTCCAATGTTATTTATGATCAGGTTCAGGGACATGGCCTTCTCTCAGGGTACAGTCAAGTTTGCAGAGGAGGTGAGCTTCCTCCACAGAAACAAACTCATGAAAAATACAGGAAGCTCTGCAGGGACTAATGATCCAGCTCTCCTACTACACTTGATTCATACAGAACAACAATTGGCAAACAGAATAAGAGAACCCAGAGTATTTAATATTCTTGACCCAGATACCTTTCTGAATCCAGGCACATCACAAAATGGTAACATCCACAGGCATAGAGAAAAGTCAGTGACGCATAAACACAGCAAAAGTCACAGGGGCAATTCAGGACACCCCGCCACAACCCAAAGAAATGTTTCAGTTATGTAAGTACTTGGTAATACTTGCCATTTAAATGTGCCTTATCCATACTCAGAATACTTTGCCCTCTATAAATAATACACTATAAATCATCGCTATCGCGTCTTAGTTTTCTTGTTCAAGTAAGAGATTGAAAAGAACAAGGTTTTGTTAAAGCCTAGGGGAAAAAAAAAAAAAAAAACAACAACCTCCCGAAGCAATGTGACATGGGCGAAACCTTTTATGGTCCTTTGGAATGTTTTCAAAAGTACAACACCATTTGCGTTACTTCTTGCTATGGATTTGAATTGCATCCCTCACCCTCACTTCTAAATTCTTAGATAGAAGCCTAAATTCCTAAGGTGAGTGTCTAACATGAATCAAGGAGGTCATTCATGTTAAATGGGGCCACAAGGGCCTCTGTATCTTGTAGGATACAGAATAGAAGATGAGGAATAGATAGCAGAGCTCTTTCTGTTTTGTGTAGAAACAGAGGGAAGGAATCTGTCTATCTGGAAGTTGGTACTTCGCCAAGTAATGAATTGCCCAGAATCTTGACTTTAGACTTTGTCAGCTTCTAGAACAATGAGAAATAGGTCTCTGTTACTTAGCCATCTGATTAATCTTTTTAGAACAGCTGAAGTACACTACTGATGGTTCTCTGTCTCTCTGTGTCTCTCTGTCTCTGTCTCTGTCTCTCTCTCTGTGCATATGTGCGTGCATGTGTGTGAGCTTGTGTGCACATGTGCTGGTCCTGGGCTTGAACTCAGAGTCTGAGTACTGTCCCTGAACTGTTCTACCACTTGAACCACAGCTCCACTTCTGGCTTTTTTTTTCTCTCCTCCCTCCCTCCCTCCCTCCCTCCCTCCCTCCCTCCCTCCCTCCCTCCCTCCCTCCCTCCCTCCCTCCCTCCCTCCCTCCCTCCCTTCCTTCTTTGTTGTTTATTGGAAATAAGAGTCACACAAACTTCCCTGCCAGGCTGGCTTTGAACCATGATCCTCAGATCTCAGCCTCCTGAGTATCTAGGATTAGAAGCATGACCCACTGGCACCCAGTTAAAATGGTTCCAATATGCTTTCATGTAAATAATTTATTTTTCTTAAGTAATTCTGAAACTACCCCTATATGGAATGGCTAAGTGTTCATGCAACTGACCAAAAACTGCCCAAGGGCAGGTCTCTTGAGAGTTTTAGAGTTCCTGAGGCTGGGGTCCCTCTAGAGATGGGTGGTCAACACTGCCCTGGCACCTGTTTCATGCTGTTACTACCTCAGTGACCTCTTGCCCCGAGGGAGGTCTTTCATATCCTGGAACTCTGAGGCAGAAAAGATGTCACAGAAGCATGGACATTCTTTGAAGTATTTTTTAAAAATCAATAACAGAGGTTTATTACAGTTCTGGAAGCTATGGAGTTAAAGATCAAGTTAGCAGCAGTGTTCGTTGTTGTTGTTTGTATGGTGAGGGGTTCTCCATGCTTCCAAGTTAATTCCTTATTGCAGGATGTTCTGGAGGGAAAGAGCATAATCCTCACTTGGAGGAAGAGGAGAGAAGCAGAAACAACCAAAGCTGTTTCTCCCATCCATTTCACAAGGCACTAATCTATTCATGAAGGCAGAGCACTGACGACTTCCTAACTTCCCCAAAGTCTCCAAAGTCTCCTCCACAGTGGGACCTAAGTTTCGACATTAACTTCAGAGGCATCACATTCAAACCATAGCATCAGACATGTGGGATGGCTATGGAATTGGGTAACAGAAACACCATGTGGGCCAAAGTTTCCTGGGATTAGAGCTGAAGAAGCAGATTTGGATAATTTGTTCTGACCTTTAAAGTTGCCAAGGATTATATGGCTGTCCAGAGTCCCAGCTCTTCTTTCAAATTGAGTGACAGTATGCCAAGTGCTGGACCATCATCACTCATCTATTTTCAGGAATGGGAGTATTAGTTTTATGGTTTTTTTTTTTTTGGCCAGTCCTGGGCCTTGGACTCAGGGCCTGAGCACTGTCCCTGGCTTCTTCCCGCTCAAGGCTAGCACTCTGCCACTTGAGCCACAGCGCCGCTTCTGGCCGTTTTCTGTATATGTGGTGCTGGGGAATCGAACCTAGGGCCTCCTGTGTCCGAGGCAGGCACTCTTGCCACTAGGCTATATCCCCAGCCCTAGTTTTATGGTTTTTGTAACGCAAAAGGAAGTTTGCTCTTCCTCTATCCACTTGGTTGAGTTCAGTGACATACATTCAACACCATGCAATCCTTATTAGATATATCCTGTCTTTAAAAAAAAATCATTTTATTATATTGCCGGTCCTGGGGCTTGAACTCAGGGCCTGAGAGGTGTCTCTGAACTTTTTTACTTAAGGCCAATACTCTTATACTTGAGCCACAGCTCTACTTCTGGATTTTTGGTCATTAATTGAAGCAAAGAGTCTCATGGGCTTTTTATCCAGGCTGGCTTTGAACCATGGCCCTCAAATCTCAGTCTCCTGAGTAGCTATGATAGTATGAGTCACTGGTAATTGGCTTTAAAAGTTTTTTGAAATGTCTTTTATTTACATATGGTTGTACCCAAGGCTTACAATTTAACATGTCCATGTATGTGTCCAGTACACTTGATCAGAGTCACCTCTTTCGTGATTCCTTGCCCATGGGTCATGCCAAGCTTCCCCCTACGTTCTCATGTACTTCCATTGAGTGCCATGACTGTATTCATCCACCTTTCCCTTCTCCATTCATCTACCCTTTCTCATGAGTTACTTTCCATTCAAAACAGTTCCTGTTTCCTGATCCTCATTTTGCGGTCTGTTGATTGTTCCAGGAGTTGATCCCATGGTGCACTCCTATTTATGCAATACCTAAGTCAGCTTGGTCATGCACATATAAATGTGCCCTTGTGTGTTTACCTCAGACAGGGAAAGGACCATCTGACTCACTATCTGGTGGATCAAATTTTAGAGAGTTCTGTGTAATTCAACAGGGCCATGAGAGGAATAAGTTTATATAAGGTTTTTTTTTTTGTTTTTTTTTTTTTTGACAGAGGCTTGAATTTAGGGCCTGGGCACTGCCCCTGAGCATTTTTGTTTGCTCAAGACTGGCATTCTGTCTATCACTTGAGCCACACCACTTCCACTTCCAGCTTTTTGCTGTTTATTTACAGACAAAAGTTTCACATTTACTGACTGGCCTGGTTTTGAACATCCATTCTTAGATATCAGTCTTCTGAGTAGCTAGGATTGCAGGTATGAGCCACCAGTGCCTATGTTATATAGCTTTTTGAGGCAGTTGATTTTGTTTTCATGCACCCAGGCAATAGGTATGGAAAAAATTTTAAGCACTTTCTTTGTCTTAATTAGATGGCATTACAGTACTCATTATAATAGATAATAGTTGACGTTAGTCAGAACAACTAACTTTCTAATTGAATTGATAAACCAATCAGTTCCCCTAAGGGGCTTTATAGAATACTACATAGAATGAGAATAATTAGATATATTTGTACAATATGGTGAAAATTAAAAGTAAAAAAATATATGATTTGTAACTGTAATTTAGGGTGTTGGATTTTTTTTTCAATGACAATTATCATCAGAGGTTCTCTAGGGAAATTGTTAGAAAAATTTACTTGAACTTTTACAAGTGGAAGAGCTTGAGCCCCAAATTAAACAAGCAGATGGATATCAATTTTTAAATGCACAATTTGCATGTTTTCTATTTACTTAAAGATTGGCTTTATTCTTTGAAGCAAAAGAAATATTCTGTTAGCTGAGCCCAGCCCCGGTGCCTCATGTCTATAATTTTAGCTACTCAGGAGGTTTAAGGTAAACTGGCACTGTTAAATTACTTTTTAAAAATTAATTAATTTATTTATTGTCAAAGTGATAAACAGAGGTCAAGTTGGAGCTTGGTGCCGGTGGCTCACACCTGTAATCCTGGCTGTTCAGGAGGCTGAGATCTGATATTTTTTGGTTCAAAGCCAGCTATGTCAGGAAAGTCTGTGAGACTCTTATCTCCACTAGCTACACTCCTTCCCCATTCCTTCCCCCTCCCTGTCCCCAACACAAAAGCTGAAAGTGGAGCACTGGCTTAAGTGGTAGAGTGCTAGCCTTGAGCAAAAAGCAGCTCAGGGACAGTACTCAGGCCCTGAGTTCAAGCCCCAGCATCAGCTCCCACATGCACACACACACACACACACACACACACACACACACATATCAGGCCGGAGCCTCAACTTTCTTCTAGCCAAATGACGTATAGTAATGGGGATTTTTCATAAGAACTAAATAGCTCGATAGCCAAGGACATATGAACACATAAGATAATGCTAAGCAAAATGAACTCCAAGTTATGGAAATAAATGGTTTATTATTGTTGTCTTTCTTCCCCACGGCTTTGCTCATGATGTCACTGCAACTGATTTGGGTACCTTGGGTATTGTATGTATGTTTATCAGAACTAGGGAATGGAAGGGGAGCATCAAAATGGAAAGACAAAGGGTAAAAGGTGAACCAATGCAACAGCAATACTTACAAAACTATATGCTGTAAACCAACTGTACAGCTCAGGGGTGGGGGAGAGTTGGGGATGAGGGAAGGTGGGAGAAAAATGAGGGAGGAGGTATCAAGTTGGTTAATAAACGTACTCACTGCCTTATGTATGAAACGTCCCCCATTGTGCATCAATTTGGCATTAAGTAAAAAAGAACTAAATAACAGGCACTAGTCATCTGGTTTGGTATAAACACTCCAAAATATTGGTCCTTCCTCCTTTGAGATCTCAAAGACGGATCCCAAGTAAAACTCTATTGTAGTTCTAATCTGGATTGAACCATGTTAATATCTGTAAGTGAAATATTCAATTACCTCAACCATTGTTTCTAATTTCAGGAAATCACTTACTGGCTGGTGTATTGTGAGTGCATTATATAGTCCTATTATAAGGGAATTGTTTTCTTTAACCATATCCTTTCTATAAGTATTGCAAATGTAATACACTTCTGAAAAAAAAAAACCTAAACTGGAAATAGGTATCATTGTTGAGTGTTTTGTGGACTGGGATGTTATTCCTAATTTGAAGTCATTGGAGTGGAGTGTTATTCTCTAGATTGGAGAGTAGCCTGCAGGGGATATTTGTACACGCTGATGTTTGAGGGAATATGTTATTTACCACCTGTAACTTGCCGATCTTGTTTTTGTTGAGAGTCAAGCTGTAGCCTTTACCTCCATTAGGTAGTGTAGTTTGGTTAATGGATGGGTAACAGGAAAGAGTGTAAGGGGAAGCCAATGTTAATGCGAACTCCCGCCGCTTTTATTATAGTGGCACTCGCAATAGTTAAGGTTGAGCAGCTGTTTCCATTATGAACTCCTATTTCAGGGGTTTATAACTGAGCTGTAAAAATTTGCTCTAGGCTAAAACTCCGCTTATCGGGTCTTAGCCTGGGAGAATTTTTCCCCTTTATATATATTTTTTTTCTTTTTCTTTCCTTTTTAAAAAGAAGAAATCAATTTAGCCATCTAAGATAATCTAAAAACACAGAAATTAGGAGAAAAAGGTCTGATTTTAATCATGCCAATTGCAGGTGTTGGGATTCAAGATTATTACATTTCTGACAAGGCTTAAAGTTGTTCCTTTCTGATGTTTTTGTCAAATACTGAATGGAGATAGATTTAACACTTTAGAGAGTGCCAGTTTCTTAGGCCATACAAACCATTATGTGTTAAAATGCCAAAATTGAATGTATTTTTTAAAACAATGTTAACTTATTAATTGGAACAAGCTATAGAAATGAAGGTTGGTTTTTTTTTTTTTCTGGAACTTGTGAAATCATTTGGCATATTAGCAGGACAATAACTTGGAATGTTGTTGGTTATGAGGCTTGAACTCAGGGCCTGGGTGCTATCCCTGAGTTCTTTTTGCTCAAGGCTAATGCTTTACCACTTTGAGCTGCAGCACTACTTCCAGTTTTCTGGTGGTTAATTGGAGATAAGACTCTCCTGGACCTTCCAGCCTGGACTGGCTTTGAACTCTGATGCTCAGATCTCAGCCCACTGAGTATCTAGATTATAGGCTTGAAACACTTGTGCCCTACTTGACATTTTTTGTAGGTCATGGGGCTTGACCACAGGGCCTGGGCGTGGTCTGTGAACTCTTTGCTTAAAGCTAGCACTCTACCACTTTGAGATATAGCTCCACTACTAGTTTTTGAGTAGTTTATTGGAGATGTCTCATGGGGACTTTCGTGCCTGGGCTGGCTTTGAAGCATGATTCTCAAATCTCAGTCCCATGAGTAGCTTGGATTACAGGTTTGAGCCACTGGTGCCCAGCTAGATGACATTTTTGTTCATATTATTTAGAAACTTTTGATAAATAGAACATTTTACCTAGCTAGCCATGGAAGACATTTTTTTTTTATTAATTGGACATAAATTTTTTTACAAGGTGTTGTGCAAAGAGGGTGCAGTTACATAGTAGGGCAGTGTGTACATTTCTTATGATATCTTACGACCTGTTTTTCTATCCCTTGTCTAGGTCAGGTTGACATATATGCAATATACAATGTATCAAGAACATATACAGTATTCACAGACTTGGTCTCTACTGTCTCTCCGTCTCCCTTTCTTAACAGTCATATATCAGGGAGATCATGCCCCTTTGTTTTCTGTGTTCTAGGCTTGTCTCACTCAACATTATTTGTTCGAGTTCTGTCCATTTCCCTGCGAATAACAGTATTTCACCATTCCTAATCGCTATGTAGTATTCCATTGTGTATAAGTACCATATTTTTTGGATCCATTCGTCTGTGGAGGGGCATCTGGGTTGTTTCCATATTTTAGCTATTGTGAATTGTGCCGCGATAAACATGGAAGTACAAATGCCTTTTTGATATCTTGGATTTTGCTGTTTAGGATAGATGCCTAGGAGTGGTATGGCTGGGTCATAGGGTAGGTCTATATTGAGCTTTTTGAGAAACCTCCATACTGTTCTCCAAAGTGGTTGTACTAATTTGCACTCCCACCAACAATGGAGAAGGGTTCCTCTTTCCCCACAGCCCCTCCAGCATTGTTGTTTCCTGAGTTCAGAGTATAGGCCATTCTAACTGGGGTGAGGTGGTATCTCAGTGTTGTTTTTATTTGCATTCATGGAAGACATTTTATAAACCTAGTTATAAGCAAGAGTCCAAATGCTCTGATGGGAAATATGACAGAATTTATGTATTGTCATTTGTCGGGGATGGCTGTGCCTTTAAGACGGACAGCTGGCTTTAGCCTGTCCCATCTCTTTCCAGCTTCATCTGGAAAGAGAAACCCCGCCCCTGGGGGGCAAGCACGTGCAGTGCCATCATGGCACCGGAGACTCAGAAACCCGGTCCTTGGGGGGGATTGTGGTCTCCGCCCATAGAGGAAGTTCCGTGACATCACCTGAGGGATAGCCCATTCAGCCAATCGTTAATATTCAATTAGTCCCTCCCCTTCCTGCGGGCCATTACCGTTATAAACCCCTCCCTCATTAAACTTCTTTGAGACTGGTGGAACATCCAAACCCGCTCCCCGAAATCTCTGTCCTGCGTCTACTCCAGACACGGTAGGGGGCATGGGGGTGGGGGGGGAGGTTTGGGCATCTTTCCTCAGCTTAGCATAGCCCATAAAGACACGCCTTGCTCCTTCTGCCGGCGGGAGGAGAAGAGCCGAGTTTCTTTTACAATTTGGGATCATCCATCTCCCTGGGTGAAGGGGGGGGGGGATGGGGTCTTGAACCCCACAGTCATTATGTGTTTACTTTTGATATCGTTTTGCTATATATGTAATATCATAATGGAGAATACAGAGGCAGGTGATCCCACATTTCAAGGGAGCAGAATGTGAAAAGCTAGGTCTGCCTGTGAGGCCAGAGGCTACCCCACTTCCCCAAAGACAGCGAAGCTCTGGAGGAAAAGTCCCAGGAATCACAAGAAGGGACTTTGTAGTCCTCTTGAACACATGGACCAAGAGCAGATGCCTTTTATTTTACAAAGGGATTTCACTTGTAATGGTTTTGAAATGTCATATTGACACGTGTCAGCCTGGCACCTGCTTAGCTACCTCTTGAGAGTTCTACGGCCACTCAGTTTTATAGGATGGATCTCCAAACTGCAGCGACATCCGAAGGGGCTCAACATTATATGCAAATTTCCAAACCCATAAACAATTTTTTACTATTAATTAACACAAAGCGCCATTCAAAAATAAAAAGGACCAGAGGGTTACTTTAGTCAAGCTTCTACAGTGACAATGTTGCTCCAAAACGGGTTAATTTTCTCAGATATGTGTACACTTCCCCAGTCATCTAGCTCTTTGGTACTTTAAAGTGGGAACACTCAGAAGACATGCCACAGGAGGGAACCCCACATTACTAGGGGAAACCTCATAGCTAAATTCAAAATGTGAGCTTTCTGGAAAGTTGTGTTAGATGAAATCACAAAAGAACAGTAGGAAGGGCAGAATTTTGAGGAGGAAGTTAAACCATGAATTCCAGCAAGTTTGTTTTCTGCTCACCAAAGAGCATGAACAGTGGGCAATGAGCTTTCATGTCATGTGACTGACTACATCTCCTGTCCCAGCTGAGCCTGCAAAGGCAGCTCAGTGGGAGCCCTATGGCTATGCTTCTTGCTTACCTGGTCAACACTGTTCTGCTCTATGATAAACATGCTGAAGAGTCAATCTATCTAAGTTTTTGTTTTCTCATTGCACCTGTAGAGAAATTAACTTTGCCATAAAGATGCTTGTTGCTAAATCTTAACAGGATCACTGTATGTCCTTATTTGAGCCACACAGCAGAACAAGAGAAAGGGACAGAAGGAACAGCTTTACAGAGGGGCAAAACAACACTCTTCCCCTATGGACGCTGTGTAGGGCAGAAAAAAGAACGAGGGCACAAAGCACATAAGTGAAATTCTGTTTCATAGGACAGAAGTCCCTCCCATCAATGCACAACTTTTTTGGCACAGTCGGGGCAATACACCTGCTCGTTGTGGAGAACAAAGTGCTTGTTGGCCAGATTTGTGGAACACTGTTTGCAGGAGAAGCAGTAGTCATGCCAAGATTGTTCTTCATAGGCCACCACGCTAGTGCCTTTACCAAAGCCAGTGATGGGGTTCTTGCATCCAGCACACTTCTTGGCCACAAAGTTCTTGTAGCAATCCACACAGTAATATTTGTCCTCCACAGCAGTGAAATGCTGCTCAGCCAGCTTCTTAGAGCAGGAGGCACACACAAAGCAAGTGGCATGCCAGGGCTTATCCTGGTACATGATTCCACCGGAGGTGATCGGCTTCTGGCACTTCACACAGTGCTTGGAAAACTTGGCCTGATGGCACTTCAGGCAGTAGATGTCCTCCCCTTTGGGGAAGAAGCTTTCTGTGCCGATGACTTCCTTGCAGCTGCTGCAGATGAAGCAATCTTTGTGCCAGAGGAAGCCCTTGTACTCCACGTTCTGGTCTCCTGACACAAAGGCCTTGCCGCATCCTTTGCACATTGGAATTTCATCACCACCACTAGTGGCACACTTGTTGCACATGATCTTGTTGTCCTTGACCACAAAGGTCTCGCTGGCCAAGGGGAGAGAGCACATAGCACAGCGGAAGCAGGTGTCATGCCAGAAGTGGTTCTTGTAGTGCACTTCCTTGGAGTCGGCGCCGATGGGCATGCGGCACTCGGCGCAGGTGTTGGCATAGAACTTGCTGAAACACTTCAGGCAGTAGTGCTGGTCATCTTTCTCCACATACTTCTTCCCCTGCAAGCTTTCCTTGCAGTGGCTGCAGCTTAACTTATCAGACATGGTGCCCAACTTGTGCCTGGAGGGCCCTCACCCTGAATGTGTGAACAGAAGGTCTTCGGCAAAGGCCGGGCGCAGTTGAGAATGGCTTCCCTTAGCCTGGCAGCCACCACCTGCAGTGTCTGAGCTTGAGCTTGTCTCTGAGGAGGGCTGTGGCCAGAGGGAAGCTGTGGCAGGCGCTTCCCTGAGGATCCGCTAGCAAGTGGAGGCTGGTGCGTCTACCTCTTGAAGGCTGGGATGGTGGGTCTGTACCATCATACCTGGCTACCTGTAAGTTCTATTATTATGCAGGAATGGTGAAACTCACAGCTCAGGAGATGACTTGGTTAGAAAGGTTGTTTGCTGTTCATAGACTTGAAGGGAAGGAGGCAAGTCACACCATTTGGTGGTTATGTGGGGGGACCACCAGAGCCAGTTTGGAGACAGAGTGGAACTGGGAGCAAGGGCAGATTCTGGTTTCCATGGTAAGAAGCTGATGACACAATGCACAGGCTTAGTGTCAGCTAGTCTGGATCATTTCAGCAGATTCTAAGGAAACAGTGACACGCCACAGACAGCAAAGCCCAGATATCAAAGCTACAGAACAAGGAAAACAAATACATAGTTAATATAAAGTACTGGGATTTAACTCCTGGATTAGACCACTTGGGATGGACCATACTCAGTCCCTGGCCAGAGTTAACATTCAAGTCTCAGTTCTGCCTTGCTGTAAAGAGGAAGTCTCGATTTTCCCCCTTGTTAGGAACCTAGACTTCTCATACTAGGTAAGTTGGAAAGTATCTCTGTGTTTCAGTTTCTTCTTTTTCCTTGGTGAAATTAAAATATTCAATGCTACCGTGTTGTGGTTGGGATTAAGTGAAACAATCTATGCTAAGCCATCAACACAGGGAGGCACATAGTAGATAATGAATAAATGGGAGTGATTCTATAAACACAGTTTTGTGAGCCCAAATCTCCACTGCCAAAGTCCATGGGCTTGGGATACTGTGGTTTTGAAACAATAGTTGTAAATCTAGAAGTAGAAAGAGAAAGCACATCCTGTAGGAATCACTCACTGGCTTTTTTTTTTTTTTTTGCCAGTCCTGGGCCTTGGACTCAGGGCCTGAGCACTGTCCCTGGCTTCTCTTTGCTCAAGGCTAGCACTCTGCCACTTGAGCCACAGCACCACTTCTGGCCCTTTTCTATATATGTGGTGCTGGGGAATTGAACCCAGGGCTTCAAGTATACGAGGCAAGCGCTCTTGCCACTAGGCCATATCCCCAGCCTCACTCACTGGCTTTTAATTTAGCTTGGTTGTTACCTTTCAGGACAACTGCATAGGAGTGACAGAGCTCCAGTGACTCTCAAAGGTGGACAGTGAGATGGCTGGATGCCTTGGGAGACAGCTGGACAGTCATCTTGCTAAAGTCCTTCCAACCTCTTTGTATTCTATTGACCTAGTTCCATGTTGATTCCAGAAGTCATTGTTGGCACCAAGCGTCTTTTAAATATTGTTAATATGGCCATTCCTTTTTATTTTTTGCCAGTCTTGGGGCTTGAGCTCAGGGTCTGGGTGCTGTCCCTGAGCCTCGTTGTGCTCAAGGCTAGCGCTCTATCTCTTTAGCCACAGTGCCATTTCTGGCTTTGGTGAGTAGTTTATTGGAAATAAGAGCCTCACATGGGCTTTTCTGCCCAGGCTGGCTTTATATAGTCACTCTTACACAGCATAATAAACTCAAGATCTGTATAGGCTAGACAACGAGTCTAAAAATAATTTTGAAAATTTGTATAAATATTGCTTTAGTAGCAAGCACTTCCAAAATAGGCAAATTCACCCACCACTTTTCTTTCTCTTCAAATGCAAAGCAAACTTCAGTATCTTCAGGACAGTAATGGAAAAGCTAATCAGGAACAGAGGTATGTCTACTCCTATGCACCTTTTCTTCAATCCTCATGAATATTGTTCAATGCACTTTCCCTATACAAAACAATGTTGTTGATGCAAAAACATGTCTTTCATGCAATATAAAGTGGATGTGGTGGTGATTTCTGTGCTTTTATTTTTTAATCATCTCTAGAGCTATATGATCCAACTATTTGAAAAAAACAACAAAACTTTCTATTTGGCTGCTGTAGAGATGTGAGTATTTGAAACCAATAGGAGAAATGAGTGCTGTTTTCTTCTGGATGAAGGAAACAAAACTTCAGTAGTTTAACACAATCACCTGAGCAGTCAACATGGGCAGATGTCTGGGAGGCTGATGTGGTAAACATCCTTACTTTGGCTGACTTTTGTCAGAGTCCCGGGTCTTTGAATTGCTGCTTCTGGATGGAGCTGGGACACAGCTGATGCGTGGTGGTGGTCCCAGCTGATGAGGCCTCCACAATGGGCACCATAATTCCACGGTCTTCTTTTTATGATCCTTCATCTACTGATCTCCAAGTGAAAAGGAGTGGCTTGAAGGGGAACATGTCAAGGACTCACAGGATGGAAATGGAAGCTCAAAGGTGAGAAAGAAAGAGGAGCCAGAAGTAAGGCTGTAGAATGAGTCATCTTGGAGGAGATCCCATTTCCCTCCAAACCAATGAAGTTCCACATTTTCCTTAGCAAAACTCAAGTCAACAAAACGAAAACAGAGAGGGAACATGTTGACATTAGCAGGAGAAAGGGAGTAGTTTCAGTTCTCTGAGAAGTCCCCTGTGGTGGGGTCAGGACCAATATCTCCATAACAAAAGGCAGAGCAATAAGAGAAAAGCAGGGCCGGTTCATCAATGTATTGCATAATACAACAGCCATGTAAATAAAGACCCACAGACTTAGGAAAACTTTATGCTTTAATGCTTAGATTCAGTGATGAATGAGCAGCTTGCAGACATGTGATTAGACAAAAATGAATGACTTAATGGTATAGATGAGGAAATGAAGACAGTATATCACACAGACAGACAAGAAGATTTGAACAGATGAACAATGCTGCGGTTCCTCATTCCATCCCATAGGATGGGCAGCCTTCTTTTGTCTTCCTGCTCAGGGCTATTTGGATGTTTATAATATCATTCACAGTCCATATGAAACTACCAATACAGGCAGACAGCCATGGACAACCAATGAGAAGAAATCCAGAAGCATGTGTCTGTTCCATCATGTACCAAATGATTTCTAGGGCCTTCTATGGCCCGAGGACATTTTGTTTTCTATTATTAAGTGAGTTATGACGAATAGTGATCAAGCTGATATTATATGATATTGGATTAGAGTTAATTTTTAAAAACATTCTAAGAAAAAATGGGAAGCTTATGAAAGGCATCTTTTTCTGTATGTCTTTAACAGAAGCATAGGTCTGAAAGAAATTCTGGATAAATTGTGATTATAGGAAAAAGGAAGTCATAAATGTCAAAATTTGTGGGAACTCAACCTTTACAAGGCACTTACTTCACTTTCTATGTGAGTGTACTCTAAAATTAACATTCCATTGCATTAGGTCAAGAGAATAATGGATTAATACCTTTTAGGACCTGATTTTTTAAAGACATTTGATTAAATTGTATTATAAAAATACTTTACATGAGTGCTTAATGAAAAAAGTAGATCCTATGTACTCTGGCTTTAGTGTGATTATTAATGTTCCTTGCAGAACATTCCTCTGTCTCTGTACATTAACTTCTATATGTTCATTAGAACTTCCTCACAACTGAGATAATTCTAGCATTGATTTACCCTGCAGGTTCTCAACCTCTATTAGTCAGCTTCTACTCTTCTCCCTTGGTGGATTCAAAGGCAGTTCAAACTAAGCAAGATCAAAGCCAGAGTCCTGAGCTGTCCTTTTCCCATTTACCCAACCTTTATCCTCATTCCTATGGACCATCCATCTGGTTCTGTTAGAATTTTGCTGCAGAATTTTATTCCTAGCTTGCTCCAATTCACAGGCTCCTGCCTTAGCCAAGTGTTTTTCTGATCTTCTCAGTTAGTTGATATTGCACTGTATTTCTCAGTTCATTCTCCCTGTACAGTTAAGAGGAACACCATTTTATTTTCTTGGTAAAAATCTAATGGTTAATCTCTGCCTTTTACACTAGATTGTCAGCCTGTGATGGTGAGGACTCCTGTTTTTGCTTGCCATTTTATCTTGTAAGGAGGACACAGTTCAGTATCACATAACCTAATTTTTTTTCAAATTTTTATTATCAAACTGATGTACAGAGAGGTTACAGTTTCATACGTTAGGCGTTGGATACATTTCTTGTACTGTTTGTTACCTTGTCCCTCATACCCCCCTCCCTCCCCCCCTTTCCATTCCTCCCCCCACCCCTGGAGGTGTTCAGTTCACTTACACCAAACAGTTTTGCAAGTATTGCTTTTGTAGTTGTTTCTCTTTTTTTACCCTGTGTCTCTCAAATTTGGTATTCCCTTTGAATTTCCTACTTCCAAAACCAGTAAACACGGTTTCCAATATACTCAGATAAGATTACAGAGATAGTGTAGGTACAACCACAGGAATGTGATACAAGAACATCATCAATAATAGAAGCTACAGATACACATAGAACGTTGAAAGTAGTTACAACTGTGATATAACAATTGTTTCCATAACATGGAGTTCATTTTACTTAACATCATCTTATGTGTATAGCTATTGGGCTTGTGATGCTCTGCTATGACTTGCCTAGACCTGTACTAATTATTCCCAATATGGGAGACCATAGAGTACATAACCTAATTTAAATGTGACTCTTGTGATTCCTCAAATTCCCTTTTAAAATTTTATTTAAAAATGTTAACTTGATTGAGATATATTTAATTAATATTTAATATATTTAATGTAGACCATGAGCAACCCCAAGAGCTTTAAAATTTGGCATCTCTCATCCCCTCCCTCCCTCCCTCCCTCCCTCCCTCCCTCCCTCCCTCCCTCCCTCCCTCCCTCCCTCCCTCCCTCCCTCCTTCCTTCCTTCCTTCCTTCCTTCCTTCCTTCCTTCCTTCCTTCCTTCCTTCCTTCCTTCCTTCCTTTCTTTGTTTTTTTCCTTCCTTCCTCTTTTTGTTTTCTCCCTCTTTCTTTTCTCTCTCGCCTCTCCTCATCCTCCTCATTCTCCCCCCCCCCCCCTTATTTCTGGTGTTAAGGATTGAACCCATGGCCTTACCCACCTTAGGTAGTGCTCTGCCACTGAGATAAGCCCCCACTTCTTCTATAATCACTTTTATTGGTAATAAACATGTTAAATGATACTGAGTGCAGGCAGACCCTAGAGCAGAGCTCTGGATTGTAAATGCAATACTTAGCATCTCTCCTCTGCTCAGGTAGGGAAAAGTAGGCCTCAACTCACCCCAATGAGCAACTACAAATAATAATAGTGACATTCTTCTTTGGTCTCCTTCCTTGCAGCTACTAATGTGCTGTGACAGTTCTCTCCCCCCCCTTTGTGGGCTCTCCTCCAGCTGTAGCCAGTGATGGGGAATCAGGCGTCACACATTCATGCGCCAATTCTCACCCTTCAAACAGAAAGAGCATCTGAGTGTGTAAAATACTTCGGAGTGAAATTAAAATTATAATTTGTCTTTAAAGATACTACTGGAGGCTCTAAACTTTACTGATGTAATGTTAATTTTTCCTCAGAAGAAACCACAGTTACCCTGAATCTCTGAAAATAACTGTGCAGCCTCTTTTAAGAAACACACATAGCAGTACACTCTCAGGTGACATTTTTCTTTGGCATACACAGGAAACATACCCAGAAAGCCTTCATGCTGTGGAATCTATGTGCTATGTTTCCTGCTCAAGAATTTAACCAAACACCCAGGTGAATTTTGTCTACCCAGGTTCTAATAAAAAAATCAAATAGTAAAATACTGGTTTGGGTAATGTTGTAGTACTCACTTGAGCTCATATTTATTTGTTCTGATGTAAGATATTAAACCTTGGGCAACTAGTGAGTTATTTGGAATTGGATGATGGGAATGGAAATTTTCTTCAAGAGAAATGCTGAAAGAGAGGTCAAGCCCTCACTGAGACCTCAGATGTAACGATTACCCTCCTGGTTAGTTGAAATTAGAGATCAAAGACTTCACATGATAAATGTATTTGGCTGAGACCTATTTTATGAAATGCAGAAAAAGAAGTGTTTGAGATTGTGGCAACTTCTTACAAAAGGGAAGTAATGCATTTACTCACTTGTCAAATGAAAAATTTGACTAGTAGGATAGCTTATCAAATAATCCACTTCAATATTTTTTATTTTATTTTTAATTAGAAAAAACCCAAAGGGCCCAATTCATGTTTATCTGAATTCTTGCACAATTCTGTGGTTTTCTGCTATTTTTCAGAATTTTAAATTTTAGGGAAAAAAGAGAAAATTTTCTTTGAATAATAATTTTTAACTGTTGTCTGTCTTCTCTTTTCTTTCCTGTTGTTTCATGAAAAATATTTTTTATTATTGAGCATACTTTCATCAGTGTAGTCAAAGGATGACTTAAGTCAGAATCCACACAGAAGGCTTGTTTGCAATCCAGATTCCTCAGCCTCCCTGAAGGCTTGCTGGAACATCTCTTAGATGTTACACAGATTTTAGAATCTAAGTATTTTACCAGCTCCCTGGGTAATTCTTACACACAATTAAACTTAAAAACTACTTTTACATAAGATGTTAGAAAAAGGATGAAAGCTATGACAATCTTGGTCACAAACTCCAAACACATTTCCAATTAAAGATTGTTACGGACTGGGTATAATGGCTCATGCCAGTAATCCCATGTACTCAAGAGTTGGAGATAGGAGGATCAGGGTTCAATGTCAGCCTGAGCAAAATGTTAATAAGGACCTATTTCAAAAGCAAGCTGGTTATGGTGGCAAATGCCTGTTATTCCAGTTAGAGGTGAAGATAAGAAAATCAAGGTCCAAGGCTCATCTGGCAAAAAAAGAAAAAAGAAAAAAAAGAGCAAGGCCCTATCTCAGAAGCAAACTAACTAAAAGCAAAAGGAATGGTGTGCCTCATTCAAGTATTAGAGCACTTGCCTAGCAAGCACGGGCCCTGAGTTCAATCCACAGTATTGAAAAAAAAGTCAGATTTTTTTTCCTTTTCTATCTTGTCATATTTTCTTTACTCACCATGTTCTTGGCTGTAGCAATTGGGATGAGATGGAAGACTTTGGAAGGAATACTGCCAGTCACTAGGTAAGTTCCCATTCCATTTCTTTTTGTCCACTTTTTCTTGTTCCCTGTTTTGCTTCATCTTCTCAACTTTAGTTTTGCTCTTAGATGTCTGAAGGGGAGCATGGGCAGACACTCAGTTATTCCTAAATACAAACAAGGAACATAGTAGATGCTGAAGTAGGCAATGACACCAATGTGACAACACTTTGATATAGATATGACTGCAAGGTGGAAGAAAGCAGGGGAGTTTTAACAGAGAACCACAAGATAAAAGCATAGGAAAACTCTGGAGGAAAGTTTTTTTTTTTTCCTGACTAATTCGCATCATTATTTTCTTGACAAGGGAAGTCTACAAAAACCTCCTATTGTTGCTGGGTGCTGGTGGTTTCACACCTGTATTCCTAGCTATTCAGGAGACAGAGATTTGAGGATCACAGTTTAAAGCCAGCCAGGGTAAGAAATTCTAATTAATAACCCAAAAGCTAAAAGTGGAGCTGTGACTCAAGTGATAGAATGCTATTCTTTTTTTTTTTGCCAGTCCTGGGCCTTGGACTCAGGGCCTGAGCACTGTCCCTGGCTTCTTCCCGCTCAAGGCTAGCACTCTGCCACTTGAGCCACAGCGCCGTTTCTGGCCGTTTTCTGTATATGTGGTGCTGGGGAATCGAACCTAGGGCCTCGTGTATCCGAGGCAGGCACTTTTGCCACTAGGCTATATCCCCAGCCCCAGAATGCTATTCTTGAATGCAAAAGCTCAGGGACAGACCCAGGCCCTAAGTTCAATCCCCAGAACCTGCACAAACAAACAAAAACCCAACAAACCTCTCATTACAAGCAACACAGAAGACATTATTTTGCAGATACTTGCAGAATGCATTTACAAGCAATGGCTTGAATGATGCACCTAGGAAGACTAGAGATAGCAAATAGAGATAGAGATGAAGACTAGAGATAGCAAAATTTCTATTAAATACCAAGTCTGTGCTTTTAAAAAAATGAAATGGCCAAGGAGTTGCGTTTTGATGAAAGAGAAGTTTCAGATATACACAAAAATAGTTGGCGAAATAGAAGAGAATTGGGGAACAAACTGGAAATCGATGAAGGCAGAGGAGGAATCAAAAAAAATTAGGGATGTTGAATTGATACTTCTTAATGGCTTTGCCTTCACCTCTCCTAGGAGGGAGATCACAGAATCACAACTCCTCCGCCTGTCCATGAAAATTCTTTAAAATTTCATTTAGACTTTATTTATTTTTAGCAATTCATATGTTCCTCAATGGAATTATTGTTATCATTACTATTGCTAGTACTATGGCCTGAATCCAAGGGCTGGTACTTTTGTTCCACTTGCTTGCTTACAGTTGATGCTCTACTATTTGAGTCATGCCTCCAGTCCAGCATTTTGCTGGTTAATTGGAAATAGTGTCCTTTGGAGACTCCAAGCTTAGGCTGTCTCCAAACCTCAATCTTCTGATCTCAGCCTCCTGAGTAGCCAGGATCTTACAGACAAGAGCAACTGGCTTCTGGCTTCAATGTGATTGTTTTTGCTTTATGCATTTGTACAGTGCAAGAATATTTCAGGCAGGGTTATTGTGGGGGTTGCGTTGGTCATCCCTAACTTGGTGCTCAGAGAACAAGAAGATTCTCAAGGATGTTGAGCTAGAAGAGTCTCACGGATCTCTTCTACCCTTACCTGAGATTCTTTGAAATCTTTTTGTGCTTTTAGGTATTGTATGAATCCAAGTTTAAAAGGTCAGCTCTGGTACTCATTTTGGCAAACAGTTCATCAGTTGTTCAGAGATGTTGCTCCTTTGGACTCCTTCCCTAAGTATGAATACCAGGAAGTGGGACTATATCGGATGGGGAGATTACTGAGGGAGAATCAAAGGAGGAAGTAAGGGTGAACAAACACAGTCATTGTATTCAATGTTCATTAGGGAAAAAAGTTGAACTATGTAACTTGAGGGTGGGGATGGGAGGAGAAAAATGGGGGACAATGATGGAAGGAGGGACACTGACTGAGAAGTATTGTACTCATAATCTGACTTAAGGAATTATAACCTCTTTGTACAACTACTTGATAACAGTAGTAGTAGTAGTAGTAGTAGTAGTAGTAGTAGTAGTTCAGCTCTCTTCTTCTCTTTCTGGGTTTTTGCCTTAGAGTTTTGATGGAGCATTATAGGCCCTATTGGCTTCTTTTAACCCTGTTTACACCTGGGCAAGACAGAGGAAAGGCTGGAATTCATTGCCTCGATTCTAGTGTATTCCTCTCCAGACTGTGGGCTGCTATAAATCATTTTACTAGGTTCTATTTCCTGAATATTTGTTTTAGGGCGGGGGGGGGGGGAAGGGTGGTACTAGAATTTGAACCAGATTTATTGGGAGACCTTTGAGCATAAACTACTAGGGATGACCCAATAGTTATAGCTCCTGCATGTCACAGAGAAGGATTTTGAGAAAAGGCCTAATAATGAGTTTCATTTGGAGGTGAAAGGAGGTCTTTGAAAACATCTGGAATTCATTATAACTGGCCACTGCTGCCATTTCCAAATCCACCCTTTAAAACCAGGCACTGTCAGTTTGAAGAGGAGGAAGAAAGGACTTAATCAGACTTATGTGGTGAAAATATCAGGCAGATATTGTGGGCAAGGTTAAAGAATATATTATGTCCCCTTCTTGGAAAAGTCTTTATTTTCAAATACTGGGGCTTTGAACTCAAGGCTTTGCTCTTCTTTGATTTGCTCATTCACCTGATGTTCTACTCCTCAAGCCACACTTTCAGTCTGTTTTCTTTTTGCTGGTTAATTGGAGATGGATCCTCACAGACTTATCAGCCTAAGCTAGCTTTGAGCTATGATCCTCTGGATCTCAGCCTCCTGTGAGCACTGGTACCCAGGGAAAGCGGAATTCTAGGCTCTTTGGTTCTGTGTACTAGGGACTTTACCTTGAGTCTACAAGTGGACTACTGTTCTATAGGGTAGTAAGAGTGCAATTGTGCTTCCCCTAGCTCCTCCATTGGGTCAGTGACTCAAATTTTATTACTCTCCATGAATTCCAAGTGCCTTCCCCAACCCCACACAATCCCAGTTTCCATACCATTTGTAGGATGACTGGAATCTGCAGCCGGCTTCGTGCTGAACCACGTTAGGCTCCCAAGAGGTGACTTTATTGGTCTGCAGGCAGTGGGTCCAAGACAATCTTGGGTTCCTCTGGGTCTCAAAAGAAGATATTTATGACCGAAACTACAGTCTTTTTAAAATTTAATCTCATAAGAGCTAGGCCTACATTTCTGCTGTATTACATTTACTGGAAGTAAGTCATTAAATCCAGTCTCCCTTTCAAGGAGAGGGGGCACAAACTCACCATGTGAGAGTTTCGAGGCCTAGATTTTTCATCATCACATGTGAATATGTGAGTGGTTTGGTGGGAGGAAGCCTGTTTCCCACAGAACTGATCTGTACTGGCTAAGTACCAGTAGTAACTACTTGTGTGAGCTTTGGCTTTTATTTCCTCGTATGGAAAATGGGGCTGATGGATGGGGCATATGGAAAATAGGGTTTGGACATGGTTTATCCCCCCAGTGGTTCATGATCTGGAAGCTTGGTTCCAGTGTTGTGTTTCTGAAATGGATGAAGCTTTAAGAAGTGAGACGTAGTGGAAAGTTAGGCGTATTCAATCCCTATGAATGGGGGTGCATCAGATCTTGTGGGATTGGATTCATTTCCTCAGGAATACATTGTTATAAGTAAGCCCCACATCCCCTCTGAGTCCCTCTACCAACACCCCCCTCCGCTGTGATGTCATCTGCCACACAGCCCCTGTCAGAACCAAGCAGACATCAGCACCATACTCTTCAGTCTCTCAAACTCAACTACATAAACCTCTTTCCTTTAGAAAGCTACTCATCCTCAGGTGTGTTGTTATAGTAATATAAAATGAACAAAGATGCAGTTTTTCCTTCATTTTTGTGTAATATGCATTCTGAATTTAGGATTTCCATGTAACTTCCATGGAACAGCTATACAAATAGGAAGTATATGGGTATTTTTGAATATTAAAATGTTTTACTTTAACGTATGAAACTGTAACCTCTCTGTACATCAGTTTTATAATAAAAACTTAAAAAATAAAATAAAATGTTTTACTTCATGTTGCTATCTCCTGGATAATATTGAAATAATCATTCTAGAGCCAGGAATGCAGCTACAATCCTTGTATTCTTAATGTAGCAGACTGTTTCATTAAGTCACCAGAGCAACTTTCCAATAAACCGATGTTAGGGGATCTATTTGGATGGAAGAAAAAGAACATTATTGAGTATATAACATTGCACTCATTTTCATCAAGACAAAAACAAATGAGCAGATACAGCCATCAGCACAATAAAAACAAGCAGACAGACCGAAAAGTGTAGCTGTTTGAACCCTTAGAGAAAAGGTATCTAGGGTAATCAATAATTATAAAACTCACACTGTTTTAAAGATAATTTTATGACAACTGTTTCTGATTAAAGAATATTGCTATCCACGGTCCCTGAAACCAAGTACTTTCCACATTCTTTTCTAGAAGGTAAAGTCAATAGCCAAAAAAAATTAAAAAGATGTAGGAATTTTATTTGAAGTCTCAACACAGTAAAATTTGCATAAATTCTAATAAAGCAAAATTAAAATCCATTAACACTTGTCTCTGGTAATTAACGTAAGCTTGCTGTTTTAAATGACTATTTCAGACATATGGAGGGAAGGAAAATGCAGAGCCATGGGAAAATATGAAGATTATAAAGTAGGAATGCTGTTACTCAGAATACTCTCCATTTTAGGAAGAAAATAAAAGTTATTTAGGCTTTTAAGAAGCATTGAAAAATGCCTTCTATTTAGTAATGTATAGATTCACTCAAGATTTTTCACCAGATGTTTATTTTAGAAGATACATATGATACTTACATTTATGTACATTAATGAGAATTTATTACTCAACTCTAATTACTACTCTCTGGAAAGAACAGAAATGTTGACAAATATTGATTATTTAAGACAAACTACAAAAATTCCTCATTTTTATGAATAAAACACCAAGAGAATTGATATAGTGAATGTTCTTTCCAAATATTTGAAGAGAATTAGGACATTGAGAATGAAAAATTTGAATTTATTGTTATATCACCTTCTATATGGCCTAATTATTGATTGCAAATGAAGCTTATTCTGCTAAAATGGAAAGTAAGTTTCTCTGGAAACGAGAGCATCCACTGAACATTTGTATTTAGCAAATCTTATCTAAGGTATGAGAGAAGGGGAGATATTGATGGAAATAAAATGTACACATGTATGAAGATGTAACAATGAAATCCCTCCCCTGCGTAGTTAATATAAATTGATAAAAGATAAAGACAAAAGTCTAGTCTAGGACCATTGATTGCTGGTGCACCTAAACTAGAAATAAAGGGGAAATAAGTTTGTTTCTGTTGTTGTTGTTGTTGTGTGGTGGTACTGGTGGTGCTGGTGCTGATAGAATTTATCTGCTGCTTAGTAGGCACCACACACTGTGATAACATGAATTATCTTATTCTCTACTTGTAATGTTTAATTATAAGAAATAATTATCACTATTATTTATTGAATGTCCACTTTGTGCCTGGGTTTGCGCACTGGGCTAGAAACTTGGTCCAAATTACATCTAATCCTAACTATAATCTAATAGAGATGTTTGTTGCTTTGTTTCAACATTTTATTTCAGTATTTCTTTCTTTTTTTTTTTTTTTTGGCCAGTCCTGGGCCTTGGACTCAGGGCCTGAGCACTGTCCGTGGCTTCTTCCCACTCAAGGCTAGCACTCTGCCACCTGAGCCACAGCACCCCTTCTGGCCGTTTTCCATATATGTGGTGCTGGGGAATCGAACCGAGAGCTTCATGTGTAGGAGGCAAGCACTCTTGCCACTAGGCCATATTCCCAGCCCTTATTTCAGTATTTCTTTATTAGCAATATATAGTTTTATTTTAACCTGTCCATTTGTGCATCTTCTCTGTCATTCTCCCTTCTTCCCTCCCTCCTTTCTTAAAGCATTCTCAGCAACTTCCTTTGTTCTATTTGCACACATGTGCATAGAATATTTTGTCCATATTTACCCTCCTCACCTATCTCCACTCAGCTTTCCCCTCCCACTGTTACTCACACCCCAGTCATGACTGTTTCGCCTGCCTAATAGTCACTTTTGTGAAAGTGTATGATAATTGGTCAAAAAGGCTTTAGCATGGTGTAGTGCACATACTGCCCTTTAGTCAGATCGATCATTTATATGAGCTCTACATGATCATATATGTGTTTACATGTATGTTTACAATTTTAGTCTAGCATTCACATAGGAGGGAAAATGCAACCTTTGTCTACAGACATGTTTTATAACTCTTCTTTCTTATGTGAAGAAATTAAAACAAACAAACCCAAACAAACAAACCCAAAACAAATGTAGAATGTTCCAGCCTACAATTCATCAGGGCAGAAACCAGGTTTGCATTCAGACCTGTCTTGTCGTTTAGCCTTTTCTGTGCCACCATTCTGCAATCTCCAGCCAATTTAGATTGGTGATAAAAATCAGTAATACCGATGAGATGTATGTCGCCACCACTAACGGGACTTACTATCAGCAGAGTAGCCGCCAGTCTGCAAAGTCCTCATTTGGGAATAGGCATTTGTCAGCTGACAGAATATTGATGATAAGCTTTGTTTTACTTTTTCAAAAATAAACTTTAGGGCTGGGGATATAGCCTAGTGGCAAGAGTGCCTGCCTCGGATACATGAGGCCCTAGGTTCGATTCCCCAGCACCACATATACAGAAAACGGCCAGAAGCGGCGCTGTGGCTCAAGTGGCAGAGTGCTAGCCTTGAGCGGGAAGAAGCCAGGGACAGTGCTCAGGCCCTGAGTCCAAGGCCCAGGACTGGCCAAAAATAAAAAATAAAAAAATAAATAAATAAACTTTAGTTGGGTGCTGGTGGCTTTTGCCCATAATCTTAGCTATTCAGGAGGCTGAGAGCTGAGGATGGTGGTTCAAAGCCATCCCAGGCAGGAAAGCCTCATATCTAAAGAAACCACCTAAAAACTGGAAATGGAGCTGTGGCTCAAAGTTGTACAGCCTTAGCCTTAACCAAAAAGAACCTCAGGGATGGTGCCCAGGCCCTGAATTCAAGCTCCACAACTGAAACAAAACAAAACAAAACAAAACAAAAAAAACCCAAACTTTAAAAATCATGATGTGATGGCTTTTGCTTTTTGGCAATTATGAATGATGCTCTTTAGGACTCTGCTTGTAATTCTTCACAAGACAGTAATCACTGGAGAGAATATGCTAACAAGAGTTTCAGTTTTCTTGAGAATCTGTCATACTGCTCTTCATAGTGACCTCACCACTTTCTCTTCCCACCAGCAAAGCTCAGGGCTCCATTTTCTAAAGGTCTCCCAGATATTTCCCAATTTAGTTTCCTCCCAGTCACCATTACAGTGGGTTAGAGCCATCCTTGTGGTTTTGATGTGCATTTCTGTAACAATTAGTGATGTTGGGCACATCCTCAAGTATTCACTGGCCAATTAGATTCATTGATCTACTTTTGCTTTTCTTGAGAAATATCAGTTCAGGCCTTTGCCCACTTTAATTACTTTTCTTTTGGCTATGTTACAGAATGTGCTTGTGTCCTGGATGTGAATCGCTTGTGAGTTATGTGATTAACACATATTTTCTTCCATGATGTGGGTCCTTATTGCCTGATGATGGTGATCATTGGGATCGAATGTGAGGCCTCTGGACAGCGTGAGGTAAACTGATGCCTTGTGTCCTTCTAGATTGTGCCCCCCATTTTATGCATTGATATCATCTCATAGGCTTATTGGCTTACAACAGTTTTTCCCGTGTGTGTGTGTGTGTGTGTGTGTGTGTGCTTGCACACACACATATGTATGGATGTATTTATATATGCATATAAATATATGCGTATGTCTGCTGCTTTACTGCTTTCTGGCTGTCAAGGGTCCTGATAAGATATCTGTTCATTGAGATTCTACCTCACCCAAGTAAGAATGTCCATTATCAGGAAATCCAATAATAACAAATGCTGGAGAGGATGTGGCCAAACCAGAACCCTACTACATTGTTGGTGGGAATGCAAACTTTTTCAGCCCCTCTGGAAAGCAGTGTGGAGGTTCCTAAGAAGGCAGCAGCCCCACTTTTGGGCATCTACCCAAAAGACTACAAGCAAGACCACACTAAAAGCCACAAGCACAATTATGTTCATCGCAGCACAACTTGTCATTTCTAAAACATGGAACCAACCTAGATGCCCCTCAGTGGACAAGTGGATCAGGAAAATGTGGTACATATACACAATGGCATTCTATGCCTCCATCAGAAGGAATGACACTGCCCCATTTGTAAGAAAATGGAAGGACTTGGAAAAAATCATATTAAGTGAAGTGACACAGACCCAAAGAAACACAAACCCTATGGTGTCCCTCATAGGGAATAGGTAGTACATGATTAGGCTAGTCATGGTAGAAGATCAAAATATCCCAATAGCTATACCCATATGATCACATAAGATGATGCTAAGTGAAATGAACTCCATGTTTCAGAAACAAGAGTTATACCACTGTTGTAATTATTTTCAACATTCCATGTGAAACCGTACCTTAGTTTTTTCTTTTTCTTTTTCTGTTTGATTGTTTTGTTTAACTTTGTTTCTCTTGTATTCCCTTCCTGTGGTTGTAACCCCCACTACCACTATATCTCATCTGAATACCCTGGATACTGTTTATAAGGGTATTAGAACTGGGGAAGGGAAAGGGAATATCAAAATTGAGAGACAAAGGACAAAAAGACAAACCATTCCAAAAGCAATATTTACAAAACCATTTGGTGTAAACCAAACTGCACAACTTGTTGGGGGAGAGGGAAAGGAGGAGGGGGGAGGTGAGGGGAAAATGAGGGAGGAAGTAACAAGTTGAACAAGAAATGTATTCATTGCCATACCACACTTTCACAATAAGGAAAATAGTTAAAACAGTGATATCTTCAGGTTATCTTATTATGAATCCTTTCTTTCTTGCTGTTTTTTCAAGATTCTTTGTCTCTCCAGTGGTTGATTGAAATGTATCTTTAGTCCTTCTGAGTTAATCTAACTTGGATTTTTTTTTAGCTTCTTATCTATTTATGTTCACCTCTTTCACTAAATTTGGCACGTTTTTGGCTATTATTTCCTCAAGTACTCTCTCTGTCCCTTGTGTTGTTCTCTTCTCAGGACTCCCATGGTGGTAGGTGGCTTGATGATGTCTCTCAGGCCTATTAGGCTCTGCATTTATTTTTCTCTTTCTTTGACTTCATAATATCCATTAACCTGTATTCACATTTACTAGTTCTTTCTTCTGCCTCCTTAAATCTATTCATGAATATTTGTGTAAATTTATTTCAGTGACTGTATGATTAAGCTCAAAATGGTTTTGCTTTATTTTTATCTTTTAAATTTTTTATGGATACATCTGTTTCCATGTTCATTCAAGATTGTCTTCACGTTCTCCATTCATACTTTAGTTCTTTGCATATCTTTCAAACAGTTCCTTTAGAATATTTGTCTAGTATATTTGCTATCCAGTCTCTTTCAGGAGCAGATCACATTTCTTTATTAAGCAATTTATCTCTCATTCCCTATACTTTCCTATTTCTTTGTATGCTTTTTTTTTTCTTGAACTCTATATAGGTGAATTTTATAATACGGTAACTTTGGAAATCAGACTTCCTTTTTTTCAGCCTGCCTGTCTACCTGGCCTGCTTTCTTCCCTCCCTCCCTCCCTCCTTCCCTCCCTCCCTCCCTCCCTCCCTCCTTCCCTCCCTCCCTCCCTTTTTCCTTCCTTTCCTCATTTCCTCCCCCTTCCATCTCTCCCTCCTCCTTCTCTTTCTTTCTTTTTTTCATTCTTTCTATTGTTTGCTGTCCCTTTGTCAGGGACACAGCCTACAGTTTTAATATATGGTCTTCTCAATTTTTTTCTTAGCCTTGGCATGTGTAGTGGTTTTAAAATTTTCCCTTAAGTCTCTCTCTCTCTCTCTCTCTCTCTCTCTCTCTTTCTCTCTCTTTCTTTCCTTTCCTTTTTTTTTTTTTTTTTTGCTGGTCTTAAACTTGGCCTTGGTGCTGTCCTTGAGCTTCTTTTGCTCCAGGTTACGACTCTACCACTTGAGCCACAGCACCACTTCCAACTTTTTCTGAGTAGTTTATGGAGATGAGAATCTCAAGGATCTTCCTGTCTGGGCTGGCTTTGAACTACAATCCTTAGATCTCAGCCTCCTGAGTACCTAGGACTACAGGTGTAAGACACTGGTGCCTGGCAAGAATGACTTCTTTTGAATGTTTTACAGCTTAAGTATCTCATTTCCCAAAGTGGACAAATGAAAAAGGAAAATATGCTGACCCTTTACATTTCTTGAAATCCATTTTGGCAGGAGGACGAGGGACCAAATATATGCCCTGCTTATCTGCTAGCAGAAGCATCAATCCTTAGTCAGTGCAGACGCCCCTGGCATGTAGAAATCAGAGCCCTTACTGCTTACCTGTGTGGAAGCTGCTCCCCAAACACAGGCACATCTGTCTACCACAGGTCAGGGATGAGTAGCTGTTGTAGCAGTAAGGTGAAATGACCAAAAGCAACCACAATTTATACCCCAAACCTCTCCCTGACATATGCCAGCCTTGGAATAGAGCTAAGTTCCTGAAATTATTCCCTCTGCCAAATTTCTCCAAGTAGGATTGCTGGGCAACTGGGAGGACTCCTTGGTGCTCCTCTTGGAATAGGCTACCTTCCACAATTGCAGCACTGTGAATGAGCATAGGAGCTGTTGGCCAATGCAGACAGAAGCTTCATGTATAGTTACAGCATGCTACCTAGAGTCTTGAGGGAAGAATATGCCTATATTCTCTTTCTCTCTCTTGCACTCTCTCTCTCTCTCTCTCTCTCTCGGATTAATCAACCAGATGTGGACTCATTTATCAAGCAGATGTGGACCTAAAGTGGATGGGGTTTTGAAGGAGTTGGCATTTAAGTTTCCTCATATTTATATATTTGTGTGGGGTGGGGAAATACAAAAGGATGCAAACAAATGTTTGAGTTCCATGTCTCAGTTTGAATAGCAGGTTTACTTCTTTTTTGACATGGGTTTGACCTTAAACCACAATCCTCCCAAATTCTCTTTCATGAGTAGCTGGGTAAGACCCGAGCCACTATGACCAGCCTCTGGTTAATGCTTTTTTTGTTGTTGTTGTTTTTGTTATTGTTACTGAAGTCCTGGACTTGTTGATGTAATGGTGTAATGATTTAATGATGGCTGTGTTTGTGATTTGCACTTCAGGCTCACATAGTCCACATTTCACAAACGGCTGCTTCTGAACCCTGACTATTCTCTTCTGCTCTGCAGGTGGCTTCAGTTTTCCTAAAGTCTAAGGTTTCTAAAAATCACAAGAGAAAATTGACCCATTATCTCTGAGCTGGAAGCATATTTCTGTTAGTGCTGAAGTCTCACCATTTCTAAAAGATGATGGGAATACAGAGGAGGATCTCTGACAATATTGAAGGAAAAACCTCCCTCTTGAGATGTTACCCAAAAGAACAGAAAGTTCTTCATGGCAATGAGGATCGTTATTGGATGCCTTTCAAACCCCACTGTCTTCTTTCATGAGCTACACCAAGGGTGGAAGAAAACTTCTCTAAATAAATTAGCAAGAGTCTTACTAGTGTATCAAGAGTCGTTTATTTGTGGTAGTTTTAGAAAAATCACCATCTGAATGTTCCTTTAGGGCAGATCTGTAAAGGACCTAATATCAAAAAGTAGCAAAACAAGTAAGAGAATGACTTTCCATTTTCCAATTCCAATTCTTCTACTGGTCAGTTGAGTAGGTGGTTGAGATACTCTTTAGCTCAACTGATCTTTCAAGAAGCTAACATTGGTGAAGCTTGTCTGCCAGTTCCATGTTGATAAGATGTCTATGCCCTCAGCTACACTTAGATAAAAGTGTTGTAGCTTTCACCTGGGCAGAACTAATAGCTCCTGTCTGCTGAGACCCACAGGAAATCCACTGAGCATGTGAGCCTGAATCATTACCATGAGACTTGTGAGCAGTGAGACTTCAATGAGTTTGCTGAGCTCTTCAAAATCAGGGCCCTGGGAAAGACAGGAGTTAGCGCAGGGCTGTGGTTCCATGAACCTTGTGTTGGGTTTAACATGACTGTGGAGTTTATTTTCTCTTCTCTCCCCTCCTCTCTGTGGATCCTGAGGAAGCACAATGGCTTTGAACCTGAAAAGGAGAGCACAGGCAGAGAGAATGAAAGCTGCACACACCACCCAGGAGTCAGGGCTCATATCACCTGCTTTTTTTTTGCCAGTATCTGCTCACTTGGCCTGGGCCCTGTGTGTGGTGTAAAGGTACTTTTAAAATTAACTTGCCAATATTATTTTGCTGAAAATGGTAGCTTGCTTCTTACCCAAGTCTTCTCAGAGAGTGATGGATACACTTTACCACTTATCATATGGACCCTTTGCTCCAAAAATACTCTTATTATATTCTATTCAATATTCACAGAAGGATATGCTCTCTTTCAGAGTGCCAAGAGACTGTATTTAAACATTTCTGTTGTATAATATGTGTGTGTACATAGGTATGTATATTGTATAAATTATAACTAAGAACATTTATTTCAGAGGCTATGGTGAAATTCCAAACTGTGGCAAAACGTGAAGTGTCCAAAGAATAACCCTTGTTTCACTTTTCTAGAAAGATTCCCAAACTTGGCTTGGCACCAATGGTTCATTACTCCAATCTTAGCTACTCAGGAGGCTCAGGTCTGAGAATCCCAGTTCAAAGGCAGCCCAGTTCATGACAATCCTATCGCCAATTAACCAGCAAAAATTCCAGAAGTGGAGCTGTGGATCAAGCAGTAGAGCACTAGCTCAGAGAGAAAAGGCTCCAAAACTTTTGAGGATTAAAAATTTTGCATGTATGTGTACATGTGTGTAATGTGCTTGCGAGCTTGTGTGTGTGTGATTTTAGGTGGACAGGATGTTTCTTGCTTCAAGTGCTCTGAAGAACATGTAGAAACTGGCCTTCTTTTTATATCATGTGAACATGTTGTTAAGTCTAATACAAAGGCAATGACTTAGGTTGTAAGGGTGAATCAATACGGAGCTTCAACAGAGGGCTTTTTAAGGACTTTACCCTGTCAAAAAAAATCCGGCTTCGCATTGAAGTCTGACTGAAAGAAATCAGCGTAAATGCCACATACCTTTATCGCCTAAAGTTAGCACAGAATGGAACTTTGTCATACACACCCAATATTTGCCTTTTTCTTTTCAACTGGCTGCTATTTAACATTTGTTGAGCTAGATCTGCAAACTGCTCTTTGTGAGAACTTGAGCACACTTTGTTTATGGAATTAACTGGCACACATAGGAGGTGGCCTTGGAGTGAGCAAGCACATCCAGGCCCTGTCATGCAAATGAATGTGCTTTGAGTGCCTGGGAGCATTGTAATAGGGGGAGAGGGGGGAGATTTTTCAAGAATAAAACCCCAAAGGGTGAAATCATTTTGCATAGAAATTTCCTATCTGTCACTTCAGTGTTTTTCCTTCCTTCTACATTTTCCTATGCCATTAAACTTACTTGGAAAGTTTTAAATATTGCAGTAATTTGAATAAAACACAGAAGATCAGCAGTTCTTTACATTTAAACAAGTCTAGTAAGCCATTGAATACATGGGGTTGGTTACAAGTTATTTTATAAAGCAATGGTATTCCAGTCTTTATATGAGCTGTCATACCTGACAGGTAGGATTTATTCAAGTGTCAGATTCTCTAATGCTTTCAACTTTCTTTGTATCTTTCATGACACAGAAGAAAGAAGAGGGGGAGGAGGAGAAGGAAACATTTCTGATCAGTGTGATTATTTCTTCAACAACATTACTGTGCACATAAATCTGTACCATTTCCTCCCAGAGGTACAGCATTGTCTCCAAATATGTTCCTTTTCATGACTCAGCTGAGAGAAGAAAGATAATTTAAAAAAATTGGACATCATTGAAGCTCCTTCTCTGTTTTTTCTCTCTTTTTGTGTTAAGTCACACATTTAATACTCCATTTATGATTTCCAGGTTTTCTTTTGTTAGAATAGAAGACAATAAGTGCAAAAGGTGTCTAGATTTTATTTTTATAATTTTATTATAACCATCCCACATCTTTATGAATTTTCTCCTATACCTAACTTAATTTTTCCTAGTGACTTGCCTTCATGGAAAGTGGATCTATCTCAATTTTCATTGAAATAGCTTTCTGTTGATCTTAGCTTAATAAATACTTCAGTTAAATTCCCAGAAAATGCATACAACACATAACAGAATGATGAGTACCAAAAATTCATATTTGAAAATGATTTACTTAACAGTAATTTTAAATTTTCACTACAAAAGCAAGGCATATACAGGTAAATTAAAACAAAACACCGAAACAAAGCATAATGGACAAGAAATGTCTCACTCATTACCTTACTTAGATAGCTGTAATCTCTGTACATCACCCTTACAATAAAATAAAAATTAAAGAAATTTTAAAACGCATAATGGCCTGAAGTATACAATAAAGAATGACAGTGCAAGATTTTATGTGTGAAGAAAAAATGGCTGACGTGTCTCAGTGACCCATTTTCAGATGTTCTGGAATTCTCTGAATAAATTGTCAGTCATCACAAACTCGGATTCTTTTGTATTGCCTATAAATGTTCAGTTTCTACTGGTAATAGGAGATTTTCAGAAAACTCAAGGTAATATCTTGAGTATGCTTAAAATGTTTCCACAAATGTGAATGTTTCATAGTTCATAAGATGTTTGAGGAAATGGTTTAACTTTTTTTTTTCCTTTTTTTGCCAGTCCTGGGCCTTGGACTCAGGGCCTGAGCACTGTCCCTGGCTTCTTTTTGCTCAAGGCTAGCACTCAGCCACATTAGCCACAACGCTACTTCTGGCCATTTTCTGTATATGTGGTGTTGGGGAATCGAATCCAGGGCTTCATGTATATGAGGCAAGCACTCTTGCCACTAGGCCATATCCCAAGCCCTAACTTTAAAACTATCACAATAAAATTATAGCTATCAGCCACAGTTTTTACAGAGTAAAATACTGAGGCTAAAAGAATAAATATTCCATGTAGCAGCTGAGTGTACAGACTCCACAACTTGAAGTTCCTATGTGAATATAGAGAGAGGAAGGAAATGAGGAAGGAAGAAAGAGAGGGGAAAAAAGAGAGAGGGGGTAGGGGAAGGAGAAGAAGGAGGACAAAACTGACTAACAAGTCGGCAGCTTAGCTAACAGAAGTACCAAACCCAGCCTATTGCCTCTCTTGGCAGAATATCAACTCCTTGTCCTCGTTGAAGCCTAGTAAATGACACCAGCAGATAAAGATCCAGGGAGTAGAAAATACCCCTGGAGGGGAGATTGTAAGTGTATATGTATGGGACAGTCCCCGTTGCTTTTGATATTTCATAATTATACTTTGAAACAATTCCATATTTATTATGTTAGGCACAGCAGCACTTGAAGAGGGGGCAGAATTCATATGAAATTTCATATTACAACCTCAAATGACGAGCCAACTGAAGATGGATTCTGAGTGAGCCAGAGTCTTTCTCCTCTAAATATGAAATGTTTTTTTATATGAAATGTTATATATGAAATATTTTAAAGTAGATTTTGGAAACCACAAGGGCCCTCTAGTTAGCTAAACCCTGCAAGTGCTTGTAATGTTGCTTCTCTTTCCTCTCCTTCTCAATCTTCTTAACACTCTCCTCCCTCTCCTTTTCTTTCTCCCTGTCCCTGTCCCTCTGCCTCTCTCTGTGTTTCTGTCTGAGTCTCTGTCTTAGTCTCTCTCTGTGTGTCTTTCTTATATGCGCGCGCGCACACACACACACATACACACGCACGCACACACACATACCAATTGTAATGTAGACAACAAAATCCCAGAACCCCAAACATAGTCAACATAGAACAAACCCTTGCATTTGTGCTTTTGTGTGTGGATGGAATGTCTCCCATTTTGTGCCTGTCTGTTGTCTTTGGGTTGGATTGTGAGTGCCCAGTGGGCGGGGCGGCTGTCATTCTGGATTAACTCTCCTGCAGGTTTTCTGGATCACCAAGAGTGAGAGGGGTACTTATTAAACATTGCTTGACTGACTGATAAGATGAGTAATTGTGCCAGAGGAAATGCTAACTTGAAAATGCCGAACTTTACACAAGGGTGTCCAGTGACCTGGGCTGGCTCTTGGGAATTAGTAATGGGATACAGAATCTTTCTCCTTTGTGTCACCTGCTACAACCTGGTCTCCCTTTGTCACTACTGAACACGATTACCAGCCTACAGTTCTCCCAAGCCTGGTGCCCTAAACCAATGATGTGTAGAATCTGCTGACATCAGGCATATGACAAGTTTACTTATAAGTTTGTTTGGGTTCTGTAGACCATTCAACTTACTTTATGTAGCCCTGGACATGGGTGTTGAGTATGCACTGTGGCAGGGTAATAATGAGGACCACAGAGCTTTCTTTTCCTACCTAAAACCAAGTCTAGCATTATGTTAGATTGAAGTGTACTTTGATTGTATATTACTTGTAGTAAAAAAAAAACTCTGGGGTGACCAGAGGCCACACAACATAGACTGAAGGTAGAATGGGTCTCCGAGGAAGGCAGATCCCTCCTGCTCTCCCACTCATACAAGAAATGTTTTAAAGTAGAATTTGGAAACCAGACTGGCCATTTTGGCCACATTCAAATGATCTCAATGAAAAGATATTTTCAGTTGCTCAGCAAAAGCCAAAAATCAAAGGACTTCTAAAAAAACAGAAACAGTTCTTAAAGGGATGTTCTGATGACATGGAATAATGAGCAAACAGATTTGGAAGGTGAGTTGGCATTTTTTTTTTTTCTGCCAGTCCTGGGCCTTGGACTCAGGGCCTGAGCACTGTCCCTGGATTCTTTTTGCTCAAGGCTAGCACTCTGCCACTTGAGCCACAGTGCCACTTCTGGCCATTTTCTATATATGTGGTCCTGAGGAATCGAACCCAGGGCTTCATGTATATGAGGCGAGCACTCTAGTCACTAGGCCATATTCCCAGCCCCTGGCTTTTTAAAACTATGTCTTAGCCGTGAGATTTGGCCAGCATGAGCCTCATTCTTTTAAAATATAATTTTATTGCCATTATTAAGGTGTTGTACAGAGAGGTTACCATTTTATAAGCCAGGTAGTTGAACCTCATTCTTATTCTCTATAAGTGAACACAAGGAGTATGTGCTTTAAGAAAGAGGTTGTTCACAGATGTTCTTCAAATAGCAGATGTAGAGACAGTTATTCCTCTGTTCACTGCAGCCCCCCACCTCGAACTTGAAGCATAATTCTTATTTCCAATTAGGGTTGGATTTAGTGACTCACTTTCCATGGGAAAAACGCTAACTTTAAAAAGTAGAGAATTGTGAAGTGATTGCGGTGAACATCAACTGGTGAGTAAGTAATGTTCATTTTGCTGAGATTTTGTGAGGGCATGGACACTTTAGCTCTGTGGTTTTCTTCCTTTCCCTAACACACACCTGGCCCAATCATGACCAAACACAACTAAAGGACACCTGATCCAGACTCAAGTTCTGAAAACCTATGAAAAGACTGAGAACTGTCACTGAGCAGAGGAGAGGGATCTGACATGACACACTGGTGAGTGTGGTGGCTTGAACTGGATCTCCACCAGGTCAGCACCACAGTGGCATTTCCTTACAACTGAAAATCTTTCTGAAGTGTGTAGCTCAGTTGATAACATTATACCAAATATAGACTCATACATAATAATATAATATATGTAATAGATAATATGTAATATAATACAATATATAAAATATAGTATAATTATAAGTAATATATAATAATACATACCATATATTATAATATACTAATAGTATATATTGGATATATTAGCATATATATTACTATTGGTTGTTTATGGAAGATCTCATGGAAGGAGCTTCCTGTATTTGGGTTTTTGCAGGTGTCAGCACATCTGGCATGCAGTGGTTGAGAGCTACTTTCATGGTCATGGCGGTTCCTTTAGCAGGTCTTGACCTGAGTCCTACAGTGAGGACAGGATGGTAGTGATACAACTGTTGAAATCTAAATGAAGCTTCATATCAGTGATAATTTCTTACTAGTTCTTCTAAAACACAAGGAACAATAACCAGGTGATCCTGATAATTGAGATAAGTTATGTCATAAGACTTGGCAGATGATGTGCAGAAATATAAAAATATAGACAACAGTGTTTAATCAGAGCGTCTGCTCTTTGACTTTAGGGAATGTGGTGATTCACAAGGATCCTTTGTGATATATTAATAGGTTGTCCAGGACTGGCAAATAGGGCCTAGTTTCTCCTTTCTTTCTCTCTCTCTCTCTCTCTCTTTCTTTCTTTCTTTCTCCTTCCTTCCTTCCTTCCTTCCTTCCTTCCTTCCTTCCTTCCTTCCTTCCTTCCTTCCTTCCTTCCTTCTTTGCTCTTTTGTCTGCCATTTAGTTAATCTGGGGTTAAAGACCAGTATCCAAAAGTGATGGGGATTTTGAAGAAGAATTCAGTTATTGTCCACTTGCTTTATTTATAGACATGCAAATCATGGTGGGTATATTAATAATCAAGAAATTGATAGTCTACATAGACATGTAAATTTCATTTATATAAACTTGGGTCAAATTGGGCAGTAAATTATAAATTAAAAATCTAGAGGATGTCTATAAAGATTAAGAGAATTTTCTATTTTCTCAGAATTGGCAGCACCAGCTAAAGCATGATCGATATTAATTAAGCAGCCTAGAGAGAAGAATAATAAATTACTGAAGCTGGTTGACTAACAGACCTTGTTACATCATTCAGAAATCAGAATTATAGAATTAGAAGCAGAAGGAATTCTAGAGATCAGCCACTCCAATCTTCTTATTTTAAGTTAGAAATGAGAATATTTAATTTAGGGCTGAGTGTCAGTGACTCATACCCATAAGTAATCCTAGCAACGTTGGAATCAGATCATGAGGACTCATTTCGAGGCTAGTCCAGGCATACATGCAAAGACCCCTTCCAGGAGATGAAAGTCTCATGGTGCTTTCCTGCCTGGGCTGGCTTTGAACTGTGATGATCAGATTTCAACCTCTTGAATAGCGAGGATCATAGATGTAAGCCACCAACCAGTGTCAGGATACCCAGCCCTTTTTTGCACTGGTTACTTTGAGGAAGCTCTCACTTCCTGTGCAGGGTAGACTGTGTATTTTTTCCTTTCTGTTGTTACCGGATGTAATGGTACATGTCTGTCATTCCAGAAAAGTATGTGAGACTCATGTCTAATAAATTACTCAGAAAAAGCCGGGGGTGGTGCTTATGGCTCAAGTGGTAGAGCACTAGCTTTGAGCACAAAGAAGACGCAGGGGCAGTGCCTATGCCCTGAGTTCAAGCCCTAGGACTGGTACAAAAAGTAAAAATAAAAACAAAAACAGGGCTGGCTGTCTGGCCAGCAACAGTGCTTGCCTAGCAACAGTGAGGCTCTGATTTCCACACTATTACCATCAGGGATGGTGAGACATTTTTATGATCATTCTTCTGAGTATGAAAGATCCCAATCAGAATAAGAAGTTTCTCTATCAATCATGATCTCTCTGGCAACTTTTCAAGATGGGGCCTTCAGGGCTTTGTTAAGTCTGAGGAGGGAGCACTCTTGGATAGAAGAGGATTAGGGCATTTATAAAAGGGCCGGTAGAGATGAGTGTGATCTCTTCCTTCCCTCCTGCTTTGGGAAGCCACAGCATTTGTCCTTTGTGGAAGATGCAGCGTCTTGGACACGGCTGTCCCAGACACCGAATGCTGGGTTTGATTTTGGGCGTCTCCAGAACTGAAAGGAATTCCCAGTGTTAGTATTTTGTTCTAACAGTACAGATGGACTAAGTCATCCTGTCTAGGCAGTAAATGATAAAGAGACACATTGAACATCATTCTTTGTTTTCTACATATGCTAACCAGTTTAATCCCCAACAATCAGTTCTGCCACACACTAATATTGTCCCATATAATAAGGAAACAAAGACACAAGATGCACAGATAGCTTTGGTAATGTCTCAAAATTGCAAAGCTGGTTAATAGTAAAGATTTAGAGACTGATGCATTTTTTTAATTGTATAGTTCATTGGCTAAGCAAGTTAGTGGTTGATCTTGATTTCTAAGGATGGAGGCAGCAGAATGTGAGTCAATGAAGTGTGTGCTTGGTAAGTAGTTTGCTATAAATGTGGTCATTTTCTCTTCACTTCCCTCTAGTTCACCTCTATCTCTTATCTAAAAGTGGTGTGATTTTCTTCATTTTTGTTTTTGTACTAGTATTAGGTCTTAAACTCAGAAGCTGGGCACTGTCCCTTAGGTTTTTTCTCAAGGCTGGTGCTTTATCCAATTACCCAATTAATTCTACTTTTAGCTTATTTTTTTCTAGTTATATGGAGATAAGAGTCTTACAAATTTTCCTACCCAGGCTGGCTTTGAACCAAAATCCTCAGATCGCAGTCTTCTGAGTAGCTAGGATTAAGGTGTGAACCACTGGCATCCAGCCTAAAGTGACATAATTTATTTATCTCATAAGAATGCCCAGACAATGAAATGAGACAATGCATTTAACATTGTATACCCCAGTCAATTTATTCCCTATGAGCATTAGAAATTACTAGAACCAGATAATCTCATTCTCATTTGCTTCACAGTATGATTTCTCTTAACAAGGAACAAAAAGTTAAGTAACTTTACCATAGGTTAAATTAGTTTTAAGTATTAATTCATGTTGATATTTTCATACCTTTCTAAACTACCAAGAAAAGAAGTTACTATGGTTGGCATTAAACCAACGGAAAATCCACAATGTTAAATGTTAAGGTGTTAACATTTAATGAAAGGTAGACATTTTACGTTTAGCGTTGGATGAGGTCAAATGCCAGCGTTTGCTTCTTATTTGACCTTCAGTTCATTTGGAAATTGTAAAACTTGGTTTTGATGTACTAACCGTGTTGTACTTAACATATGGCCTGAAATACAATTGCAAATAACATATAATACATGATTAGGGAGTAACTTAAATGAAGCATCTACCTTAATATTTCCGAGAGAAAAGGATATATTAATGAGTAACATTTAGATGACGTGTGTGTGTGTGTGTGTGTGTGTGTGTGTGTGTGTACCACATTTTAGAAATAAAAATAACAAGCTCCAGTAATTTTCTTGCTAGGTATTCATAGTCTAATGTGGTTTCCAGTGAACTCATCTATAAATTGCATGGAATTTCAGATGTAGGGAACACCACTCCCTAGGGCTGCCCTCCATTCATTTCTCCTTGTGCTTTCTGGTTACTTAACACTTTGTAAAGGATCAAAGCAGCATTCAGACAGCATAGTGATGCTTGTCAGTGGTTTGCATTTGTAGCTTATAGAATAATGGCATCTTGCTAAAAAAAAAAAAAGGTGTGTCCTCAGGAAAGCTGTTGAAAAGACATTGACATCAACTATGTTAGTCTTTTTGTGGATCCAACTGTGTTTTGAAAATGCCCTACAACTTTAGACTCTTGAGAGCTGTATCAATGCTAGGTGAGTCCAATTTCAGAAGTCAGAGACCAGAAAGGAGCCATAAAACTTAATCAAATTCTTCCTCATTCATTGAACTCTCATATGCTTTTCTGAGATAGATGACATGACATGTTCAAGTTGAAAGGCCCAGGGTAGAAACATCCCTTCCAGGATTTGCTCCTTGCTCATGTATAACATTTTAAATTGAGATGAGCTGTCATAAATTCTTCATTTGTAATAAAAGACTAACATGTTTTCTAGGCAAAACCAGAACTTCATAACTGAGTGTCAGATTAACCTCCATGGTTCTAGACACTGCCATTTTTTGTTTATAACTGAGTGGCAATAGATAATGCTGGTAATAACAATGTCAAACTAGGGGCTTGGGGCTCACACTTGGAATTCTAGCAACTCAGGAGGCTGAGATCTGAGGATCTTCAATGGAAGCTAGCCTAGGCAGAACAGTCTGCGAGACTTTTATCTTCAATTACCAGCAAAATACCAGAAGTGGGAGTTTGTTCAAGCAGTAGGGAGCTCACCTTGAGGGGATAAAACTATAGCAAAAGCCTAAGGCCTTGAGTTTTCAAGCCCCATTACCAACATCCCCCCCATCCCAGAAGAATATCAGCCACCAGTTGTGCCTTTTGAATAGTATGAGAACATTGAAAACATTTAATCTTAAAAATTGTTGATATTAGCCATGTGACACTGGCTCACTCCTGTAATTCTAGCTACTTAGGAGACTAAGATCTTAGGATCATGATTTGAAGCCAGCTGAGGCAGGAAAGATCATGAGATTCCCATCTCCAACTAAATACTGAAAGGAAGTCAGAAGAAGAGCTGTGGCTCAAGTGGTAGAGAGCTAGCTTTGAGCAAGAATAAAAAGCTCAGGGACAGCATCCAGGCCTTGAGTTCAAGCACTAGGACTGGCCAAATAAATGTAGGCATTCGTCAGATGCTGGTGGGTCACAATTGTAATCCTAGATCCTCAAGAGCCTGATAACTGAGGCTCAAGGAAGGTTCTTAGCCACCCAGGAAAGAAAGTCGTTGTCTCCCATCTCCAATTAACCACCAAAAAAGCCAAAAGTGGAGTTGTAACCCAGATAGTAGAGTGCTACCCTTGAATACAAAAGCTAAGGGACATTAGTCATGCCCTGAATTCAAGCCTCAGGATTGCTGTGTATGTGGGTATGCTCCCTTCTCCCCACATTGTTGATATTACTTGACTGAAGTCTGATTCAAGCAGTAGAATATTTGCCTATCAACCATAAAACCCTGACTTCAAATCCCAGTGCCACCGGAAGTGAAAAAACAAATGATATTACTGAATCAGTGACTCTAGAAAACTTTAGCCAAAGAAGACATTTACAATTGGAGATATTTGGAATCTTTCTTTCACTTTAAACATTTATTAAGGCCAGCATTGTCCAAAACAGCAAGATACTGTTAAAACCTTAAAAAAAAAAAAAAGATTCTCAGAAGTTACCTTTCAGAGAGAAAGCTCCAGAGAAAGTCCCAAGTTTCAGAGCAACGAGCCAGTGTTTAGCGAAACCACACTCTGAATACAGAATCATGTGGAGCGAAAAGTTGTGGGAAATGCCCTCTGAAGGGAAATTGCTCCCTCTTTTCCAATTAGTCAGAAGCCTAATAGAGGAAATGGGATTTCAGAAGTTGTTTGAATGATGGAAACAGGAGACCCTGACTAAGTGGGGCATGTGGAACCTGCTAGGTGTAAGGTATGGCAGGGAAGCAGGAGCCTGACAAAATGTGTGCATGTGATGGGGACTGCAGGAGGAGGATGGCAGCAGTGAAACAGCACCCCATGTGTCTTCTGTCATGTATGGGAGACTGTCCTCTACCTATAACATAATTTCAGTGTAAACCATCCCCTGCAGGCACCGTCACGAATTACATTCTCCTTGCCTCTAAATGAAACTGTGGTTCCCAAAGCTACTTCCCTTGGCCACGTTTTGTGCCTCTTGAAGACTAGATAGCTTCTCCAAAAGATTAGTGGGTTACGGATTCCCTTTCCTCTTTCATTCAATCATTTGGCATCTGAATAAAAGAATTTACAGACATTTATGGAGAAGTAGTTACATGCTCCATTTATGAGAGGGTTCGCTCTCCTTTGCTCTGTGAGATGCATTGACAAAACCAGCAATGGACTCCATATGCCAAAAAAGAGCTGATGCAGGGCATGGTTGTGCACACTTGCAGTGCCAGTCCCTCAGAAGGATCATGAGTTCAAGTTACACCCGGTCACACAAACAAAATCCAAAATATTCCACCAAAGGCGTGCAGGTGTGGCTGAAGATGTAGAGTGTTTGCCTAATAACACTCTAGGCCCTGGATTCATTTTCCAATAGTGGGAGAGAGAAAGAAGAAATCAATCTGAAAGCTCTGAGTATTATGTAGGATATGACAAGCCTGGGATTGTCAAAATAAGAGAGATGGGCAAACACCAGGGGGGAGGAGGGAAAGGGGGGGAGGGAGGGGGGCATGAGGGACAAGGCAACAAACAGTACAAGAAATGTATCCAATGCCCAACGTATGATACTGTAACCTCTCTGTACGTCAGTTTGATAATAAAAATTTGAGAAAAAAAAAAAGAGAGAGATGGGCAAGTCCAAAAACAGGTTTTATGGTTAGAAAGATAGAACTCTGATGACGTTATATGTAAATGTGACAAAGCTAAGCAGAGTGATGGGGTAATGACTGAAGATGAAAAGCTCTGTCTTAGCTGTTACAATTTTTGATAACTACTAAGCTAGAGGGCTAAATGTTATGCCTCTGATACTGTTAAAGTAATAGTTAATGGTTATTATTGTCTTACAGCATTTGAATCTAGCTTAAAAGAGAAGTGCCCTTGGAGCTAAATATGAAATTTCACCACAACTATACAAGATGAAAATAGAAATTTCTATGGCTGTTGATAGCTGTGAATGACAGAAATGGTATTATTTCCAAAGACAGCTAAATTTCTACATATAATGTGTATGGGAGAGGGCAAACTTTTGAGAAGCTTTTAAAAGTAGTGACATAAAATGACTAAGTAGGGAAAGAAAAACGAGGGTGTAAGATATCACAAGAAATGTACTCACTGCCTTATTATGTAACTGTACCCCTTTTGCACAATACCTTGTCAACAAAATTTAATTAATAAAATAAATAAATAAATAAAAGGAATAAAACAAAAAATGACTAAGAAAAATATGGTATTCATGAGACAGTACCTTCAAAGTTCACTCTGGGGATTAAACATAGTCAGCCTCTCTTGGGACAGGTTTGTAAGTGCCACCTTTTCATTTTTAATTTCCACTGTTGTGTCATTCGTTACAAGAATCTATCCAATATTTCTCAAGAGTTTAATCCTTGCTCTGGGAACATCACTTAGGGGTATCTCCCATAATCAGAACTTTCAATAGCTCTTTTCAAATTCTACTCTTTTGATGTGGAAACTAATTTGGAAATATCAGCCATTGATAAACGGAAAGCTTTAAAGTCAAACAGACTGCTCACTTGGGCGCAAAATAACTTGCCTTGGCTAATCTTAAGATAATACAAACTGTGAATGCTGGATATTCGACAGATACATGGCAGGAAAGAAATTAGAAGTAGTCTAATGTTAGATCCTATTGCGACGCATCTAGTGGGCTTGAACACTGGAATAGGGCTAACCTGGGCATGGCCCAGTCTCTGATGCTTCTCAGTTCTGTCTGATAGCAGAGACCCTCATTCACCACTCCTGAGGCAAATGCTGTCAGGGAAACCCAGCACAACTACATATTACCAAAGCATGATAATCAGTTGAAAGGAGATAACCATAATGAACAGTCATTGGGAACTAGGAGCACGTTTTCTTTCTTTCCTCTTAGAAGAATCATAATGTTGTGATCTTTAAATAGTTGTACAAAGGGTTTCAATTCAACATGTCAGTTTGTGAGTACAATGCTTCTTGATCAACATCACCCCTTTCATCACTCTCCCCCATCCCTCCTAAACCCATCTATCCCCTCAATTTTTCTACTTTCACTGGGTATGTGTTGAATATTATGACTGCATTCTCATCCCTTTCTTTCTTCAGTCATCTATCTCCCTTTCCCTTTGAATTTCTCCCCACACATATCAAATATGCAGCTGCTTCCTTGTCCTTGGAAAACTTTCCTTTCCTTCCTTCCTTCCTCCCTCCCTCCCTCCCTCTTTCCTTTCTCCCTTCCTTCTTGGTGCCAGTCCTGGGGCTTTAACTCAGCATCTGGGTGCTCAATCCTAGTGCTCTGCCAATTGAGCCAACAGCTCTACTTTCAGCTTTTTGTTGGTTAATTGGAGATAAGAGCCTCACATACTTTATTGTCTGGTCTGGCTTTAAACCTTGATCCTCATATCTCAGCTTCCTGAACAACTGGGATTTTATAGGTGTGAGTCACTTGTGCTCAGCTCTCTTTTTAAATTCTTTTTCATTTGATAAGAAATACCTGTGTGGAAGGCTGTACTCTCAGAGGATTACATGGCAGTTAGAGACCTGTGCCCCTGAAAATCTCTCACTTTTCCCCCTTCACCTTCCCACAAGCCTACCTTGTCTCAAGGATTTCTTGCAAATTCCCCTTTAATTCCTGGATCAAAACTGTTTACAACTAATACCTTTGATCTCTATCAGATTAAATAATTCATACTGACATGTGAAAGACTAATAAGAAAGATCCATCAATACATATTTATTCCTTAAAACACCAGTGTATCATTCAGGCGAAGGTAGATAGAATTTGGTGTCATGTGTTTGGTATTTTGTGTTGCTGTTGTTATGTAGAGGGCACTTTGAATGTTTCTCATGCTGCTGTTTTTCTTAAGTTATCTCTCTAGTCATTTATTACCCCTCCTTAATTATTCTGTCAGTGAATGAAGTTCATAGTAGACATTGTTCAGCAACAAGAATTGCTTTTGCCTCCTTTTAAAATATACAACAATAATGTAAAGAATCTTGTTGGAAAGAACATATAATTGCATATTGCTCTTATATTGTCTCTGCTGATAATCCAGAGTGTATAATCACTCTTGATGTTTTTTAATTGTGTGACTTTTCTTCCAATCTGTGTGCATAGCTAAAGACACATTTTGACGTGGTTACAACCTTAATCAGTTTGAGTTATGCTTGAGAATTCAGTGATGTAATGCTTGCAAAATTCACTGCACTATTAATAGATGTAATTACTGGCATGTGTTGAATGACAGGCTTACAGGTAAACATCTTACCTGTGCTTTCCCTTAGCTTGCATACTGTCCCTGTGGAGGAGAGAGAATCATCGCCCTCATTTCTATTGAAGACTGATGTGCTGTGAAGTTAGGAAATTTGCTTAAGGTTACTTAGCTGATAAGATGGGAATCCAGGCTGCTAATGCTTATTACATTATTGTTATTAATCAATGATATCCAAATTTCTACCATAATGTAGGTGCTGGGTATAACCACCATGGGTGAATCCACTGATGAACTCATAGCTGAATAGTTTGTTAAATCATGGGGCCTAGTTGAAGGTCACTGGGGTATGTCTTTAAAAGGTGCCTCTTGTCCCCAAGCCCTTCATCTCTGTCTCTCTGCTTCCTGGCTGCTATCAGGTGAGCAGCAAGTGTTGCTTTACCATGTATTCTCCACCATGATGCTCTGTTCTACTTCAAGAAAAGCCAAAGTGAGGGGGCTAAGTGACCGTGGAAAGGAATGAAAGGGTGAGCCAAAAATATCTTCCCTCCTTTAAGTTGATTCATTGGGTATTATTGTTATTACTATTATTATTGTTTTTGTGCCAATCCTGGGACTTGAACTCTGGGCCTGAGTGCTGTCCCTAAGCTTTTTTGCTCAAGGATACTGCTCTACTACTTGAGCCACAGCTCCACTTCCCACTATTTTGGTAGTTAATTGGAGATAAGAGTCTCATGGACTTTCCTGCCCAGGCTGGCTTCAAACTAATATCCTCATCCCAGTCTTTTGACTAGCTAGGATTACAGGCAGATCCACCAGTGCTCAGCTTCAGCAACTAAAAGGCTGAATATCACAGTCATTAAACTCCTTAAAGCTGTTCAGTAAAAAAAAAAAAAAGAAGAAAAGAAAGAAAAAAAGTAATTGTTGCTGCCTTAATTTGCAGTGACTAAGAAGGATGTTAATGTTTTCCCTTAATTGTTCACGAATGTTCCTTTGTCTCTAGTATAAACTGTAGGCTTTCAAATATATGAAGTAATAAAATCCCTGGACAGATTGGTGTGGTTTAATGCAATGCCATTGTCTAAGAAGGTCAGTCTGTGTGACATTGTTTCTACCCCATGTTTGGAGTTCATGATGGAAATGTAAAGATCTTACCTGAGACCATGCTCGTTGTGTGGCCACAGTGGTGTTAATCACTGAGAGAGAGAGAGAGAGAGAGAGAGAGAGAGAGAGAGAGAGAGAGACAGAGACAGAGACAGAGACAGAGAGACAGAGACAGAGAGAGAGAGGGAGGAGGGAGAAGGAGGGAGGGAGAAGGAGAAAGGGAGGAAAAGGGGAAAGAGAGAGGGAGAAAGAGAGAGGGAGAGGAAGAGAGGGCGGTAGCGAGAATATGAATATGTAATTTAATTACAATTGTTGCAGTGGATCCAGGTTGATCTTGCTTCTCCCACATGAGCTGACCACAATTTTAAGCTTGGTGTAGCCTGAAAGCTTGAGGAATGCATTTGCTGTAATGGCCAGGCCACTCCATTGTTCCTCTGTATACATAAACACTGCGCTGTGATCAGAGTGGTCATGCTTGAGCTGTTATCTGAAATTCACTTTTGCTATAAGGACTGACTAATCGGCTTCCTACAGACAGCGGCTCCCATCGTCTGTATTAGCCCTCTCTCCCTTCAGCTGCACACTCCAGAGGAGGAACAGAAAGGGAACCTAGTAGTGAACGTGTGAATCATCACATGTCAAACAGCTGGAACTTCCAACGTCATTGCAATCCATTGCAATCAGTGTCTTTTTTTTTCTTTCTTCAAGTGAAAAAAGAAGTTGAAGAGCATCCAGTGGCGGAGGGGCATGGTAGGATACATCTGCTGCACACAGGTTAACAGTAAAGCTGCCAATTAGCTCTTCAGTGGGAACTAGTGGAGGGAACCAAATTCTACAGCTTCTCTCCTTCCCCCATGCTTGTCACTCTTCCACAGCTTGGCCTTTCTACCCTTCACCCCTGCCCCGTCATTATCTGCAGATGTTATCTGCCTAGCAGATGTTAGAGCCCAGGGGATCTCAAGACTTGTTCCCACCCTGTGTGCCTCTCCCCTCCTCCACTCTGGGCTGGGCTGATTTTACATATTTGATCCTAGGAAGTAGCGGGCAAGATAATTTTCTTTTTCTACCTCAAATGCATCAAACTCTCCTAAAATAAGATATTTTATACGGAATATGAGACTTCAGATGAGTCTTCAAAATGGTAATTCTGCAATCCCTTGCTCCCTCCCTCCCTCCCTTCCTCCCTCCCTCCCTTCCTCCCTCCCTCCCTCCCTTCCTTCCTTCCTTCCTTCCCTCCCCTTCTTTTCCTTTCTCTCATTTTTATTCCTCCCTTCCCACCCTCCCTCCCTCCCTCCCTTCCTTCCTCTCTTCCTCCAATCCTCCTGACCTCCCTTTCCCTCCTTCTTTCCTTTCTCTTTCTTGTTCTGGTATTAAGGGGCTTGAACTCAGTGCCTCACACTCTCACTTGGCTATTTTGCTCAAGGCTGGCTTTGATTGTTAATTGGAATATCTTTGTTTTATCTTCCTGGGCTGGCTTTGAACCTCTATTTTTAGATCTCAGCCTCTGATAAGTTACAATTGTAGGTGTGAGTCATTAGTGCCCATCTCAATTTTTTTCTCAGTCAATGTTTTTGCAGAAAAACAAAGTGATAAAGTTAGGTAATACCACATTACATATACGTCTTCTATGTGGGGCATGCCCAGATGCCTTGCATCATTAAGAGGCAATTAGCTGGCCCCGCCTGTTTCCCAGCCCTGGGGTCACCTGTGGCTGTTACCCGGCAACCCGAAAGGCGACCCTAGTTGGCCCCGCCTGTCTTCCAGCCCTGGGGTCACCTGTGGCTATTACGAGGAACCAGGAAAGGCGGTTCTAGCTGGCCCCACCTCCCAGCCTTGGGACCACGTGTGGCCAAGATGGCACCTGGTGGTGAACCCAGGGGCGGTCTTGTGGGCTGTGACATAGAATTAGGCCGCCTCTTAGGATTGGTCCCTCAGCCCTCCACCTTTGATGGACATCTCAGGCCTCCCTTCACAGTCCCTAGATAGGTGTGCATACACCCCTCCCCTTCCTGCCGCTCTCTGACCGGTTGGGGCGAGGTTCCCCGTCTCTCCCGCAGGTCGGGAGAGCACTGGGGGCTGAGACCCTGACACTTCTAGATAAAGAAAATAAATATTATACTTGTATTAAATAAATATGCATTGTTTAACATCTAATATGAATCCAGGGGTATAAAGCAAAGACACTCATCAATGATAAGCCAAAAGCAATGATTTAATCCAAATCTAAAGGTTAGCGTTGACATATGTAATTCACACAAATAAATGTGACAGTAAAATATTTGAATAAGTAAAATGAAGCCTGATAGCTATGAAAGATAAGAGTGAAAATTAATTTGCTGCTCTGTGTAAAAATGTGAACATAACTCAGAAAACAAAATTCTTAAATGCGGTATCTTAGTATAAACACTGAACTTAAAAAACTAATTTTAGTATGCTCTATTAAACTCTTATTTATTTATTCATATAGTTCATTTTGATGCTTTTATAATTTCCTGAATCTAGACAAAGGGTACCAAACCAAACTCAAACTCTGTAAGCTATGTAAATATGTATACCTGTATACATACATGTGTATATGAATATATCTATAGATCAAGATATACTTTAAAAATCAATGCAAAATTATCCTCACATGCCTGATTTACCCTTCTCAATTTAACATATCTGTTGTGTGAAGGAAAGGTGTTATTAGACTCCCGGGAGAGAAGATGGCTCTACCACTGCTTGTCATCTACCGTGACAATGGGATCTTCATTCAGGTTCTCTGCCTCTCACCTTCTCTCCATCTACATAGGATTGAGTTTGTGGGACAGTCAGAATTTAAGGCTGCTTGAGCCAGGAGCAACACCCCCCCCCCCCCCAACACCTCTCCACCTCAACACAGACTACAATTTGTTAAAAGACCATCTAAATTAAATAAATCTAAAATGGGGCTGGGAATATGGCCTAGTGGTAAAGTGCTCGCCTCGTATACATGAAGTCCTGGGTTCAATTCCTCAGCACCACATATATAGCAAAAAGCCGGAAGTGGCGCTGTGGCTCGCGAGGTAGAGTAGTAGCCTTGAGTGAAAAGAAGCCAGGGACAGTGCTCAGGCTCTGAGTCCACGCTCCAGGACTGGCAACAAAAACAAAACAAACAAAAATAAATCTAAAATATCATTAGAAAATTTTCTCTTTCATCCAGTCAGCAGTGAGAATTTGTGAAAGGTCCATAAAAATAAAGAAAATGGTTACATAATAACATTTTCCCAAGATAAAAGCAAAATTGTCTTTAGAAATCTTAGGAGATATTTCTACCATATGTCTCTTAGATAAGATCACAAGTGTTAAGTAATGTGGTAACTTTTAGCAGGTTAACCATCACAGCTTCAATTTCATAAGATCGCTGGGTAACCCCTGTGACCTGGAATCAAAGTCTTTGCTATTTGCTTTCACATACTTCAAAACAGTAAACCCATTAGCTTCTTCTCTCAGATAGGCTCAAGTAGTTTCATATTTGCAAGGAGGTGATCAATTTTGTAAAAACATACATTAGCCATTAAATTGATATTTCCCTTTGGGAAGCGTTTTTCATAAACATTTACATTTTCTCAAATAGAAGACCTCAGCTCTTTTCTCATAATATTTTGGAGGGCTGTTTATTGTAAAGGAATAAGAAAAATCAATGTTGGGATTTGGGTATACAGACATACATTTATTGGTAGTAGTAAAGGATTTGTGGTTCTATGTAATGTTTTGTGAGTGTTGTGTTTTTAAAAGTTTATTGTCTATGCTTGAAGTTTGTTTCAGTTTATTACTTTGGAAAAGAGTTTCTTCACTGTCCCAAGTGTACCATTAGCTAATGTGTTATCTTGGGCATTTAGCACAATCTCTTGGTGTTTATTTCCTTCATAGGTCGTGTGTGGTAGGACTTGAGCATTTGTTCTTGGGAGCCTTTAACATCATTGATGCTAATTTAAAATCTGTTCTCTCCTGGTGGCAGGAATCCAACTGTTTCCAGGCACAAAGAACTCATCCAAAGCAAACAGTACATGTGTCGCCACCTGTAGGTAGAAGAGATATTACAGAAAAAGCAGAAAAGAATAATCATACCTAGGTTAAGAGATTCCTAAAAAGAACATGAATTTGTTTTAACCTTATAAATTCCAAACTCTTCCCTGTGTTGTTCCTTTTCATCATTACTGAAGTTTTTTTTTCTAAAATCTAGATTATAGATACACATACAGGTTCATTTTACTTATGTATATTTAAAAGACTTGACAGACTGATCAAGATTTGAGTTTTTTTTCAGCTAATGGAAACTTTCATGACTTCAATATTATTAAAGGCTTCTTCTAGATGAGTGGTTATGTTCTTAATGTTGAACATTAATACCAGCGTTATTTTGTTGAACAAAATATCAAGGTAGATACCTGAGGAAAATAAAAGATGAAGATCAAATCACCTGGAGGAAAGTTTGATTCATTTTCTAATTGAAGATGCTGTTGTGGTTTTTATGGATTCGATTTTTAATGAAAATGAAACAAAAAACAATTGTAGTATTGCTAGTGTTAAGATACAGTAGATAAATTGAAACTCCGCTCCAATGCTCCTTCATGCTTATGGCTAAGGGGGAAAAAATCTTCCCTCAACGAGAAAAAAAGAAAACCAGAACAATTAGAAGAAGAAAAAATAAACTTTGATAAATTAAGAAACCATCTACCAGTTAAACTGACACTCCATATGCAGAGGAACCAATTTCCATGCATGTTACAAAGAAATGTGTTAAATCAACTAACATTGATATAACTTCAAGCAATTAGGAGAATGCTAATAATGATATGAGTCTTCAGCTGTAAATAATTATGCTGCCCCAGGGCTGTGCTTTAATTCTTGGCTTGCTGTATCTATAAACAATAATCACACTGCAAAGCAAGTTGTGTTGTTTTTGTTCACAGTTTGTGAAATGATTTTTATACCCTACAGTGATGCTGATGGCTAGTTTGACCTTCAAGAACTCCGGCCTGTGAGGCTAAGAGCTAATGTGTACTTTCCATCGATCTGAGTTGGAGGCACACAGCGGGTTATTGTGCCTGTTCTCCATGAGTACAAAAGCTGCTATCGTCAATCAGTGTGCGATGTGAAAGAGGGCTTGCTGCTGTGACTCAATAAATGGGGACATTAGGAGGAAATGTTATAATTGCTGCTACCCACATCTTGTTAATGAGTAATGTACAGTTAGACACCATGCAATTGCAGCTAAACTGTTTATACAATTTATTCTTATGTTGCAACTAACATTTAACATAATGAAGTATCATAATTGCAGCCATTAAAGTCAAGATTAAGATTTGTTTAATTAGAATTAAGAAAATGTAAAATAGAAAACTACTTTCAAATGTTGAGTATTCAGGATGGATTCAGTAGTATGCAGGGATTAAAAAGACTCATAGGGTGCGGGGAGCAGATATTCTATACATAAAATTGTTCATTGAAGATCTCTTGTTTGGTTCCCCCCCTTCTCAAAGAACACAAAATAGAAAAGGGTATTAAGTTGGTCATGGATAAATATAGAGTGTTATTATACAGATCGTTAGAATTGTAGCTCTTAAATTTTAGAATTTACATTACCCCTAGGCTAAACAAATATCTTAAAATACACAACTCATATTACCATTTGGGGAAGTTATCAGATGAATGAGGAAGGAAATAAGGCCCTGACTTTGTAGAGGAAATGTGGTAACTTTGTAAAGCCAAATGGACATTAAACCTCTATTTTAATTATCTACATGTCCAAACATAGGCACTTATATAATATGATATTTTTACATAAGCGAAGGGACAAAATGTGGTGAATGGAATGCTTTGAGGAAATATGGCTTGTCCAAATTCATTAAGTGAAACCATTCCATTTGGGTCATGTCATACTTTCCTTCCAATATTGTTAAGTGCTTCAAATTCTAACATGCTGTTAGCGACAAAATTATTAAGTTTTTTTTCTTTCTGAGATCTGATTTTTTTTTACCCCTTCTTCCCATAAAACTATTTTTGATTAACTCAAAGTCCATTCTCTCCCTTACATTCACATTTTCTTCTCAACTTTGGATGAGGATTTCTCCTCTCACCTAGCAGTATTTGTAGATATTCAACTGTGCTGTAAATGGGATGCATTGGAAAGCTTTGTGAAAAGGAGACTTTTTTTTTTCTTTTCTAGGCTTAACTAATGTTCACCTTGTTTCTACAATAGAAGCTGCTTATTGTCAATATGTTACCTTCATTTCTTCATTGGATGGCTGAGGCTATTTCCACTCTACCCCTCATGAGTTTTCAGACAATCTAATACCCTGGCTTAGTTGGAAATATATGTAAACTTTTAATGTCCAAAGAAATGCAACCTGTGATTTAATTCACCAAGATTGATCAATGGGTTGACTTCATGGGTTGCAGATGGTAAACTTACATGAGGATAAAACAAGGTAGTAATTTATTGCTCTCAAAAGGATCTCTTGAGAAGTGGAGCTGTGGCTCAAGTGGTAGAGCGCTAGCCTTGAGCTGAAGAGCTCAGAGACAGCACCCAGGCCCAGAGTTCAAGTCCCACGACTGACCCCTGCAAAAAAGTAGATGACTTAAAAAAGGATCTCTTGGCAGGCACCCATGGCTTATGCCTGCAATCCTAGCTACTTAGGATACTTAGATCATAGGATTGTGGTTCAAATCCAGCCTGGGCAAGAAAGTGTGTGAGACTCTTATCTCTAATTATCTAGCAAAAGATCTGAAGTGGTGTGGTGGCTCAAGTGGTAGATCACCAGACTTGAGCAAGAAAGCCAAGTGCTCTGAGTTCAAGCCCTAATAGTGTTACTTACACAACCCAGAAGGAACACTTTCTCCTTTCCTTACCTTGCATCTTACACTCATCTTGTGGAAGGCATTCTCAAATATGAATAAAATGATCAGTTCCCTGAAATAATATCAAGTCTTTGTCTTTAAACTTTAACCCAAGTTTAAACAAGTGCTCCTAGCTAGTTAAAAAAAAAGATTTCACAAATCTATCATTTATTCTTAAGCAAAGCTGTAGGTTATTTTATGTAAATGTGAATCTCCTCTCATTTATTCTTAAAAAAGGCTGTAGGTCATTGTAAATGTGAAAACACAAGTAATGATTTGATTTTTGTAGCAATAAATAGTCCAAGATAATGGTGTTTGAGAACGCTATCTGATGGGCTTGCCGTTACAGTGTGGTATGCAATTGTTGATATCAGATAACTTAGCTTACTGTAGAATTTATTTGTATAGGCTTTTCCCTTTCCCTCCACTATAAATTAAAAATGACAAGTTGTTTTTGAATATACTTAAAACAGCGCATCAGATTTGTGCTTATTAGCTTGTAGAAATAGTTTAGCATTTAGCTTGCAGATGCAAGTAAATGCATTTGTTTAATGCATTTATGTATTGGTGGCCCTACACCAGCCACTGTACGAGATTCTGGGTGCAAAGAGCACATGAAGAGAAACTGAATGACATTTTTGGGAAAGTTGTCATGACAGTTACACTTAAGACATACCATGTGTGTGAGTTTCCTCTGAGTCTTCCAAAAGAATCTGGTCCATTAGTAACAAAATTCCAGTTATTTCATATAGGTTTCTAATGTTCAACTTCCAATCCATTATGGAAAACTTGGCATTCAAACATGTTGACACTACAAATTAGCTTCCACTGTTATAAGTAATTGAGAAATGGTTGACAATTACTTTTGTTTTATTGTGTAATTACTTTATTTTATTTGTAATGACATTTATGTACTCTAAGCTTCACCCAGGTTTATACTAAATAAATATTTGAGTAAAGAAATTTGTTTGAATCTAAGCACTCTTAATGTTTAAGTAAGAACTTTATCTCTCTCTTTCCGCTTTCCATTTCCACCTCCTGTCTTGTATTAAATTATCTAGGCTAAGGTAGGCTATTCTAAGTTCCTGTTAATGGTGAATACTTTAAAATGTGGCCACTGTGAAAGAGGAACTAAATTATACATTCAGTTTAATACATAGTTTATTGTAAATCTGAAGCAAAAGAAAATATTTCCCACCAACTATAACATTGTTGTTTGCCTTTTTAATAGTTGAATTGTGTAATATACATCTGTTGTCTTGAAGTAGTCATTTGGGGCATGTGTGTTGGTTTTAGTGTAACATAGAAACAATTACTGATCTATGTCTCCAGCTTATTTACTTTGAATTATTTTCCAGAATAATGCAGTTATTTGAATATTTTATGAAGATAACATGAAGTATAGTGATAATGGTATAAACCATAATTGGTGATTACATTGATTTACTTGGTATTTTAATTATAATTATAAACTATGTTATGGTTACAAGGCAGTACAGACATATTTAAATTGAAAATAATTCTATTTAATTGGAAATAATTTTCTTGTTGATATAAAATGAAGTTCTGAAGTTTCAATTAAGTTCATACAATTTTTTTTCCAGGTGCTAACTGTAGGATGGGGACAGTAAATAAGAGATTAGAAGTCATGCTCCAAATTTCAAGAACAGCAATTGTGACCTGCTGCCCTACAAACAATAAGATATGGGTTATTTCCTCTGTAGACACAAAGTTGTACAATGGGAACCAACACTTTCAGAAAGTGCACAGTGATTGGATAAGAACTTTGGATTGGATAAGAACAGGGCAAAAGTACAGATGAAATTTTGTGCCTAATAGCAGAATTAAATGTTCCAAGAAGGATTTTTTAGAACAATTTCTAACAGGATCTGACTTTCTCACATTAACCAGTTAAAATTCAGTCTGGATTCTGACATTTTCAAACATTACTTTTAGATGGTTTGAGAAAGTAAAGTAATAATTTTCAATATAGGAATTTTGTTAGGAAATTAGGAAGATAAGAATAAACAGTATTTTATATCAAGTAGTACCAAGCACAGGATATTTTAGCTAGACTAAGTCATTTTGTGTAGACTACAAGAACTAACTAGTAGTATGAAGAATGAATTTATGAAAAATTAAAAAAAACATTCAAAATGCTGTGTTTTTTTATTGTCAAAGTGAAGTACAGAGGGGATACAGTTTCATATGTAAGGCAGTGAATATATTTCTTACTCAACTTGTTACCACCTCTCTCTTTTTTTCCCATACCTCCCCCTTCCCCATTTCCCTCTACCCCTCATGAGTTGTACAGTTGGTTTACACTAAATGGTTTTATAAATATTGCTTTTGGAATGGTTTGTCTTTTTATCCTTTGTCTTTTGATTTTGGCAATTTTTTTCCCTTCCCTAGTTCTAATACACATACATACAGTATCCAGAGTACTAAGATCAGATACAGTGATAGCAGGGGTAAAACCACAGGAAGGGTATACGAGGTAAAAAAAGAAGAAAAAAGGGTATGGTTTCACATGGCATGTTGAAAATAATTACAAAAATGATATATCACTTGTTTCTGTAACATGGAGTTCATTTTGCTTAGCATCATCTTATGTCTTCATATGGGCATAGCTATTGGGCTGTTGTGGTCTTCTGCTATAACTAACCTAAACATGTACTAATTATTCCCTGTGAGGGAAACCATGAAGTGCTCTACATCACTGGTCATAAAAGAAATGCAAATCAAAACAGCACTGAGATTCCACCTCATCCCAGTAAGAATGTCCATTATCAGGAAAACTAATAATAACAAATCCTGGAGGTGATGTGGCCAACAGGGAACCCTACTACTTTGTTGGTGGGAGTGTAAACTTCTTCAGCCACTCTGGAAAGTGGTATGGAGGTTCCTCAGAAGGCTAAACATAGAACTCCCCTATGACCCAGCAGCCCTCACTTTTGGGCATCTACCCAAAAGATTACAAGCAAGACCACACTAAAGCCACCAGCTCAACAATGTTTGTTGCAGCACAATTTGTCATTGCTAAAACATGGAACCAACCCAGATGCCCCTCACTAGATGAGTGGATCATGAAAATGTGGTACATATACACAATGAAATTCTATGCTTCTATCAGAAAGAAGACACTGCCCCAATTGTAAGGAAATTGAAGAACTTGGAAAAAATCATACTAAGTGAAGTGAGCCAGACCCAAAATGCTATGTTTTTTGCAGGCAGTGTTGGGGATTGAACACAGGATCTCACATTAGCTAGTCAACCGCTCTACTGTAGGGCTCTCAAATAGCAACTATTAGCATTTCATGAATTATGTATCTAAAAGACACTCATCTTCAAATGCTTTCAAGCAGTCAAAGACTTTCAAATTTATGAAGAAATTCAATCCATTTTTTTTTTGGCAGTACTGGGGCTTGAACTCAAGGCCTGAGCACTGTCCCTGGCTTCTTTTTGTTGAAGGCTAGCACACTGCCACTTCTGGCTTTGTCTATATATGTGTTACTGAGGATTGAACCTGGGGCTTCATGTATACAAGGCGAGCGCTCTACCACTAGGCCATATTCCCAGCCCTCAATCCAATTTAAGAATGTTTGTTTTCAGTTTCAGTTATTTTCTGTCAAATAATTTCACATAAATATTAAAAAGCTTAGTTTTTATTATGATGGACTCTTTTAGTTGTGCTAAATCAAAAGTCAAATTGTACTGAAATTTAATTCAATTAACTTATTTGTTTCAGTGCTGAGTATTAAACCCATGACCTGATGCTAAAGTCTCTGCTTTACTGCTGGGCTATGTATCTCTCCAGACCTTTGTTAGAAAAATTTAAAAAAGAGATTATTTTCTTTATTTTTGTTCCATTATATAATATACATTGAAATATTCATGTAGACTTTTTGAAGCAGTTTGTGATAAAAATGTCACAGATATGGTTATTAAAAACTTGCAGGACGAGTCAGGAGTTCAAAGCTAACCTGAATGATATGATGTAGTCTTGTCAAAAAAAATCATTCCATATATAATGTGAATTATTGTAAGTTTATAGGACTGTTGAAAGGATAGGAAATAATGAGATTAATGATCTTGTGTCCTTTCCCATACTCATTGGTGAAGTTCAATGTATATATGTGTATATGTGAAAATGGAACCATGTTAGTTGAGGAGTGATGTTGGGAAAACTGGGGCGAATGATGGAAGGGATGATGTTAATCAAGATGCACTGTATTCATAAGCTGATTTGTTGAACTGAAACCCCTTGATACAACTATTTTAAAATAATAATATTTATGAAAACTTACTACCCTGTTAATTTCAACCAAAAGCATGTTTGATGTATTCAATAGGTGATAATCAAAAGCAAAACTGTTGTTTTGGTTTATATTTCCTTACCAAAGTACATTGCATATAATGAGCCACATTTGAATCTGTAAAGAGAGGAAAAGCTTGTTTGTGATCTCAATATTCAAGTACTGTATAAAAATTTAGGTTGAAATCAATAATAATGACTTTGTAGTCAATAAGATAATTTCATAATTTTTTCTAGTATGAATCAATACGTAGCAGTTTTAAACTGTGATTAACAGTATTATGTAAATTGACTAAAGAAACTACCAAAAAATTGCAGAATGCTTTGTTGATATTGACAAATTGGAAGTTGCTTTCAGCTTACGTAAAATCCTTTTCTGTTCAAGGCTAATACTGAGTTTACAAAATTTAATGAATTTACTTAACAGGGACAGACGTAATTCTAAAGCTGGAGTGCTTTTAATTATGGTTATATTCTTCCGACAAAGATCTAGTTTTGTTTGAAAGTGCAAAAAAAGCCATAGGGAGGGCTGGGATGTAGCTCAGTGGCAAAAGCGCTTGCCTAGCAAGTGCAATGTCCTGGGTTCGATCCCCAGTACCAAAAAAGAAAACACAAAAAAATACAGTTAAAAAAAAACAAAACCCAACCAAAAAAGCCATAGGAAAATGAAGTTTGATACTTGATTTAGTTACTAGAAATGTTTTATTTATGTTTGGGAAACCATTATTATGTGAATTTATTTTTTGGTGGTAAATAGTATGAACTTGACATATAATGAACGTATTAGAGTACAGGGTGAAATCAGATGTTGATCAAATAATATAAATGTTTCATTTTAAGATTATGAAAACCTCTGGAGATCCCATGTGCAGCTTTGTGATTATTATTACTAATATTTTGTTATTCTCTTAGAATGTGCTGAAAGAATGTCCTCACCACAATCATACATATGCACATGCACACACACATCACACACATGTTTGTGTATACACATGCACTATATATAGCTAAGTGTGGTTGATATATGTGTTAACTTTATTGTGCTAATCATTTCACAATATATGTGTATCAAATGCTTATATTGTTATATACATGTATTTGCCAGTTATTCATAAAGCTGAAACAAAAATAATAAACATATATGTTAAATATAATATTTTGGATGAAAACTAATATGTGATGCAAACACAAAAGACTTGCTTTTGAAGATGTTGAACAAAGCAAAGAGGTTAAGAATCTCATTAATAATTTGATGTTTACGTTTCTTGTTGAACTTTACATATCTAGGTGTAACCCCTCTGTATATCACCTTGACAATAAAATTAAATTAAAAAATAATTTGATGTTGATTATATGATGAAATGGTGTGGAAAATTTGGGAAGCATCTTAATATTTTTTAACTAAATAAATATATTATTAAAATCACTTTTACCCTTTGTTTACTTTTCTTTTTATTAATGTATATTAACTGTACAAAGGAAGTTTATTGTAATATTTCTTTATGTTCATACATTATGCTTTGATCAAATTACCCTCCCATGACTTTTCTTATCTTTAAAAAATTTAATTAATTTTTTTCTGAACTTCCAAAGCTTGTACAAGGTGGTTACAATGTAACATGTTCATATAAATGTCCAGTGCTTCTAAATTCTTCCCCATGCTTCCACCATTCCTCCCAATCTTGTCTGTTCCCTTTCCCCAGACTCATCTCATACTTCCCACTTCTGTTTGAGGGTTCTTGTATTTGTCTCTGGTTTGCTTTTCATTGATCACAGTTGGCACTCTAACACTTGAACTACAACTCCAGCCTGGTATTTTGCTAGTTAATTGGCGAGGAAGTCTTGAAGATTTTGGGCCTGGGCTAGCCTCAAAGCATAATGTTCCATGTCTCAGCTCTCTCAGTAGTGATTTTTTGAATGTGACAACTGGAATATTTCCTATTGCATTTATAGCTGACATGTTGTTTCTGTCTAACTATGCTGTTCCAAGTAAATCCTACTATTCTTCATTTGTCTTTACCTCCTGGTGTCTAGAATTGGATTGATGAGATCAGATCCTTTCTTTCTCAATGAGGAAGATTGCTCAGGGATCTTTTAGCCTTCCTTGGCTGCTATAAATGTTATCTAGGCCATTTAAAATCAACTTAAGTCATATACTGGAAGCACCACCTTATTGAGAATCCCACCCTGAGTCCTAGCTCTTTTGTTTGTTATATTGTGGTGTGATTTTACACTGAAGTCTACGTGTGCACATTTCCCTTCTATAATGGTCCAGTTTGAACATCAAGAAGAAGCAGGGTTAACTATCATGCAGAATGAGTCCACACTTGGCTGTGTTTACCTAGACCTTGTTGAATACTCACCTGTGTTATCGATATTCGCTCTCTCACTACTGCCTTGAATGTACAGATTGTAACATCTAACCATAATTTCTTCTCTATCATGGTCAGTGGAAAGGTCATTTGTGATTTGAACTCAATTTCATCTTGATTAGCTACCATTGCTAGGTCTAATGTATATTTACAGCGCCCCTGCATACTGATAGCTGAGGAAGAATGGCTGTGCTTTCTTCTGGGATCCATGATCAATAGCCTGCAGGAGAGTCCGTAGATTCTTCACACAATTTGCCTCACTGGATTTGGGAAGGTCTTGGAGCTAACAGATCTGTATTTGTTTTTCCTCTTGAGTCTCTTTATCATTAGTGTCTGATTCCAATTAGGCAAACTTTGGTAGTGGCTTTGCTAGAATAATGAATCAAAAGGCATAGCTAAGTAATAGTTCTTGAATACATTTCTTCCTAATATGTTATGTTCTTCATCAACTGACCAGTAATTCTGTGGACGAAAACTTGGAATTTATAATATTTACATATTTTCATGGGCAATTTAGCAGATTGGCTGTACATCTTGATAAGGAGGAAATTTGCCAAGAGTGAGCAATCAGAGCTCTAGAGACAAGAAAGAGCCAGCCAACCACAAAGCCAGTGAAAAGTGCCAGCCAATCACAAAGCCGATGGAATCAGCAGAGATATAACCACTGTAGCTGTTGCAGGGCAAGTTGAGTCTTTTATTGCTTTATTCGGAATATCACACTGCTGCTGGCTGTGGTTGAAAGCTTAAACTACCAAAAGAGAAGAACAATGGAATTGACCATAAAATCTGAGGTTCCATGTATTTAATTTAAATTTTGTTTAATCTCCAGAAAACCATGTTGTAGGGAGAGGAAAAGACCTGCAACCTTTGGAGAGCCCTCAAGGAAATTCCTGGATGAGATCTACATAGATGATTCAATAAGGTTTTGGCTGCTGTGGTGAAATTGTCAAATCTTAGTGGATGAAAGACTTTCCATCTTAAAGTGCCATTTAACTTCATTCACTTCCACTCACACTCCTTCTCTTAATCCTTTCTTCATATTTAACTGTGGCAAACCACCAGAGGTATCTTGTCCTTTCCCTCTTTCTTCTGAAGGACTCAGAGAAGAGGAGCAGACATAAAACCTTACAAACACAGCCATATGGTAAGTGTTAGATCTGCAGTGTGAGGAGCATGATGGTTGAGGTACAAGATAGAAATGCTTCATAGTACATGGAACAAGCAGGTGCACATCAAGGTGGGTGGGTTCGTCTAGGTAGAAGGAATCACTTGAAAGAATTCTCAGTGTAGGAGCTACACATAAGCTTTATAGGAAACCCACAGGGAGGAATGATGGAGAGCTTAGAAGACTGCCTAGTAACTTAAGCAGGAAACAATGGAAGAATGATGCAGGGAGTTGCCAAGGAAAGTGAATTGTGAAAGGATTTGACTGAGTTAAAGTTATTTGGTAGAAGAGGCAGGAGTTGATGATTGATTAGATTTTAAGAAAATGACAAGGATTTTATGATGCTTATGGGACATCAAATGGATGTTGTCTACAGGATGGAAATGTATCCAGTATTCCACAGGCAAGCCTTATCTGAAAATAAGATCTAAGGGTCACCACATAAGGATGGCATCTGAAACCAGGAGGTAGACTGGCACTCTGTGGACTGGAGGGTCGAAAAGACTAGAATACCTGTGACTGCCCAACAAACATAGGAAACAATAGCAATGCCTAAAAGAAATTCTATGTGAGCCTGGCACATGTGGCTCACACCTGTAATCCTAGCTACTGGGGTGGATGAGACCTGAAGACAGTGGTTTGAAGTCAGCCTGGGAAGGAAAGTCCATCAGACTCTTATCTCCAATAAACTACTTGGAAAAAGTCAGAAGTGGCACTGTGACTCAAGTGGTAAAGTGCTAGCCTTGAGCACTAAGAGGGACAGCATCCAGGCCCAGAGTTCAAGCCACAGGACCAGAAAGGGAAATCTATGTGTTCGGACACAAATTACGTTATGTATTTTCACAAGAATCTCCCACATTAATGAAGTCAGGTTTCATCACTCCTATTTTACAGATGAGTAAATTAATACTCAAGCTGGTTTTCACATGTAGAAGAGTAACAGAATGAATTCATGGACTGGAGCCTGGATTTTTCACTTTGATTGAGAAGTTCAGGAAGACTTAAATGTAAAAATAGACTCCCATTTTATCTGATGAATGTTTTGTGTGTGAATTATTATTTTTTAAAAGTTTTTATCTGGACTTAAACTTGGGACCTGATGCTCTTGTTTTTATTTTTATTTTTATTTTTCACTCAAGACTATGCACCATACCTCTACTTCTTGGATTCTTATTTTAATGTTTTAATGTAATGGTTTTTGTTCTTACCAGGTTGGTGGCTTCTAGGTATAGGCAGTAGATTTGCTACTTTGCTGCATAATGGTAGATGAATTAAGTTTTAAAATCCTCCTGCACTTTGGGTCCCTCTGAACAGTCAATTCTCATAAATAGGTTGTCTGTGTCTAAGAAAGGTGAGGATAAAGAGTTAAAATAAACAAAAATAAACTGAAGCAAAATTATCTGAAATATTTAACCATGGGCATAAACAACGCCCACAGAAGAGTAATTTTTAAATTCTGGATGGCAGATGACAACTGATTCCTACAATTGTTTAACACTAATGAAGCATTTTCTTTTTTAATAGTTTCCTTCTGAGGCAGTGTTCTGTGTCTGCTGGATCGGATGCCAGTCCACACCAATCAATATCAATCCACTGCCACATGTTATTAAATATCTCTTTGATACCTATTTACAACTAAGAAAATAATTTCACTGCCAGGGGATTGTAAATGCGTGAAAGGTCCCTGTGACAGCATACCTCACTCACTGTCTGCATTCCCCAGCCTGGCTCTCCCAGCCTCAGGACTAAGATGAAGGACATAATTAAGGAAACATATGAAGGCTGGCACAGGGCTCGAGATTAATTAGCTGTGCGTCAATAATCTCATCAATATCCGATTAACAAATGACACATTGCCCAATGAAACATATTGATTCATGTACACTCCTCACTGTTAATAAATTGAAGCTGCTTTGCTAAATGAGAAAGCTGACAAAGTAATAGGCTGCTAAGACTGCCCCACTATTGTGATAAAAAACATAAAATTAGCCTGCAGTATACAGTCCTTAATTTGGGAGGACTGTCACTCCACTTCTGAAGCTTGTTAATGAATGCCAAGAAAAGGGGAAATAATTTTCTGTGGAGAACATACTCAAAAGGAGTAGAAGAATTTCCCAAGGGCAGTCACTGGGAGAATATGCATGCAAGAAGGTCCTGGGTCCCAGTGCTTAGTCTTTTATGTGTATATGCAAAATGTTTTTTTTTTAAAGTATATGATTGTAGGGCTAAGGAATTTGTTTTATGTTTTAGAGGTAACCATTTACTATTTATCCAGAGGAGACTGTAAGCAGATCATTGCCTTTATTTTATTTTGTTTTGAAATGTTGCAATGTTTTTAAACAAATCTGTCCTGTGGTGTGTGTGTGTGTGTGTGTGTGTGTGTGTGTGTGTGTGTGTGTGTGTGTGTGTAAGGGGGGGAGAGGCATGTGTACATGCACTTCTTTGTAAACTACAAGGCCAATAATAACTTTGCTCCCCCATACGGCATCCTCTCATATGGTCCCTATCTAAAGCATATCCCAATACACTTTTCCTTTCCCTACCTCCCGACCCTTGCTTCCCTCTGGCTCCATTCTCTCAGGTTGGCTGTTTCCAACCCAGGCTTGCTGCTGGGAAGGTGAAGGCTGGAGCAATTATAATTTAGTTTTCTCTTAGCCTGTGCCAGAAAGGTGGTAATAGGGTTGGGCAGGAGGGGAACGAAGTGATAATGGTGCAAGCGAGGGCTTGGTGTTTGAGACTGTGGTTGGGAAAAGCGAAGAGTCCCTAAGAGGGGCGAGAAGAGAAGCTCAGCTAATGAGAGGCTTCCTGCACACCTTATTCTGCAGAACCCCATCTGGGATTGGTATCTCTTAAATGTGCCCCAGGAGCCCCACCAAGAGTGCCACTGGAGATGCTGGGCAAGAATGCAAACACTGGTCTGTGGAAGGTGCACAATTGCAGGGGTAGGTGGCAAGGCGGGGTGTCAGGTCATCAGAGGGGACAGCTGGAAGTGACCCTGACTCCTCCCTTAACTGCTAGGAGAAAGGGGCAAACAAATTCACACAAGACCACCAGGAACTTCACAGGGCATTTCTGCCTGGGCCCAGGCTCTCCTGCCATATCTGAGTCCCTGCAGGTACACAATTCAAGTGCCTATTGGGCATCCAGAGATGTTGCAACATCTGGAGTCTTTAAAGCAAAGTCAAGGCAGAGATCAAAAGAAAGATACTGAATAATTTTGAAATACACTGTATACATATATGAAAACAGTGTAAGGAACCTCCTTGAAAGTTGTTGATTAATAGGAGGTGGAGAAGCAGGAAAGAGAAATTGGTCTGCTCTGAGGATGGGTGCTATTATGAGGGAAATTGGGCTGACAAGGAGGTTGAAGAATGAAGAATATGGTGGAAATAGATTGTTTGCATGTTTGAAAACAGGACAAGGAAGCCTGTTGAAATGGTTTCAGAAAAGCGCGGAGGTTAGGCATAATGACAGAGGGAATGAGATTGAGTGAAATATATTGTAAACGTGTGGAGATGTAACAATGGAATTCTCCCCCTGTGTAACTAGAGTAAACAAATTGAAGGAAAGGAAAAATAAGGAAGAGCTATAGAAACCATGGGGAAATGTGTCGAGAAGTCGTTGCCATAAAGCACTCAATGTGCCTGAACAATTTCTGACACATTCTGTGTCCACCACTGGCTGGAAGAGACTGGACTTTTTTGTTCTTGGAAACTCCAAGAACAAATGCTAGCTTTTCCTGAACTTCATAAAGAGACAGCTGCAGTATGCATGAAGATAGCTATAATCTTCAGTCTGACCATTACTGAGACTAAGGTAAAACAACAGGCTTTCCAAGATCACACAAAGAATTCCCAGTGCCCCAGAAACTGACTTTCAGAGCATGCTGGGGGCACTCTGCTCTATGGATCTCATCTTCCATGAGTTCTGGAACCAGCATATGCAGTTCTGCAGGATATCTCTTCTTTGATCAGCAGTTTTGAGGTTTTGGGTCATTAGACTGCATTAACTCTAATTAATGATCAGGAGGGAATATAAATCAATAAATTTTATTATATTGTGAGAATTCCTCAACTCGAGGAAAGATTTTTCTCTTTTGGGGCTTTCTGGAATAGAAACCAACCAATTTATTTATCTGAGGTCTCCAGGAGACAGAAGCATAGTGCACAAACAAATTCCCAAGGAGTGGAATACTTTCAAAACAGAAGAAGTAGCCTTGCTAATTATGGAAGTTTATATTTTCAGAGGAGGATGGGTTTTGTAGGAGACTCTGTTTATTTTAGACCCCTGGTATGACAGTTTTAACAAAAAATTCCATTAAATATTAACATATTGCATCATTTGGCTATTTCTATATACAAGTCACTGGATATGCACCATGCAATTTAATTTTCACACCAGTCTTTTGTGTTTCAAATAGCTCAGACAGGTTAACATGACTTACTGAAATCACCCAGCAGTAACTGTTTAATCTGAGTTTTTTAATATGAGTTTTTTAATTATAAAGATGATGTACAGAGGGGTTACAGTTACATAAGTCAGATAATAAGTACATTTCTTTTTGAACAGTGTCACTCCCTTTCCTCATTTCCTCCCAGTTTCCCCCCAAAAGCATATGAGTTTTAAAAAGTCTATTGCATTCTACCTTTAATATATAATATGTGCCCAGAATCTGGTAGAAATTCACCCCAATAATTAACACTATCTACAGGTGCTCTAGTGAGATATCAACCTTCAGCTCTCTAATGGGTGAAATCCTCTCAAGGCTAGATTCTCCACTAGGAATCCTCTTGTCAAGTTAGTGGATTAAAAAAATTACCATGCCAATATTATGTCATTAAATCCATCACCAAGATAAAAATACCTGGGCTCTGGTGCCAGTTCTGGCCTTTCACAAGCTGCTGAGGACAAATGAGGCAGGACAATTCCTTGCAGGGTGTGTTGAGAGTTGGGGGGCACTTGAATTCCTCATAGCATCTGCCAGGTGAAGCTGGGCCTTGTGTCTGAGCTCCCATCCATTGCAGTCCCTGGATGGGGGTGAGTCGAGGGGTTCCTCGGGCAGCTGCTCTGTTGGCCCGCCTCCCTGTAACTTGTGCTGGTGAGTCAGATTTCATGCCCAATTAGGATACAAGGGGAAGCTTCCCTTGTGGAAAGGACACAGCTGCTCTGGAATCGCCGTTTCAAGATGCTCTGAATGGCCTCATAAATCTGGCATCCTCACCCTGTCTGTAGGCACAACTGAGAGAAGTAGGGAGATCCTTTATGCCCTGCACACACACACACACACACACACACACACACACGTACGCACACTCACATACCACACTTGGATTATTTATGCACTCCATATGAATATGTAGAAAGCACATATACTGGTTTGTAGCTTGTGTGCTGTGTGTGTATATTTCTATCACAATCTCTATTTATGGTTGTTATTGTCAAACATATGCAAGTGAAAGTCATACACATATACATACACAACATACATTTTAGACTACATATTTATACCACATATATACACTCCTATGAATTAGGTTATGTATTGTATATATATGTTCATCCTATGTATAGCTGTATGTATGGGTGGATACACATACATATACATGGACATATGATAGCCATCTTATGCAACTATATTGAATACTTTCCCCTAGGAATAAGGACAGAAGATCACAGTGGGAACATAATGATCTCTTGAACAGTGTTTGAGGAGCTTGATTTTCCTTCTGATATTTCCTCAAAATCAGAAATGAAAATGTGGGGCTGGGGATATGGCCTAGTGGCAAGAGTGCTTGTCTCCTATACATGAAGCTCCGGGTTCAATTCCCCAGCACCACACATACAGAAAATGGCCAGAAGTGGCGCTGTGGCTCTAGTGGTAGAGTGCTCGCCTCGAGCAAAAAAAAGAAGCCAGGGACAGTGCTCAGGCCCTGAGTCCACACCCCAAGACTGGTAAAAAAAAAAAACAAACAGAAATGAAAATGTGAGCTATCTTTGGATTAACTGCTGGCCCATCCACTCGATTATCCTAGAGATCATGGATGGGAAGTTGTTCTCAGTTCTTGCATGATCTATAATCAGAGTCATCGACTCCAACTCTGCTTTCCATATGACAGTCTAGGGAGGCCTGGCCCTTCATGTGTTCTCACCATTTCAGGACATCCTTGCTTTGTTTTCCTGAGAACTGTCACTTTACTCCTGTTTTTACTTGTCTCTTCATTGTATGGAGACTCCATGACTCCACTTCTGTACTTCCTGTGTTTTTACTACCTACATCTAATAGGTTATCAAATTCCACCTTTAGATCTCTGAAATGTTTTAAAATTCTTCACCTACGTCTTCACCTACTTGTTTCCCTCCTGCCATTTTTTATTCTTTTTTTTTTTTAATTCATTTACTGTCTCTTGCCTAGATCATTCCATTTCTGGGGCACTGTGTTCACCTAAATCCCCTTCAAGATAGGCCAGCCACTCGTGAGAAATTCACATTTAAGGATATTAACTGGGCACCTCCTAATTGATGTCATTGAATTCTCAAAGAACCTGCAAAGTGTACATGACCCTCAGGGGAAACTCACCCTGGGATTCCTAATGCAGTTTTTTATTCCTATATAGAAAGCATTTCCCAAGCACAGGTCTACTTTACATCCTCCTATCAGGGTTTGGCTTTCCCTCTAGTACCCAGGGTAAATTCTCCATCTCTTCTAGTGGTTTCTAAGCCATTTTGCTCTCCCTTTCCATGGCCTTCTAGGACTTTCTTTAGCTACTATATGGTGCTCACACATTGCTTTGTGTACACTCGCTGGCCTCCCTGCTTGGCTGCAGGAGATTCTTGTTATCCTCAGGAACCATCTGACAGTATACCACGTCTTCAAAGCTGGTTGTTATTCTCCCACATAGAACTGTGCATTCCCTGTCTGTGTGCATGTAGCTCCTGTTTTTACCTCAAGTCTGGTCATCTCACACTCTGTTTCCATTTTGTAGTGGGACAATGATTGCAAAGCAATCACATTTTTCTTCAATGATACTCTGTGTAAACAGTAGAATGTATTGATGATTAAATAAACACATACATAGGACAGTATGATATGACATGATAATATATTAAATATAATAATATGGTTAAATGTATTTTCAGAGAATATAAATATATTTTCAGAAAATGCTCACAGTATTGTATTGTGTGAAAAAGCAGGATAGAGTACCAGATATACAGAGCTATGCTGATTTTTAAATAAAATATACATTTATAGGAACTATAGGTAAAGGATCTATGTGCATTTATGCCACCAAAGCAGTAGTTTTAGAAGGATTCAATGTAATATGAGTACTTATTGCTAAATACAGGCTGTAGTGTCTGTTTTATAGATCTACATAGAATGCAAATAGCATCATTACACACCCTTACAAGCTAAGAGAAACTATGGTTAAAAAACGTAAGCAAGTAGGAAATTAGATTTGTGCTTGAATATTACAGAGGTGACTTTCCTTGGACTTCCTGTATGAGGCCCACACATCTGGGTCTCATACATTTGTTTGATACATTTGTTATCTGCTTCAGATAACAATTTTAGAGGTGAGAGTCTCAATTTATCTGTGTGTGTGTGTGTGTGTGTGTGTGTGTGTGTGTATGCACGCACACTTGCTACTTTTCATTTAGATTGGGATGAAATGTAAAGGAGTTAATACATTTTATATCTACCTTGACTCTATGGTAATTACTGTATCTTTAGTTCTTTTATGATTCTAGGTGTATATACACACTTTCAAGATTACTTTATATAATTGTCTCATGGTCATTCTCTGGAGTAGGCAGGGAATTCCTGGAAGTAGATTATGAAACATTTGGGACAGAGAATACCCTTTCTGTTTCTTTATGTTTCTCATCTTCCCCTGCCTCTCTAATCACCAGCCCAATGGACTTAGTATACTGCCAAACACAACAGGCAATCCAACAATGCTTACCAAATGATTGAATTAAAAATCTATTAGGTGAGTTGTATGTAAGTAAAGAAAGGTGGCTGTTCTAGCCACCTGCCATTTAAACCTGCTCACCCCACATCCTAAGAATACTGTGCTCATACCATTTGGTTAATTGTTAGAGAGAGAGCAAAAGTAAATAATTAATGACAATCTCATATTCCTACATTGTTAAATTCAAAACAAATGATAAATTATTCCTTAAGTCATTTGATTCCATGAGGTAGATTACTTTTTATAATAGATTTGAAAAGCCTGCCTACTTTCCTGCTTCTGGAAAATTGTTGGGGAAATTCATTGCTCAATAATAATATAAACTTTAGCCAGGTCCTGGTGGCTAATGCTGTAATACTAGTGACTCAGAAGGCTAAGATATGAGGATCACAGGTTGGAGACAACCAGGGCAGGAAAGGCTGAGAGACTCCTATCTCCAATTATCAAGCAAGAAGCCAAAAGTGGAGCTGTGGTTTAAGTGGTATAGTGCCAGCTAAGGGTCACAAACAGTACAAGAAATGTACCCAAGGCCTAACGTATGAAACTGTAACCTCTCTGTACATCACTTTGACAATAAATAAGAAACAAAGAAAGCTAAGGGTCAGCACCCAGACCCTGAGTTCAAGCCCTGGTACTGACCCTCCCCTACACTGTTACATAAAATAAATGTACTGTATAAGCTGCATGTAAAAAAATAGAAGGATAATTTGTTCAATCACCTGCTTATTGTTGAAAACAAGTCATAGGTCTATCTGTATTGCTTTCAAGTATCAGCTTGGGGAAATCTTTTTCTTTAATAGGCTTAGCTGATTGAAATGTAAACTCTTCTTTCATAAAGACTTATTTTTTGAACATGATTTGAATTGACGAATTCAACTGTGTTTGTTAGCTGGTGACTTGCACCTATAATCCCAGCTACTCAAGAAGCTGAGACCTGAAAATCATGGTTTGAAGCCAGCCCAGGCAAAAACGTCTGTGAGACTCTTATCTCTAGTTATACAGCAAATATCAGAAAATGGAGGTATGGCTCAAGTGGTAGAGCACCAGCCTTGAGGAGAAAAAAAAAAAAGCTAAGGGAGAGTGTCCTGGCCCTGAGTTCAAGCCCCAGTACTGGCACAAAACAAACAATAAAATAAAATAAATAAAATTGTATATATTTATTCTCTTGCTATAGTCTGTACCTGGAGTGTGCCCTGAAGGCCTAGGAGTTATAGGCAGTACTGGGAGGTGGGGCTTAGTGGGAGATCTCTGGTAGGTGAACACGCTCTGTTCCTTCAAACCATCCTATTCATGTTTCTTTCCCTCCTCAGCTGTCAGGAGACCAGCTGATTTTCTCCAGACTATACTCTTGCCCTGAAGTGCTGCCTCCCCGCAGGTCCCAAAGCGATGAGGTAACCAATGCTGTGATTTAAATGAACCTTTCTTCTTCAGAAGTTGATTAACTCAGGAATTCTTTTTTACAGTAATGGGAAGCTGATTAACACAGGTGCACAAGTTTTAAAATAGTCATACGTCATGGAATGCTAATTATGAAGCATTTTATCTCACATGATTATTTGCTTTATTATCTCTTAAGTTGTTGTACAAGGGAGTTTCAATTTAACATGTTGTTTTATGTGAACAATGCATTCGGATCCATGTCACCTCTTTCATCAATTTCTCACATCTCCCCCAAACCCACATGTTTGTTTGTGACGTAAGCACACAGAAATGTTTTCTTAGCAGTTTAAGTAGTAGAATTACCACAGTGCACAGCAAATCTCTTAATCTTTGAATTACTATCTGAACGACAGTTCAGAGAACTGTCGTTCTCTGTTCCTTGACCAACATCTTCACATTTCCCCCATCTCTTTTGGCTAACAATTCTACTGGATAATATTTTCACTGTTAATCATAGGCCAGCACATACTATATGCCAAACACGATTTTAAGTGTTTTTGTTCCTGTACAGTACAGTTTAAATCAGCACTAGAGTGGAAATTATTAGGATGGGCATGAGTTATTTCACCATTACCACCCAAGGTCGAAATCATTAATATCTTTCTCTCTCTCTCTCTCTTTTTTTTTGAGATTTAGAAGTGGAATTTGAACCAAGCCAGTCAGACTTCAAAGCCAGTGATCTAGACATGATATTTATCTCTTTCCCTGTATAAACATTGTTATGAAACAAAACGATTTAAAATTTTATTGTTTATTTATGCATCTTAATGATGATGAAGATCTTAGTGAAGTGAAGATAGGGCCTTGTAGGTAAATCCTCTACCAACTGAATCATACCCCCAGTTGTTTTTGCTTTTAGTTTTTTCCCCCCAAATAGTGACTCTCATTTTACCCTGGCTGGTCTCTTCCTCCACCTCCTGAGGAACTAGAATTACAGGTATGTGGCACCACGTTTGGTCTACAAAACAGTTGTTTTTTTAAAGTCAAAATTAGCTTAAAAAATCAAATGTTCTGTTCTCCTGTTGTACATTTTGTAGAGTGACTAAGTTTTGGGCTACTGAAAAGTGCAAAACGATATCATTCTATTAATTGTCACACTATACCATTTCCCATGAGCCATACTCCATGAGGTAGTGGAGAAAATTTTTTTAAAAATGTTAAATTGAGCAAAACTTTTTAACTAGCCTTTTGGTGGCCTATCACCTTTGAATACCTTGGCCTTCCAGCTTCTCTTTCCTTCCCACTCGCCTTCAATATGGTGCCAGCAGTTTAGAGTAATGGTTAGATGTTGGGGCGACATCTAACCATTACTGTGGACCCTCCCACCTATGCCTCTTACATAGCTGGAATTACAGGGGTTTACTACAGTGGTTTGTTCTGTGAGATTGCTAAGTGTTTTGGAGGGTCTGGGCTGGCCTCCAATCACAACCCTGCTCTTTTCCATTTCCTGTGTCATTGGGCTTACAGACATGCACTGCTATGCCTTGTTGAATGTGTCATTCTTATATATCAAAACAGGGCAAAGCACCCCCAAATGTCCAAATGAACCCATCATATAGAAAACACCCTAAGTGTGAGGGATCCTTTCAGAATTACACAACTCTGAGTGCTAACACTGCTCTTGAGGCTCCCTTTATCCTGTTGCCTCAGTAATCCCACCCCAACCAAAGGCAGCCACTTGAACCAAGGGCAGCTGCATGAACCAAGTGCAGCTGCTAGAAACAAGTGCAGCCCCCAGAAACAAGGGTAGTCACCATATCTCCACATCTCTGCATCCCTGGCCCCATTGGATGACTAATAAGAAACCACAAAGTTGGGATGTTGTAAAAAATACTGCAATCATTCCATGGTGGAAAAATTGGTCTAAGAGGAAAAGAAATCACCCAGAGTGACATCAATATTTGAACTGCCAACAATTATTTTATAATCTAACTGGAGAGGAATAATCTCAGCAGGCATTGGCTTGCATGACGTTATTGTAATGTGCTGCAATGCTGGTAGCCACAGTCAAAGGTTTGGTCTTTTGTACAGTTATCTAGGACGGAAAGTTGGGCTGCTTGTATGGCTTGATATAAAGACTCCTGTCAGGCCCATCTCTAGCTAAACACTTCCTTCATGGTTTAAGTTCCCTAGCTTTCCTTTGTATAAACTTTTCCCACTTAGGAATTCACTGGAGGTTGATTCTGGAGTAGGAGATATTTGAGGAGATGCTGACATACTATTATGCAATTTGGGTTTGGGAATTAGGATACTAGAAAGGCAGTTGACATCTGTGTGCTGAAAGAGAAAGAGAGACACACATACACACAGACACAGACACAGACACACACACAGAGAGAGAGAGAGACAGAAGCAGCCCACACCTGGACATATTAAAACCAAATCATATGAAATTACTGAAATTAAATTCTTTTTAAAATACTGTATATTTCCTATAGCTTTCTTGTTCATTTTTTTTTATAAAATGAAAAATAATTTTATTTTTTAATTAAATTTTATTGACAAGGTGTTGTGCAAAGGGGGTACAGTTACCTAATAATGCAGTGACTTAAAGACTTAAGGAATTATTAACTTAAAGAAGGGATATGAGCATTTAGATTATTTTGAAATATTGCCTAAAATGACTTTAGGATCAGTCTTATTCTATCTAATCTTTTCTTTAGGAATTTTAGTGAAAGTAAAAAACTGCTTTGAGAAATATTTATTTTTGAACGTTATCAGTAAATGTGAAATCTTCCTATTCATAAAACAATTCCTTTTTGAAGTTAAACTTGCCTTTTAAGTTCCTGCAACATGATAGTCGACTATCTAGAGTGAAGGGCTGCATTTTAAGAACCTGTTTCTTACAATAAAGACCATAATTTACCTATTTTAAAACCTGATGTTAAGGAATGATATGACTGCATTTGTCTCAACAGAAGATGAGAGAAAGCTTTTGTTTCTGTCTGACTCTTGTATGGAGATTGCAAAAGCAACAGAATGTGAAGTGATAGATATGGGGGAAGTGGATTCCATGATTTGTTGCTTTAAAACTGTCTGGAAAAGCATGTAATGCAAGACTTAGGCTTGATTTGAACAAGCACCTCAAGGAATAATGTCTTTTAAGGCTTGCTATGCATTTCATTTAAGATAAGACACAAATTTGGAAATGATATGTTCAGAGACCTCTGAGTTAGCTGAGTTTGCAATGTGAAATGTTTGAAGGGAAACTTGAATTTGGCTTTTCTTAAATCACATGGAATTATACACGATGTTATTGGCAAAGGTAAGACTATGGCCTGTTTTCTTTAAGTGGCTATTTTATGACTTGTTTGGCATGAATTTTGGCTTATTGTTGAGTGTTTTTCTGTACTCAAATATACATTCATTCTATTTATTCCACTGTTTTCCCCAGAGTTTCCATATATTAAAAAAACCCAAGTTGTCTTGGCTTTTTAAAATATTAAATTTTTTATTATTATTGTAAAGGTGGTGTAGAGAAGAGGGGTTATAGTTATATAAGTCAGGTAAATGAGTACATTTCTTTCTTCTTTCTTTCTTTTTCTTTTTTTTTTTGTCAGTCATGGGGCTTGAGCCTGGGCACTGTCCCTGAGCTCTTCAGCTCAACACTAGCAGTCTATATATATATATGCATTGTTGAGGATCAAATCCTAGGAAAATGCAATTCCATTGAACTCTACATGTCAGCAGATAATGCAATTGTGCTATAACCGATTGGACCTGAAGCCCTTCTCTTCTCCATTCTCACAGCAAAGAAAATGAGTCACTCTTTAGATTTTTGGACCCATTATTAATAAATGTAATGTTTAAAAATAATAATTTTTTGAATAAGTACTTACTTGTTGTCAAAGTGATGTCCAGAGGGATTACAGTTTCATATGTAAGGCAGTGGGTACATTTCTTGGAAAAAGATTAGAACACTGCTAGTCTTACTGATATAAGTCTTTAGATAACAGCTTATAATAATAACCATTATATTTTTTATAATATTGGAGCTTGAACTTGGGGCCTCATGCTAACTAGACTAGTGCCATATCTCCACCTCTGGATATTAGTATTGAATACCTGAAGCAAAAGATTAAGTGTAAGTCTGGTTTCAAATGGACCATAATTAGTTAGGAGAAAGCTAATGTAAATATGCATTTTTTAAAACTAAGTTACCTTTGTTGTAGGTTTATACCTTGCATTTCTCTAAGTCCGTTCCATGCGATTCCTCATTGATCCCTTCTGCAGCCTTGGGATGTACCATTCCCTCCATTTTACTGAAGGGGACACTGATGTGCATGAAATCAACTCAACCTCAGACAGGAAGGTCCGGGTGGTGGAATAAAGACTTGAATCCAACCAGTTTAGAATCAGAGTCTGTGCTTCTCACTTCTCTCTTGTCTGGGGCAGGGGGAGAGAAGGAATAGACATTAAAACAAACACTGATACTGGAAATTTCCTGGAGTTTTCATTGGAAATGGTTCTTGTTTCTTGTTAGAAAATTGTTGAATCAATGCCCCTGGAATTTCATATAGGACCAGAGGCTAGGTGGCCTTTACCATGTTGGATTATGTTAGATGCTCTTGGTAACAATAGACATTTTCCTTTATTCTTTTTGGTTCTGGGGTTTGAATGTGATATTTGGCATTTATCATACATACTTCCCGATGTAGGAAGTGATCAGTCATCTTAGGATGTCATTGCTGAAGCATATGCCTGTACTCAGATCCTTATAGATAAGCATTGTTAGTATTTAGTGATGAAGAAACAACTTTAAAGAGGCTGAGTGGGAATAAACAGCCAAACTAGGCTTTTCGCTCGAATCTATTCCAATCCAGCACATACTTGAATATTAAGCAAGTGTTTGCAAATTGTGGCCAGATATCCATCTAGATGAAAATCACATATGTGTGATCAAAAATTTCTTTTAAACTGGATGCTGGTGGGTTGTGCCTGTAATTTTTGCTACTCAGGAGACTGAAATCCTGAAGATTGAAGTATAAAGTCAGCCCAGGTAGAAAAGTTTCTAAGCCTCCATCTCCAAAATAACCACCAAAAACCAGGCTGGAGGCATAACTTAAGTGATAGAGTGCCAGCTGAGCAAGCAAATCTAGCAAATGTGAGACTCTGAATTCAAATCCTAGTTATTCTTACTGCCCTCACCCAAAGTGTATTTAGTCAGAATTTCTGAAGAACAAGTCCTGTGGAGCAAGAACAATGTATGTATCCAGTGATGTTATGATAGCCTCGGTCTAAGAACTCTACTAATCCTCAGAGTTCAATAGCAAGCAAATCTATCCCCTGAAGACTTCGTTACAATGGAGACTTCTGGCCCTAGAGCTTTCTATTCAGAAAGGCCCAGTTAGTGCTGGCATTGCTGCTCCAGAGGCCACACTAAGAAACCTTGTATCACAGTAGACATGTCCAAGATGGCATTGCTTGGGTTACAATACTTTCTAGAATATCCTTTCATCATTTAGCTTTATTAATTTCATGGTAAGGCATGGACACGTGGAGATTATTTAAATCATTTTTAATTTTTATTTCCTATTACATTATTCTGACCCTTTCTGATATTTTTTTATTGGCACACATAGCTGTTGTACAGTTCAGAGTTCTGTCATATCTTTGCTTTGAGTCCTAAAGATACAGCAATGAGCTCTCCTTACCACTCTGCTCCAGTTAAAATCAAGGTGGGGTTTTGTGGAGGCTTCTGATGGTTTAGGAATAGAGATATGTCTCTGTTTAAATGAAAGGGGACAGAATCTAAAATAGCATGCGTCTTCTGCCTGTCACTGGCCCCCACTGACTCATCTTCCCCTCAATAGACGGTTGCTCAAGCATAAAGCCAGGTACAGTAAAATGTTTCGACTGGGGTTCGCAGCAATTATTCTTTGAGTTGCTGAAGTCCTGCCTCACCAGCAAAAGCCAGCGGATACAATTCAGCCTCGAGGCCTTTGCAATGGAGCATCTGGTTTTTTGATACACTTTGCCTATTAATTTTTATCTCCAGTGTGTTGGAACTGAGGAAAAAAAATCCTCCTCCTGGATGCCTGTCTTTGCTTATTTCTCATGTAGATATCATTGAAGCTTCTATAAAGCATGTTGTCAGAGAGCAAAAAATGTACCTCCTCCCCAAAGTATTCTTTCACCTCCTTAAACATTCTCTTTGTCATGACTGCATTTATTAATAGCTTATACGATCTTGAAGATACCTTCTAGCCTTTAGAATCTAAAATTCTAGTGTCTATATTTACATGTCTTGTATATATTTAATATAAGATACATGTATAATATATATCTTTTTCTCTTTGGTGGATGGAGTTATTCCTCCCAGAAAGATCCATAAATTTACACAAAGTCATCTAGTCTAAACTTTTTTCCCTTCTAAATCATAACTGTCTTCATTCCCAGAAAGATATAATTAGAAATATTATTTTCAGGAGGTCATCCATTTCTTTACTGTCATATGATTCTTAGACCAAAGAGAACTGAAGCTACTCCTATCTGTATTGAATATGTCAAAGACCTGTGGTATGAAATCAAGAAGCAATTGTTGCTATAGGAACCACAGTATTGACAACAGATAGAATTTCAAACTGAGCTGCCTGGGACTGAGAAACAGGTAAGTGTTTTTCTTTTCTTTTTTAAACTCTTCTCTTATAAACTAAAATCTGGTGATAGTGAGGTATTTTTAAGAATAGTTCTGATCCAGCCTTTAGGTAAATGAAATAGAACTTTGTCAATTTTTCTGAGTTTTTTATATTAGATAATTGCCCCACGGGTTTGAGAAGGAATTATGCTACATTAGATCTTGTTAAAGATGGTATTTCACAAGCCACCAAGATGAGAAAGCAACATAGACCTTGTGTCCCATTAAAAGTTGAAAGATAGCATTTTCATACTGCATATGAAAATCAGTCATTTAATGATCGAATTTTATTTGTTTTTGATAGGGCAAGTCGTTTTAGTCCTTATGTATTTTATATTAGAGGGTGTTATGTATGCCTGATTTTATTGTTCTCTCAGTTGTATATAGTTTTATTATTCTTTCAGTTTTTCTAATAACAGTTTCTCAAAAGGTAAGATTCTGAATCTCAAGTAATCTGTTATAGCCACTTGTTTATTTAAAATCATTCTTTCAGGTTGCTTCAACCTAGTGTTGACACTGTAAATGAAGTAACAGTGCCTGCTGTCTTTGTCTTCCTAAACCAAATAATGTATGTTTGAACTTCTGAACAGCTAAGTGAAGGACAAAATGGAAGCACAGACATGGACTGTGTACTATTTGTGGCAAGCTATGTTACTCAGATAATCAGAAGTCAGTGGCAGTATTGTCAGTGCAGATGGAACCAAATTAATAAAGGCTGGTATTAGGTAAACAATGGCACAGAACAAATTACCTACCATTCAGTGTTAGCCTCTTTTTTCTCTTTATTTTCCTCTACTTCGAATAAGTAGAGTTCAAACAGAAGAGGATACAATTTCCATACTGTTGATACCCAAAAGAATTTTTACTTCAAACAATTCCCTATGTCTTGTCTTAGAGTAAATAGTTGATTTATGTGTTCATTGAAACTGAATGGGCAAAGGAATTATTAATGATTAGTGAGTTATTGTGCTGTATTGCCTTAGGGAAAAGAGAAAGAAATCAGAGAGTTCTGGTCTCTTCCTTCAACTAGAACTTCTGATAAAAAACCTCTTGGCATTGTTGACTATTTATAGCCTATTTTTGGTCTATTCATGAATTTTATTACAAAAAGAAATTGGAAATGGCACCGTTTGCAATAAATGGAATTTTAGTGTGGTGGAGCCTTGAGCACTGAATTCCAGGGTTAATTTTATTGGTGTTGAGTCACATTTCATGCTAGAACCACGTATAAGAAGCATCATGCCCAGAGATTAGATCTTACCTTGGACTGAGTAGAATTTGGTGTTCTTTCATTGCTTATTACTAACTCTCAATTACAAACTGCACAACAGTAAAATCTGGCTTCCATAAATGCCTCTTAGAAAATGAAACTTCATAGTGTTCTGATTTGGGGTATAAGCTTCTTTGAACATTTATGGAATTTGTGATAGATGTTGGAAATAAGAAGAGGAAATGTGGAATAAAAGTTCCTGTTAAGGTTTGTAAAAGCTGAGGTCTCCACTGAATGTACCAAAACTCTGGCTTATTTTGGTCAGATGCCCTCCTGACTTCAAGATACTCAATCTCTTGTATGATTTCCCCCAAAGAATTGGGATGAGACATGTTACAAAGTTATCAACTACTCCCATTAATGTGGGATGTGCAAAACAACCAAATGTATGGAATGATGTAATTCAGTTCCCATAACGCATACATTGTCAAGTTCTTATATCAATGCATGGCGTTCAAAGATGGAGATTATGAATTAATGTAATTCATCCATTTGGTTACAATAAAATGAGGTCATTTCCTTAGAAAAATGAATTCATAAAGATACTCTTACATCAATGAATCTTGTATTGGCACCAAAGAAGAAATCACGTTGACTGATTTAATGATCTTCAGGGAAACAAGCTGAATCACACCATGATGAATGGATGGATAGAAGAATAATGGAAGAACTGGGTCACTAACACAGGGGTACAAAGGGCTGAGGTGAATATTTATTTTAGCAAGAAGGGACATTTAGAAAAACGCTGCATTGTCACGTCCTGGTAGATGACTCAGCCACTGACTATCACCGAGTGCTCCGTGTAGTTGGCTCTTCCTTTCACCAGGCCACATAGGACATCTGGCACAGGCTCTGTCCCATGTTTTTTGAGAAATAAGACAATAAATGAATAAGCAACTAAATATGAATAAGTAAATGTAAACTCCTGCTGGGAGGCTTGCTCCTGGCTCATGCCACACACTCTCTGTGGGTGATAGATTGTAATGGCCAACTCAAGCTCCTTTCAGCTTCCTTCCTTTCATCGGATAAGAGCCTTCTCAAGCAGTGCTGTCCTTTGCTGATCTCAGCTGCATGTGTCACCCCTGTGGAGGCCTTCTTCAATCGTCTGGAAACATGCCACATTTTCAGATGCCCTGGGTCTTATGAAGGGTTGTATTAGTACTATCCTAAAGAGAGTAATAGATCTCTTAGAAGATTGTATTTTTTTTGGCTAGGAAGATGTTGAATTATGGCTATGCCAACAGAACCCCCTTAATTCAAGACACAGTTGCCACCTCTTATTCTCATCTCAGAGATTTAGAACATGGTATTTTTTTCCTTTATCATGCTTTGGTTTCCAACTCAAGCAGAGAAAAGTCTTAGAATTTTGATAGTGACTTAGTTAAACACTCATGATTGCAAATATTTTGAAATAAAATAGGGCGACTACGATTCTAATTTTCTGAGGTAAGCTAGCAAATTAACTTAGTTGATCTTAAGTTTAGTGCCCATGAAACACTTAAACCATAGTTAAACTCACAAATTAACTCAGTTGATCTTAGCTTAGTGCCCACAGGCACTCATAGCATATATGCAAATTAAGCATGCATAAAATATTAGGGGACCTACAGCAACCATAACAGATTGCCTAAGTCTTCACAAAAGGAAATCAAAAGTGATGGAAAATGTGAAGGAAATGCTTTTCTTTTCTCAACATGCTATTAATTAAATTATTATACAATGTGATGCCGGTTGAGTCTCTCATCTTGTTTTTGTTTTCTCTTCAAACAAATGTTGGCTTTATTGTATCAAGGTGTCTGGAAATTGTTTCCTTTGGAATTTGATTTTAATCTTTATAGTAATTACAGAAAAAGAGGAAGAAATGTTCATATATATCTGGTGGCTAAAATTATTTGGGGACGGGGAGCAATGGGCGATATTTAATTAGTTCTAGTATTGCAATTGGAAGAATAGTTATAGAGATTTACCTGTTAAGTTGTTGTTTTAAATTTCTTACCCTACCTCTTCCCTCCCTTCTCTTTCCCTTCCCTCCTTCTCGCTTTCTCTCCTCATCTCATTGCCTCTTTCCCTTCTTCCTTCAGATTATCTGCTGCCAGCTTGTCATATTTCCAACACTAGCTTAATATTTTTCCCTACCAGTTTTGAGTATGGTAAAATGAGATAATCTGGAACAGAGGTGATTTTACTTGGTTGTAGTACTGTATGGTGTGTGTGTGTGTCTGCATGCATGGATGCATGTGTATATTGCTTAAAATTCTGGCCTGCAAGGTCTGAAGCACTGGTTAGACTGGTTTCCAGGTACAACGATATGTGGGAAGGGTGTATTGGCAACACATAACTTCTCCAAAAGTTTCTTTAGTAATCACTTTGAAGTAATAAGAGTTGTAGATTGAACTGTATCTTCTATCTCAGTTTCTAAGGAGTAAATAACAGATTTTCTTATACCTCATTCTTTTTTATTTTATTCTGTTAAAATGGAAGGAAAATGAACTGCACATATTTTAAGTGTACAAGGGCACACACTTGGGGTTTTTGTGAGAGGAAGTGTTAGGGATCGAACATGGTATAGACGTCTTATACTATGGAGCTATATCCACAACCTGCATATACTATGAAAGTCAGCCTCACAATCCAAGTAGTGAACATTTCCATTAATTTCCTTTCTCTTCTTTAACATCTGTGCCCCCTTTACCATCCAGGAATGCTGAATAGCTTTCCATCTGCACACAATAGTTTTCATGTTTAAGAATTTCATGTAAGTGAAATCATACAATATGTATTCACCTTTTTTTTTCTTTTGCCAATCCTGTGGCTTGAACTCAGGGCCTGAGCACTGTCCCTGGCTTCTTTTTGCTCAAGGCTAGCACTCTACCACTTGAGCCACAGCATAATTTCTGGCTTTTTCTGTGTATGTGGTGCTGAGGAATCGAACCCAAGGCCTCATGAATGCTAGGCAAGCACTCTACGGTTAAGCCACATTCCCAGCTCTGTATTTATTTTTAATTGGCTTCTTCATTTACTGTAATTATTTTGAGATCCATCCACATCATTATATACCTTACTAACTCATATTATTGTTATTATTATCATTACAAGATAATATTCTACTATATGGATATATATATATATTAATTTTTGCCTTTTTATTTTATTTTTGGTGCCAGTCCTGGCACTTGTGATGCCATTTTTTTATAACTATACATAGAGCTGGTATGAATATTCTTATTCAAATATGGTCATGTTAATTTATGTGTTTCTATCAGGCAATGGCTAAGACAGAAATGGGTAAAGCATGATACGTGTATGTTTAATGTTTTGAGAAACGGTTGGATTGTTTCCCAAAATATTTGGAAAACACTTTTATGTCCCTACTGAAACTATCTGAAAGCTTGAGTTCCCACAGTTCCGTGAAGTGTTGGTAATATTCTGCTAATATATGTGGAGTACCATCTTTAGTTTAACTATTATTTCCTTAATGACCAATGATGGCAAGCATTTTTTTCATGTGTGTTCAGTTCTTTTTTTTTTCTAAGTTGGGATGTTTTACATCTTGTGTTTGGAGAGTTCTTTGTATATGTTGAATACAATTCTCATCTACTAGCATGCACCTTCCCATCCAGAGTACTGCCTGTTATTAAATGAATGGTACTTTGCAAAGAGAAAAATGCTTTATGCTTCGATGAACCCCAAATTCTCTTTTTCATCTGTTACATTTCATTCATTTAAAAAGATTGCATTCTTTATCCAAGATAGACAGATTTTCTCTACAGATATTCAGAGATGATGTATGCTGCTATCCACAGCAAGCTTTCATGTCATCAGCACAAACCCTAGGAAGAATATTTAATCTGGAAAATATCAAAGGACCAGGAAATGACCATTGACTATAAGATAATCACTAGGTCTTTGGTTTTAATTTTCTTTTTCCTGGCACTAAGGTTTGAACTCAGGGCCTGGTGCTCTTGCTTGCTCAGTTTGCTGGCTCACAGCTGGTTCTTAGACTGTTCACAGCCCATGTCTCAGAGTGGCTAAATGCCAGTAGGACAGTTAGCTGGTAGATTGGAGATGGGGTCTCACTACTATTTTGCTTGGGCTGGCTTCAAATCTCAATCCTCTAGAGCTTAGCTTCCTAAATAGTGATGATTACAAATATGAGTCACTGGAACCTATTTAAGATATTCATTACTGGTAGCATCTAGTGAAGCAATTATTTCACACTTGGTGGGGAAAGCAGTGTGTTCTCTGAAAGAACTTTATCTGCATTTGAATTGTGTGGAACATTTATCAGTACATTCTGTAAATTAAAAGACAAAGACAAATCCTTTCAGGTACAGAGAAAAATGAGAGCTTCCCTTTGTCTATGACTCTTAACATGGGGAAGGATGAGTGATCTTAATTCCATGGGAAGCAATATCTGGTGACATTTTATTTTTATTTTTATTTTTTGTTACACTGGGCTCCAAAGGATAGAGGCCAGGGATGTGTAAATATTTTTGGGGGGGAGGTGCTGTTTCCCTTTTCTCCATGTGTAAGAGATCCTTGGCCACAAATTTCAATTGCATTATAGGTTGGAAAACCATACTCTAAATACTGAACGCAAATCTGGCTCAGAAAGTATGCTTATATCTCTACTGCCTACAATCTTTAAATGGCTAAAGTGAAAGTCTTTTTGATTTCTATTAACCTGATTAGTAGTTGTACACCCACAAGAAACTTTGTTATTAGTGTCACCTATCACCCCACTGGAAGCTTTAATTTTGACCTCTTTTGTGGGAGGCCTGATCCCCATGCAGCCATGATCAGAGTTGGGTCATGTGGGAGATAACTGGATCCTTACAAATCACGATGAAGTAATGCTTAGAAATAGACCAACAAGATGCCATACTTGGCTCCTCAATGGATAATTTTCAGTGATGAAGTTTGTTTTGGAAAATGTAACCACATATGACAGCCATCATTTCATCCCAAAAGCATTTCATAAGAATCCTGATGTTGGAATTCATGCTTGTAATAACTTTGTGACCTCAGAGCTCTTCTTCTGACCTCACTAACTGTCTGTCATCCATCCCTTTCCCAGTAAATGCTAAGGCTGTGATGATGTAGACTAATTGCTTTGGTTGCCATTTCTTGGAGCAATGGTTTGCTGTGGTGTTGGAGATATAAACTATGGACGTTGTTATGGGAATCATTCTGATTCTATCAGCTCTTTGTAGCTTCCTCATATTTTTTTCCTTTATTGTCAAAATGAAGTACAGAGGGGTTACAATTTCATATGTAAGGGAGTGAGTACATTTCTTGTTCATCTTGTTACCTCCTCCCTCATTTTTCCCCCTCCTCCGCTCCCTTCTTCCCTCTCCCCCCCATGAGTTGAGTTATACAGTTGGTTTACAGCAAATGGTTTAGTTAGTAAGTATTGCTTTTGGAATCATTTATCTTTTTTCTTTCAATTTTTTTTATTGTCAAAATGTGATATAGAGGGGTTACAAGTGAAAGGCAGTGAGTACATTTCTTGTTCTACTTGTTACCACCTCCTTCATTTCCCCCTTCCCCCTCCCCCTTTCCTTCTCCTCCCAAGAGTTGTGCATGGTTTCTAAGGGTTGATTTTGGAATGGTTTTTGATGGTTTGTCTTTTTGTTCTTTGTCTCTCGATTTTGGTATTCCCTCTCCCTTCCCCAGTTTTATTTTCCGTATCAGACAATATCCAGGGTACTCAGATGTAGTACAGTGGTAGCGAGGGTACAGCCATAGGAAGGGACTACAAGAGAAACAAAACTAGACAAACCACTCAGTCAAACAAACTGACAAGGAAAAAGAGAAAAAAAAAGTAGTACGAGTTCACATGGCATGTTGAGAATAATTACAACAGTGGTATAACTCTTGTTTCCATAATGTGGAGTTCAGTTCACTTGGCATCTTCTTATGTGGTCATATGGGTGTAGTTATTGGTTTTCTACCATGACTAGCCTATTCCTGTACTAGCTATTCCCTATGAGGGACACCATAAGGTTTGCTTCTTGATTTTTTCTAATTGGAATCATTTATCTTTTTATCCTTTGTCTCTAGATTTTGATATTCCATTTCCCTTCCCTAGTTTTAATACATGTATATGCAGTATCCATGGTACTCAGATCAGATACAGTGATAATGGGAGTACAACCACAAGAAGGGAATATGAGAGAAACAAAAAAAGAGTATGGTTTCACATGGCATGTTGAAAATAATTGCAACAATGATTTAACACTTATTTCCATATCGTGGAGTTCATTTCACTTAGCATCATCTTACGTGTTCATAAGGGCATAGCTATTGGGCTATTGTGATTTTTTGCTATGACTAGCCTAAACATGTACTAATTATTCCCTATGAGGGAAACTATAGAGATCATGTTTCTTTGGGTCTGGCTCACTTCACTTAGTATAATTTTTTCCAAGTCCTTCCATTTCCTTATGAATGGGGCAATGTCATTCTTTCTGATAAAGGCATAGAATTTCATTGTGTATATGTACCACATTTTCATGATCCACTCATCTACTGAGGGGCATCTGGGTTAGTTCCATAGTTTAGCAGTGACAAATTGTGCTGCGATGAACATTGTTGTGCTGGTGGCTTTAATGTGGTCTTGTTTGTAATCTTTTGGGTAGATGCCCAAAAGTGGGGCTGCTGGGTCTTTAGCCTTCTGAGGAACTTCCATACCGCTTTCCAGAGTGGTTGACCAAGTTTTCTTTGTGGCTTCCTCAATTGGCTATTTATCTCTGGGACAAAGATACTTTACTTAGGAAACAGTGTACTAGGTGTGCTCAAATGTCCTTTGACTATCTTCGTGCTTTATTTCAGGCTGCTTCTAGATTGTTGTTTTTTCTTTTTTTTGTCCATTTTCTTCACCTCATTCTCAGTAAAGTGCAATGGAGAGTGAAGAAAAAGACACTTTATTTACTATATTTTACTTACATTACCTCATGACATCATGAAATATGTTTCTTGTCATTGAAAACGTATTATTTTTTGTTTAAACACCCCCTTCCTGTCAACAATATTTAAAAATTTCACTCTGATTGCACTGCCCTGTGTAGAAAGTAAGTTTCTGTCTACAAGGTTAGTTGTATGTGAGTATGTACATCTTATGTTAATGTGAAGAGGTGAGTGTAAGAAGTGAGTGAGACTAACCAAGTTCAAAAAACAAAATAATGGCTGGGCATATGCCTGAAATCCTAGCTACTCAGGAGGCTGATATCTTAGCATTGTGGTTCAGTGCTAGCCTGGACAGGAACATTTGTGAGACTCTTATCTCCAATGAACCAACAAAAAACCAGAAGCAGTACTGTGGCTCAAGTGATAGAGCTCCAGCTTTGAGCAAAAATGTCTAAGGCCCTGCATTCAAGCCTCAGTACTGAGACACACAAATACACAGGGATATGTTGTATGTTTTTACTAATATGTGGAAGGAAGCTAGACTGAAAAGACACACTCATGGACATGCATATAAGTACAAAGTATATAATTATCCATATTCATAATTACTTAGACTGATTAAACATAGAGCATGAATCAAGCTAAGACATACTCAGGAAAAGGAGAGGGGAGAATGGAAAAAGTGAATAAATGTGTAACACATGGAAGTATATATAAGAGCAAGACTCAACAAAGTCTGATGATGGATTGGGGAATGGTAGACAAGAGGAATGGACTCTGTGGGTGGGGACTAGCAGGAGGAGGATAAAGAATATCTAAGACTATCAAAGTAGACGACTTACAGCTATGAAAATGGAACAATCTGTTGGGGATGCTATTTCTTAGAAGAAACAGCACAGAGGGATGAGATTGACTGGAAAATTCTGTTAACATATGTGGAGAAGTAACAATGAAATCTTCCCTTCCCCAGTGTAATTGATGTAAACCAGTAAAGAGAAAGAATGTCTGCATGTGTGTTTGAGTGAGAATGTAAAAATGTGAGCATGAGCATGTATGACTGTGGTTGTAGCTTATGGTTTTTTGAGAGTATGCAAAATCAAAGAAGACTAAAAGAAAGCCTCAACAATGAACAGAATCCTGGACTGGAAACGCCAAAATCCAGCCAGGTACTTAAGACTTGTTTTTGCTGGTTCTTAATTGTGTCATCTTGAAAACATCTTTAAGCTTTTGTTTCTTCCTTAAACACTAAACCCTATTAAACTCATCATGATTTACCGACAACTATGCCTTGTGCAAAAGGTACAGAGAATTAACCAGAATAACACTTTTCCCCATGACATCACTGACAGAGCCATAAATGAGATGTGGTATGTCAGTGAGCTTTGTGATCACGAGGCGGGCTTCTAAGTCACTAAGTATGAGCAATGATGTAAACTGGATGTAGCAGAATGCAAAGGCACACCCACAGATGGACCAGCTGCTGGCATGTGAAGTGCTAATGAGGTAGGTCTATGGGAGGGGCCCAAGTGGATTTCAGTCTGTAGAAGGACTGGAGTCTGGGTAGAGATCTGGGGAGAGGGAATAACCTCAGAAACTGGTCTCTCCAATTCATTTTGACAAGCAAGGATTCATATGCTCTGGAAACCAAATTGCTTATTGATTCTCTGGGGACTGCTGCTGTAACACTAGCTGTGATTTTATTATGGTTTAAGTTTTTCATTTCTTTCATAGGTTGGTTGTCTATTTTTTTTTTCTTCAGTAACATCATGGTCTTGGTTGTGAAATGTTTCCTTTGGTCTTGAAGGGCAGTCTGTGCCCCCCTAAACATTTCCTGGCTTTGTATCCGTCTTTGATTGTTTCTGAAACCATTTCCTAGGTCTGTAACACATCCCAGCCACTTGTCTCCAGAAAGTTTGAACATAGTAAAGTTGATCTAAACATTTTGGTGAACCACTGAGCAGTAAGTACACTTTCAAATCTGCAGCAGCTGTTTGTGCCCTTGCCTCACAATCTAGGGCCTTAACTGGAATCCTTTATGTCAGAACATAATCTACTTAAAAACTTTGTTTATGCCACAAATAATAAACTTGATGGCTCTTTACAGCCTCTCAACAGTCTCCTTAAGCTGTCTTTTCAGACAATAGCCTTCTTTCCCCAGTGAAGGAAGCAAGAAAGCAATCCCTGTTGGTTTCTCGTGAAATATTCATTCTACGGTATGTTTGTTGAAAATGTAATTGGAAAAGTTTGTATCTCCACATGTTCACAGGACACAGTACATTTACATATCAAAGATGAGGCTGCTTGTCCTGGAGGAGGGTGCCTAGCAATCCCAGCAGCATTTGAGAGTCAGGGCAGGGGATGGTGAGTTCAAGACCAGCTTTGGCTACACAGAGAGACCTCTGAAAGAAGAAAAAAAATAACAAAACAAAACTATGGGATACCTAGGTTTAAAATACATATACCCTGTATAAGATTGAATATAAGGTACACATATACACACAAACAAACTAGCTAGATCATATTTTAGGAAAGCCAGTGGGTTTGCTTTTTTTTTTTTTTTTTGGTGGTGGTGGTTATGGGGCTTGAACTCAGGGACTGGGCACTGTCGAGCTCTTTTGCTTAAGGTTAGCACTTTACCACTTTGAGCCACAGCTTCACTTCTGATTTTTGAGTGGTTAATTGGAGAGAAGATTCTCATGGGATTTTTCTGCCTTGGCTAGCTTAGAACCATGATCCTCAGGTTTGAACCTCCTGAGTAGCTAGGATTATAGACATGAGCCACCAGTGCCCAGCAAGCCAGTGGCTATGGGTCTCATCACATGGTGCCATGGGACTGAGTGAGTAGTCCATTCTTATTCTCACCTGCTTTTGATTTTTTTCTTCTCCTTACTTTGTTACATCAACTCTACATCTGCCTCCGTTTTATATCATTTTGTACAAAACTAAGCCAGAACTCACTGAGTTTGGAGCTCTTTTTAGCACTGACAGAATTTTAGAATAATGCTAAGAAATAATAAAGTAGATATCAAGTGGGACAACCAAAACACACATAATAATATGGGAGGAATGAATGCAAGTCAGTAGCCATGGTAAAAGGCTTAGGGAACAAATTTCACCAGTGGTTACAAAGACAGACTGTCAGACTAGATAAACGCTCCAAACAGTTCTCTGCTCTTTATAAGAAACATATAACCAACACATATGAAGCTCTAAGAATATGCATCAAGAGACGTGTCAAAATGATTTAGGAGCTTTGTTTCTCATAGAAAAATAATAAACAAGAAAACTGAACACATTCTATGTTCTTCCGTAGAAGAACATTGAAATTGTGACCAACTCATTCATTGTTGTAATATCAGTGGTGAAAATAAAAGAACGGAAACCTTTTAGATGAACACAGAGGACTCTCTAAAACACGATTCTGGATTTATATAGCACCTTTATAGATTTCAAACATACTGCAGCATTTCATTCCTGTATGTGTAGTAAAGTCACCGACAATTAGGGAGTTGGCATCTAGAAAATGGAGTGATTTCTCTGTAGGGCAGAGGGAACTCTTAGAGCTGCATCATGGGAATGTGACCTGCCACACAGGCTTGTGTTTAGATGGACTTGGGTGTGTTATAATATTCTGTCACAACTGTTCTTGGAATTCTCAGTGCTTCTGAATAAAGAAGTTTGCAGTTTATATGGAATCCTTAGAGTGATGTAGCTAGTCTGGTGTTTACAGATGTGGAAGGATTCTGTTTCTCTTAATCTGAAAGAAGATACTTGGCATTCACTGTATGTCATTTACATAGAGCATTACACCGGTTTTGCATGCATAAAGCATTTCATTTTTCAAATTAATTAAAAAATGGTACCTCCACAGTCAATGGTTTATACTATTCATGGAGAAGAACCAGGCAAAAAAACAAAACAAAGCCCCAAACCTAAAGAGCCACATAGTTACCACCTAGGTGGAATGGAATATCCTACTTACATGGCTGTGATATGGAAATTGGTCTAAGTTGTTGGGTAATTATCCTTAAGCATATGCTTCCGACTCTATAAAACCCGGGTGAGTAATATCCATTTGAGGAGAAGAAGAGCTCCCTGTATTTCTTTACACAGTTGGATCTCCAGCTGCTCCTGTTTGGGATTGGAAGTGTATCTCTTTCGCAAACTTGTTTCCTCCTGCATTATTTGGAGGCTCTGCCCTGCAAACGCAGGCAGCATTTAAAGACTACGGGGCAGAACTTATCTCATTCTATGGCTGTCACCAGCAGCTGGTGTGCCCAGTGTCCTCAGAGGAAGTTAGCTGTCCTGTAGCCACTGTGCTATTGTGCGAACACAGCACATCTGCGGCAGCCGGCAGCTTACTGCGCCTGTGCAAATGAAGGGGCCACCGTGCCCTTCCTATGCAGCTTGGCAGCTTCAGAACGCGCACATGGAGACAGCTGGTGGAATGGTGTGCTAAGTGGCATGGTCCCTTTCCATGCAGCCACCTGGACGATTTCTAAGAGGCACAATGTGGCCATCACTCGAGACCACATTGCGTGGTAGTCTGCATTGGCCAAAACTTCTTGGGAGTTACAGAGGTATTACAGTACCATGTTGTTGCAATTTTTTTTTGTGTGTGTGTGTGTGTGTGTGCACTGCTCCCAAAGAACACTTGGTTGTTTTGGCTTAATTTTATCCCTTCAGTGCCTCTTAACACTGACCTTCAATTCCTTTTTACTGTCCTGTCATTATGCGTTTGCTCTCTCAAGTGCAATGAAGTACCCGAGCTATGTGTTAGGCTTTCATTCCTTTGTCACTCAATAAACATTTATAGATCATCCTAAATTTTAACTCAATTTATACATCTTAAATCTTGGTGCATTGCTATATCTTTCTCTTCTCCACCCCTCTTTTCCCTTGGGGCTCTGATTTTATTTTGTTATTTTATTTCACAGTGCTAGGGTTGGAACTCAGGCTCTTGCATGTACTAGGCTTTCCCAGTGAGCCATACCTCCAAGCCTGGATTTATTCTTTATGATAATGTTTTCCCCAAGTCCCAATCTACTGTCTTCTCTGATTCCAGTCATGGTTTTCTCTGGTTTACATCATATCTTATATTCTGTTGGATGTAGATCATATAAACTGTTCTTGCATGGCAGCAATTAAAATAGATTGTGACTTTAGGGAAACATGCTTTCTATATAATGCTAATTTTACCTGTACCTGTTGCTTCTAAGTACAGTGGGATGATGTCAGTTACAAAGTATTGGCTCCTTCTTGCTGAAAATACAGGTTGCATGGTAAGAAGTTGCAAAATGGCCTGGGTGAGCACAAACACTACTTTAGTTAAATTTGTTGTCTAGATTATTTTAGTGGCAAAACTTTTGCCCCAAATAAAATAATCAATTGGGCATTTATTAAATGCAAGAAATATGGGATATGTAAAGAGATGATTTTTTTTTTTTGGTGGTGGTCCTTGGGCTTGAACTCAAAGCCTGAGTGTTGACCTTGAACTTCTTTTGGTCAAGGCTAGTGTTATACCTCTTGAATCACAGTGCCACGTCCAGCTATGAGTCTCACAGACTTTGCTGCCTGAGCTGACTTCAAACTGCCATCTTTAGTTCAGCCTCCTGAGTAGTTAGGATTACAGGTGTGAGCCACCAGCACCCAGCCTGAGATGCAAGCTATTCTCATCCTCTTTGGGGAGCTTCAACTCATTGTAGAGATGTATATATACATATAATCTAAGTGCAATAGGAAGCAAAAGAAAAAGATTACTTGTGGTTAGGATCAGCAGAGAAAAATAAAGAGAAAGGGCATTTCTTCATATTCAATTAGACTCTTTGGTCAGCTGATGCCTTCTGTAGTTAGTTAACTCCAAAGAAAGAAAACACCCACCCTGGTTATCCATTATTTTGTCATTGTTTAAGACAGATTTATTTTGAATTATTTTTGGACATTTTCCTCTTTTTGTTTCTTTTAAATTGAGTGCACATTTGCTCAGCTTAATTGCTTATTTGTTTCCTTGGGTGATTGTGTCATTGAAATTTCTTCTGAAAATTGGATCCTTATTTTAGGGGATACATGTTTGTGTTTTTTATGGTTAATAATAGAATTGAATCATTGCACGATAATTATACTGACTGTAGGATGGAGAATTGCTAAATGTCAGGATATGGTAGCCACAAGAAAGACCATAGAACTTAGACTCAGATGAGCCTGAGTTTGAATCTTGCTGTGGGACATTATTTATTGAGTGTTTTAGTCTTCCTGCGATAAATATTTGCATGTTTCATTTAGTATTTATAGGGCTGATTATAGATGACTTGTCTAACACTTCTATTTCAAATAGAGAAAGTACCTTATAAGTACTAGTAGATATTAATATTATGCGTATTTTAAAATTTCTCAAATCACTGTGAGGGGACATCAGTTGAGTACACAAAAGGATCCTTTAGTTTGGAGAAATATTTTAAGGTCGCTGGAGTAAGCTAAGGGCTCTTTAAAGTTAGTGCTCTCAGGAACTGGCACACATTGTCTCTTTTTTCATGTTGTTTAGATTTTAATGGTGTTTCGTGGGTGGTCTGCCAGTTGAGTGCCTGTCTTTTTTTTTTTTCCTTAAGAAGAGTATCTATAATTCTTAAAACGGTACTTTGCCAGATTTCACATGCTTTGTTTTCCCTTCTCAAATCAACATGTCTATGTATGTATACAATTCACATTCAGAAAACATTCATTACACTGCTGTCGCCATACATAAAGACAATCAAAGCTTGTTGTGCCCAAATCTAAAACAAGATCCAACTAAGTGAACAGATGAGTTGCATGAGCAAAAACCTCACCATGCTGTTTCTATTTATGGTCTGTGCTGCTTGCCGGGTGTGCCCAGCCCTGTAAGGTAATGGATTAACTCTCTTGAAATTGCACCTATTTAATGAATCATTTATGCACGTCAGCTTCCCTGTTCTAGTGAATGCCCTTTGGGTGGTGGAAGAGTTTGAAAAAACTTGGTCAAACTTGTCAAGCTTTTGAAATGACTGTCAAGCTGGGGTTATAGATACAAAATCAATTCTCTGCATTTTAGAAGCCTACACTTGCTTTCTTAATTTTGGAGCAAAGATAATAAGCTGTCCAAACATAGGCTATCCCAGAAAATTCCATATAGTTTTCAAAACCTGCACTGAGCTGTTTGGATATTATTAGGGCTATTTCTGCTTGATTTTGTGTCTTTATCATAAACTAAGTATCAGAAAATACAAACATTTGTCTAGGGAATATAGATCCATCATCCTCTCTCAATGAGAAATCTCAGAACTAAAAATAGCACTGCCATATGATCCAGCTATCCCATAATTTTTTATATAGCCAAAGGATGTATCAGTATTTCAAAGAAGTACCTGCATTCCCATGTTTAGTGTAGTGTTATTCACCATAAATAAGATAATGACATCGAATAATCTTTACATAGAAGGATGGGCAAAGAAAAAATATAGACATACATACATATATATGTACGTACATATGTACATACACAATGGACTTTTATTTAGCCACAAAGAAAGAAGGAAACCCATCATTTGTGTCACTGTGGGCAGAGCTGGAGAAAGACAAATACTGAGTGTTCTTACTCATAGTGACAACTAATGAATTTGATCTCATAAAAGAAGGTAGAACTGTGGTCCTTAGAGGCTGAGAATGATAAAGGAGAGGAAGGATGAAGGAACTAAATATAGGTAGATAGGAGGAATACGTTTTAGTGTTCTATAACACAGGAAGCGACTGCAGTTCTCAACAATTTATCTAATGTTTTATATAGAATTAGAAGAGAGGATTTAGAAAGTTTCCAAAACAACCACATATGATAAATTTATATGGAGATAGAATTGTGAGTTGTCCTGGTTTGATCATTATACACCATATATATATTGAATTGTCACATTGAATTATCACAGCTGACAGGCAGGAGGATGTGGGCCTTAAGTCTCTTTACCAATGTCCTCTTCTGCTCCTGTGCAGAAGACTTCTCAAAGAGACCCTAAGCCTTGGCAATGGCTATACCCATGCCTTTGCCCTTCCCATACCCTATAAATATATACAGTATATATGCCAATTAATGTGACATTCTAAATATTAGAGATAGGTTGGCAGGATTTCTCTTTAGGACATTTGCTCTATCAGTCTTACTCTTGAAGATTTCTGTAAGGTAGATTGGCCTGAAACCAGTATTGCTTCTAGTTGTGTTGGATTCCTTTAAGGGTTGATTAGTAGTATTTGTAACACACATGTAACTAGGAACTTGAACATAAAGATTGGTTTAGCCTACCCAGTTCAGGTATAGACAATATTAGTGCTTAAAGTAAAAACAAGATGCTGGAAGTAATTAAAATTTTATGAAGGAAGTAAAAATGCTCTATCCTGCTAGTGTGGCTATAGTAGTAAAACATCTATCTCTTCCAATCTGATGATCAGTTATGATGTTAGTTCAGAGGAATTGCTGTCCTAAGTTCTGTTTTTGGTTCTCCTTTCTGTCCTTTCATTGGCTATGGTTTCAGTTCTCATATGAATAAAGGGGTATAGATAACTGACATATACAGAGGAATGGAGTTATCGACCTCCAGTTAGTCATAACCCACTGGTACCACTTGCATAGAAATGAGGTACAAAGAGTATATACATGTGCTAACATAGAAATATCAGATACATTCAACTTATTAGATTTTTCATTAAGCAAAGCACCTTTCACAGTTCAGGCAGATCTTAGAACCAGAACAAATTTAAAGGACTCTAGAGCTGTAACATGGCAAGATAACACTTATGCACAGAAAGAATGAAAGTGAGATACCAAAAATGAAATGAGGTTCAATGACAGGCGAATTGGTTCTGTTAGAGCCTGTGCCTCATTAGAATACATTTTAACTGTTTGGTCTAGTGACCCTGGCTGAAGCTTGGCTTCTGTGTTTATTTGAGACTTAGCTTTTGTTTAATGAATTCACTGCCTACTAAATTGGGTTATTATGCTCCGTACTGAGGAAATAGTATGAAGTCCCTCTCCTCACTTAATTTAACACTCAGGAATAGATTGTGAGGGTTCAAATGATTTTATTTTTGGAGGGGAGGATGGTAGTGGGGCTTGAATTCTGGTCCTCTCACTTGCCTAGGCAGGGACTTTACCACTTAATCCCTGCCCTCAGTCCTTCTCATGTTTGTTAATTATTTTCTCAGGTAGGGTCTTCTAATTTTACTCCAGTGAGGATTTCAGACAGGGATTCTCCCATCTCCTTTTCTCCCACAGTTGGTATTACAGGTATGTGCTACCACTGCCTTTGGTTCTACTCTTTATTATGCTACATCCAGTGGCAATAGAGAAGAAACTCGACCTCTCCTCATTTGTGTTTCCTTGCTGTGCAAATGGGGATAACACATAGTACCTTTGTCAAAAGTTGTGTTTTAGAATAATAGCAAAAAGTATCATCTGCTCCCTCTCCACGAACTGGGTCTTGCTTAGCTCTGAAAAGAAAAAAAGGATGCAATAGGAGTTCTAGGAGACCACGAGACAGACAACAGCCAAAGGGCTTTGGGTGTTTCTTTTGAGGCATCTATAAATACAGCATGACTCACTCTCTTCAATCTCCAGCCAAAGGTCTGATTCCTCCTTTCTTGGGTGGAAACAGACTCCTGATCTTGCTCACATGGTACTGACATGGCCCCAGGAGGTGATGGAGCCCGCAACCCACAGCCAAGCTTCACCACAGGACCTGGGCATTTTTGATTTTCTGTGAAGGAAGTCCTTACTGTGGTCCGGCCGTGACATCCAACCATAACTCTGACATCAGCTGAAGCATTATCAGAGGTGACAGCCCATCAGAACTGGTTTCCCTGATGCCAAAGACTGCAGGGTAGATTTTTATTTTTTCCTCATCTTAATTCCCTAATTGAAACATTAAAAATTAAGCAAGCACAATTTTTAGACAAAGAGGCTGTAAGTAAGAGATCCTGGGTTTACTAAGTTTTCTCTTATTTTGGTGTAATTCATACTATAGGAAATAATATTTTCCAATCTTGAAGTTCACTGGCTTAATAGTTCTATTGCATTAACTCTTTGTGTTCTGCAAATAATAAAAGCACTCATATGATATCTGAGTGTTGATATAAGATGTTGCATCTATTGTTAAATGATTCCCAGCACTTAGTTGGGCTCATAAACAACCAGCCCTCCCTTCACTCTCCTTTGCCTACTCTTAAAGCCACTGTGTAATATGACAATCAATGACTTCTCAAACTTCCTATCTGATGGCCATCCAAACGTAACATTTAAGGACTGTAGATTATTCAACTATTATTTTTATAACAATGCTTGATCTCCCACAGTTTGCTATTTTACACATTGATGACGATGTTGTTACTTCCAGGATGGAAGTATGCTTCAGGCATCATACCTGTTTCCCTACCACTGTGCTGTTAAGAAGAGAAAACTTTAAAAATCCATTTCATTTTAGGTAAAAAGACAGAAATTAGTTTAAGAATGATATGTAGCTGTGCACAATGGCCTCAAGCCTGGAATCCTAGCTACTTGGAAGGTAGAACTCCAGGAGTCATGGTTCAAGGCCAGTCTAGACACAGAGAAAAGTTTGGGAACCTCCATTTTAGTAAATGGTTGGGTGTGGTAGCATGTGCCTGTCATCGCAGTTGTGAGGGAAGCACAATGGCTGGGTGCATGCCTGTCATCTCCAGTGACTCAGTGAAGCACCAGTGGGAAGACTGCAGCCCAGAGTAGGCCAGGCATGAAGCAAGACCTTACCTTGAAAATAATGAATGCAAAAAGGGACTGGAAGTGTTGCTCAAGTGGTGAGTATGTGCCTGGAAAATGTGAGAAACCGAGCCCAATCCCCAGTACCACCAAACCATAAATAAATAAGAATGACTTACCATGCTCTCCTCTGTTTCTAAGATGCTTTTATTCATTAATTTTTCCCTTTTATATCTCCCATGCCCCCACCTCATGCACTTTCTGGTTAAAAGAGTCCTGTTTAAATGCTTTATGTTGGCTTCTTTGTAAGCTTCTATGAATCATGTGGCTCATCTGTCCTGTCACCATGAACAATGAAGAGATATTTGATTTGGTAAGAAATCATAGAGACAGCTTCAATCCTGGGGTTCCTCCTACCTCCAAACAAATGCTAGCTTATAATGAGACTTTCCCCTTAGCACCATTAAAGCCTGTAGGTCTTAGCTACAAGCTCGCTGATATAATATGATTTAGCAGAGAAATTTGAGTTTAGATGATGCTATGCTTACAATGAAAGTCTGGATTAGCTTTCACCTATTTATTTGGAAATATTTTCTTTTGTTCTTTTCCCTTGTGTCTTTTCAAGCTAGTTCTGAAATGTCTGGTTCATCTTAGTATGAGTGAGAGCCATATTTAGCTATTTCAGAGAGACTGTACTGGAACCAGCGTGCTCGCTGTAGTTCAGTGATGTCTCCTTTGGCTGATTACAGGTAGAGATGCATCATTGAGAAGTCCTGGGCTCTAATGGGAGTCTGGCCAGGATGGGTCTTCAAGACCTGTTTGTTCACTATGGGTTACTATGAAGTGCAAGGACCAACCTAGAGAAAAGTAAGAGCATTGTGACTCTGTTTAACTATGGGGGAAAACCCTTAATAAGGCTAATAGTATACTTATAAAAACCCCAGAACTTGAAAGCAAATGGTCAACTAAATAAAACAGATATTCATTGGCAAAATTCTTCAAATCAAACAGAATTCCTCCTCCTCCTCTTCCTCTTCCTTCTTCTCCTCTTCCTCCTTCGCCACCTTCTTCCTCCTACTTCTTCCTCCCCTCCTTCTCTCTTCCCCTCCCTTCCTCCCTTCCTCCCTCCCTCCCTCCCTCCCTCCCTTCCTTCCCCTCCTTCCTTCCTTCCTTCCTTCCTTCCTTCCTCCCTTCCCTTCTTCCTTCCCCCCATCTCTTCCTGTCTTCATTTATTTATTTATTTATTTATTTATTTATTTATTTATTTATTTATTTATTTATTTATTTATTTTGAAGTACGAGAGTTTTAACTCAGGGCATTACATTTGCTAGGCAGGCACTCCATCATTTCAACCATACCTTCAGACCTTATTTTACTTTGATTATTTTTTCAAACAGTGTCTTTTATTTTTGACCGAGGCTGACTTCAAGCTCTGATCCTTCTATCCATGTCTCACACATAGCTGGAATTACAGGCACCGACCATATCAGCCTTATTTTCTAGGCTGGCCTTCAGCTGCAATCTACCAGTTCTCTAACTCCCAAGTAGCTGGGATTACAGGTGTGAGCTATCATTCCTGAACAAACAGAATGTTTTTAAAGTTTTTAATTTTTATTATTAAGGTGAAGTACAGAGGGGTTATAATTATATACATTAGGTAATGAGTACATTTCTTGCCCAACTTGTTACTCCTTCCCTCATTTTTCTCCTACATTCCCTCTTCCCCAATACACCCCCCACAGTCGTACAGTTAGTTTACAACATATTGTCTTGTAAGTATTGCTGTTGCATTGCTTTGCCATTTATCCGTTGTCTCATCATTTTGATGTTCCCCTTCCCTTCCCTAATTCAGACAGACATATATAAAATACCCAGGGTACCAGAATCAAACAAAGTGACAACAGGAAGATGAACAGAAGATAAAAGAAATAATTTCACATAGTACGTTGAAAATAACAACTTTAATGACAAACCATTTGTTTCCATATTTTGTAGGTCATTTCTTGTAGCATCATCTTATGTGATGTACATAGCTATTGAACTATTGTGATCATCTGCTAGGACTAACCTAGACATAGACTATTTATTACCAATGAAGAATACATAGAGTTTATGTTTCTTTGGATATTGTTCACTTCACTTAGTATGATTTAAGAATTTTTTCTTCTGTATTGTCCTAGACTATTTGTAACCCAAAGACAGTGTCGATTACTGACTCAAAGTCTTTATTATAAAGGCAGTACTGTGTTGGTGGGATTACTTGCATTTCCTGTCTATGCTTATTTACTACTATAAATCTGAATATGTACACTAATCTGTTTTAGAAAGCCATATATGAGCTAGGTGCTGATGGTTCATGCCTAGCTACTCAGGAGGCTGATATCTGAGGATTGCAATTTGAAGCAGGCCCAGGCAGAAAAATCCATGTGAGACACTTAACCAATTAACCAATCAAAAACCAGAAGTGGCACTGTGACTCAAGTGGTAGAGTGCTATCCTTGAGCACAAAGAGGTTCAAGGACAGCACCTATGGCCTGAATTGAAGTCCTACAACTGACAGCAACAACAAGAAAGGCCATGTATACATTTTTTGTTTTTCCAAATTTTTATCTGACTACTTATCATGCCTAAGTCTAAAATGCAATGTGGATTATAATGAATGGTTTCAGATTATCTTTCTGTCCTAGGAGCCGATTCATCACCAAACTGATAAAAGTATTTATAGAGTTTCTCCTCTTTACGCTACAAAATTTTAATAACAAGGTATTTTAAGTCATGTTTTATTCTTTGTGAATAACTAGAATATTTGCTTGCAAAATTTGGAATCTTTATTAAAAACTTAACTAAATTTATTACAGTAGAGAGAAGATTTATATTTTGTATTTTCTTTGCAGACCTTATTTGAGTGACTTATTTAGAAAATGTTCCTGAAGAAAGAAAACCTCTTTAATTTTAACCATTTTCTTTTTGCTACCTTTAAGTAGTTGTACAAAGCGATTTTAATTCAATATGCCAATTTGAGTACATTGCCATCTTGATTAATCCCACCTCTTTCATGTCACCCCTTTCACCATTCTTTTCCACCTCTCCCAACCCCATCCATTCCCTCAATTTTCCTACTTTCATTTTCTCATATGTATATTAAATATTATAACTGAATTCTCTCATCCTTCTTTCCTCTGCTTTTGTTTTGTTTTGGTTGTTGTTGCTGTGCTTTTATACAATAGAAGACTGGATCCCTCTGCCTCTAAGAAAGGTGAATAAACAATGCATTTGAGCTTCCCATTATGTTTATAGTAAAAGACTATCTTTAAGTATTCATGTAAATTAAGATGCAATGCCGTGCAAAGAGACTGAGACCAAACTGGAAGGGAATCTCTTCTATGCTATGTTTGGATCCACTGAATCCGGCAGGCTTTAGGAGGAGAAAGGATGCATAACAAAGATTTCTCTGTAGAAATAAATGGCCCATGTACAATATAGTAGCCTCTCTAAATCTAAGGGGGATTGATTCTCAACACATATACCTAAATCCACGAATACATGAGAATGCTATATGAAATGGTTTAGTGTTCTCATGTATTCAGCAGTTCAGTAGTTGTGCTGTACTTTTTAGAGAATAATGAAAAATTCTGTACATGTTCACTATAGACATCCATTTTGAGGGATTCTTAGTTGATTGAATTTGGGGATATGAAACTTATGGGTATAAAAGGCTGAACGCATTCATCAAGTACAGAAAGAGGTTGAGATTTTATGCTGTATTTTCTAATTTTTTCCCCCCACAACTGGTTCTTAACAAATGGAGCCATATTACTTCTCAAAAAGCACTTGAACAATCAAAAGGACTGCCTCGGGTGATTTAATAGTTATGTTCTTCCTGTCAGAAAAGCTTTTCTTCATTTTGTTATTATATACTTTTAATACAATTTAGTTATTTCTTCTCTAGTAGAAAATAGCCAGTCAACTTCTTTCTCAACTAAATTCCATTACCTCAAAAGTAGTTTATTCGGTTGACATTTACTGAGCATTTGTTATATGCCAGGTATTGTTCTTGTTAGGACAATGCACGATGAACAGAATAAGCATTGCTTAACATGACAATACATGTAATAGCACATGGTTGAGACAACAAAGATCCCTGCTTTATGAGAGGAAGATAGTCTATGAAAATTATGGTATGCAGAAGTGATAGGAAAGCAAATCAGCAAAGAGGGTTGACAGTGTATATCATGCTTGTCTACTTTTGAAGTTTGGATCTACTTCAAAAGTGGCCTTGGGTATGTGGCCTGACCTGTATAGCTTCCTTCATTTGTTGTGGTGAAAAGTAGCCAAAATTATAGAAAGAAAGCTCTAATCCCTTAGCAGTGGCCATATTAGCATATGTACTTCCAAGGACTACGATTTATTTTCCTGACTGTGTTTAATTGGGGGGGGGGGTTAAAGCATTGATTACTTTCTAATTGGTCTTTTAGTTACCACTTGTGCCATTCTTTTTTTTTTTTTTTTTTGGCCAGTCGTGGGCCTTGGACTCAGGGCCTGAGCACTGTCCCTGGCTTCTTCCCGCTCAAGGCTAGCACTCTGCCACTTGAGCCACAGCGCCACTTCTGGCCGTTTTCTGTATATGTGGTGCTGGGGAATCGAACCTAGGGCCTCGTGTATCCAAGGCAGGCACTCTTGCCACTAGGCTATATCCCCAGCCCACTTGTGCCATTCTTGACTCACTGGATGTCTTTCCACTTGGTCATTTCCTCCTAATCTGTCATTTCTCTAGGACAGAGACCGTGGTCACTGAATGCTGTTGACTCACGCCTTTAATGTTAGTTACTCAGGAGGCTGAAATCTGAGGATTGTGTGGCTCCAGAGAAACCCAGGCATAAAAGTCTCTAAGAACCTATGTCCAGTTAACCAGCAAAGAGTCAGCAAAATGTTAAACTGTGGCTTGAATGGTAGAATACTAACCTTGAGTGCAAAAAACTCAGGGCAGTACCCAAGCCCTGAGTTCCAAATCAAATAAAAAATTTAGTTGTTCAATGAACATGTGTTGAATGATTGACAGGATAGACAATGCAGGCCTTGGAAATAAACAGGCCATTTCAGTCATTAAGTTGTTGAAGGGAATTTCTACCTAGATGAAAACTTCAGCTACTTGGCACGTGAGTAGGTTACAATGTTCAGTTTTATGTATGTATGTATGTATGTATGCATGCATGCATGTATGTATATATGTATTTATGTTTTGGCTACAAAATGTCCCTTCATGACATTAATTTTCCTTCAGTTGTGAATCAACCACTGATCCCTAACAAAGGAGTGGAAATGCACACTGATGTGCGCATTGATATGGAGAGCCAGTGTCAGGTCGGATATGAAGTAAAATGAAGGACATAAATATGACCACATAAACAAATAGCCCCTGTTGTTTCTTGTGAAGCCATATGTGACACTAATCCAGAAATGCATGCCAGGGGCAGTTGAAATATGCTTTGAATTACCAGCAGTGATGCTTCCGGGACTTCTCATATGGCATGATTTATATCCCAATGTTTTCAATCAGATTCTAGGGATCGATTAATCACACTATCAATAACAGAGAAACAGGTGTGTTTTGAAAGCCATGTGTTTGCCAAAGGCAATCTGTTTCCCCTACTGGTATGACCTTGCAAATATTGTTTGTTTGTCTTTTTTTCTTCTTCTATCTGGTGCTAGGAAAATCGCAAGTTACAATCTTGCTTAGTTAAAGCAGGTATGAGCTTTCTTTCACAGACCCTTACAACTACATTGCAATCATAGTCCAGGTGATTAATAGAATGCTTTTTAGATCTGGTTGGCCAAAGCTTATTTTAATGGGAGGTAGAGGCAGGAGGATCAAGAGTTTGATGGTAGCCTGGGGCTATATAATGAGACCCTGTCTGAAAAAATAAAATTGAGAACAAAATTGAAGTTGTTTTTTTTTTTCACAGCACGTCTACCATATCCACACAACATTTATTCTTCCATACAAAGTATTATAGTGGTCTTCAAACACAGCTTCTGAGTAAGTGACTTCTACATTTGAATATTCAATATGCTTCCTTTATCTAAAACTAATGTGTTTTAGAACATGCTGGTTGTCATTTTCCAAGTCTCCATCTATAATCACCTCTCAAAATTCAGGTATATCTGACCCTCCACATGCAGGCTCAAAGATCTGAAAGGATAAAGTAATTTGAATGACTTGACTTTGAGGGAAGTGTGCTTTGGCATACCATGATTCATACAGCTATCTAGGAAGTTATTTTTTCAAGAATGGTTTCACCATTGTGAGCCACCCAGGCCTTCCCAAGTTGATGGAGTCATGGACCAAGGAGCTCTCAGTTGTTGCTCTAACTGGCTATAGATCTTGGCCTTATCCTGTTTTGCAGGCATGCAAAATGCAAAATCCAAGAGTAATGAAATTATGTAGGCTTCCACCCAGATTTCAGAGGAAATTCTGGGAGGCTATAAAATGTATGATAGAGTCAGAGTCCCCATACGAAGCTCTTGAGAAGGCAATTTATGAAGCTGTGAGGGCTCCAACTTAAGCTGCAAGGTGATTGGAGGTGGCAGAAACCTGAAATGTCCATCAGGGAAAGCTTCAGGCAATGAGTGGAGCCAGTGCAATGAGTAAGGCCGTAGGGGCAAGGCTGCCCAAGTGCTTTGGCGATCACATTATGACTAGATAAGGGGCTTCAGGATTTAGCATTTGCCCTACTGGGTTTTAATCCTGCTTGGGTCTAATCATTTCTGCTATGGTTCTCTCCCTCTGTTTTGGAAAGCAAATGCCTATTCTGTCCCATTGAACAGTGGAAATATGTATCTTTCCTTTGATTTCACAGGAGCTCATAGATTCAGGTTTGTTTTGAACATGGGCTTTTGAACAATGTTGGAATTGTTACAACTTTGGGGACAGTTGGGTAGATTAAGTGTATTTTGCTTTATGAGATGGCCATGAGCCTTTGCAGGCCAGAGTTAGAATATCACAGTTTAGTCAAACCATGAAATGTCTCTACAGGTTCATGTGATGAAGGTTTGGTCTCCACTTGTGTTGTTGGTGCTATTGGAAGGTGGAAGAAATTTCAGAAATTCAGGTTGAACTGCAATAACTAGGCCATTTGGGATGCAACTTTGAAAGCTATACATAGTCTCCTCTCTGTTTTCCTCTCCTTGTCCACCGTAAGGGCATGAAACTGTATAATGTATCTCCACTGCCATGCTATTCTTTCTCATCAGTGGTCCACCCAGGGCCAAAGACAATAGAATAAAACCTCTGAGACTGTGGCCAAAAACATCCTTTCTCTTTAAGTCATTTAGGTCAAGCATTTGGTTATGCAGCTCAATAAGATGACATAAAATGAATGGATACATACCTATTCATACCTTTTGCTCATTTTGCAATTGGGTTGATTGCCAATCTATTGCTGAATTAGGCATTCTTTATTTATTGTAGGTAGGAGTTATTCAGAATATAATTTTTTATTTCAATGTCAAATGTTTATTTCTATGTCATAGTTGCCTTAGCACAATTTGTTAAAGAAAGGAATCCAAAAAGTGATTTTTTTCAGGGTTTTTTCTCTGTATTACAAGAAATAAAATAAACACCTTGGTATAAGAATTACTATTTCAGAATATAATTTTAAAACTGTTTATCCTTGTCTGTGGTTTACCTTTTTTTTTTGCCTTTTAAGGGCATTTTGGTAGGTAGAATTGAAAAACATGTCTTCACCTTCACTTCCCCAAGGTTCTTGAATCTTCTTTTTTTTAATTTTTATGTATATACTTTTTTATTAATTGGACATAAATTTTTTTACAAGGTGTTGTGCAAAGAGGGTGCAGTTACATAGTAGGGCAGTGTGTACATTTCTTGTGATATCTTACGACCTGTTTTTCTATCCCTTGTCTAGGTCAGGTTGACATATATGCAATATACAATGTATCAAGAACATATACAGTATTCACAGACTTGGTCTCTACTGTCTCTCCGTCTCCCTTTGTTAACAGTCATATATCAGGGAGATTATGCCCCTTTGTTTTCTGTGTTCTAGGCTTGTCTCACTCAACATTATTTGTCAAGTTCTGACCATTTCCCTGCGAATAACAGTATTTCACCATTCCTAATCGCTATGTAGTATTCCATTGTGTATAAGTACCATATTTTTTGGATCCATTCGTCTGTGGAGGGGCATCTGGGTTGTTTCCATATTTTGGCTATTGTGAATTGTGCCGCGATAAACATGGAAGTACAAATGCCTTTTTGATATCTTGGATTTTGCTGTTTAGGATAGATGCCTAGGAGTGGTATGGCTGGGTCATAGGGTAGGTCTATATTGAGCTCTTTGAGAAACCTCCATACTGTTCTCCAAAGTGGTTGTACTAATTTGCACTCCCACCAACAATGGAGAAGGGTTCCTCTTTCCCCACAGCCCCTCCAGCATTTGTTGTTTCCTGAGTTCAGAGTATAGGCCATTCTAACTGGGGTGAGGTGGTATCTCAGGGTTGTTTTTATTTGCATTTCCTTTACTAGCAGGGATGTTGAGCATTTCCTCATATGTTTCTTTGCCATTTTTATATCTTCTCTTGTGAAGTCTCTCTTTAGCTCTTTTGCCCATTTCCTCACTGGTTTATTGGGCTTGGAGGGGCTTAGTTTTTTGAGTTCTCTGTAGATGACCGATATCAGGCCTTTGTCTGTTACTGTGCTGGTAAATATCCTTTCCCATATCGTTGGCTGTCTTTCTATTTTGGTGGCTATGTCCTTAGCTGTGGAGAAACTTTTTAATTTGTAGTAGTCCCATTTGTCCAGTCTTTCCCCTATTTGTTGTACCCCTGGGACTCTATTCAGGAAGTTCCTTCCTGTGCCTATAAGTTCTAGTATCTTTCCTACTCTGTCCTTCAGTAGTTTCAAGGATTCAGGTCTGATGTTGAGGTCCTTGATCCATTTTGAGTTGATCTTGGTGCATGTGATAGGCTTGGGTCTACTTTGAGTTTTCTGCATATGGCTGCCCAGTTCTCCCAGCACCAGTAGTTGAAGAGGCTATGTTTATTCCATTGTATGTCTTTAGCTCCTTTGTCGAATATCAGTTGGCTGTAAGAGTGCGGTTTTATTTCTGGGTCTTCAATTCTAATCCATTGGTCTTCCGATCTGTTTTTATACCAATACCATGCTGTTTTTGTTATGATGGCCTTGTAGTAGAGCTTGAAGTCTGGTATTGTGATACCTCCTGCACTGCTTTTTTTTGCCTAGAATTGCTTTGGCTATTCTAGGTTTTTTGATGTTCCATATGAATTTATGGATTGGTTTATCTATTTCAGTGAAGAATGTGGCTGGGATTTTGATAGGGATTGCATTGAATTTGTATAACATTTTGGGCAATATGGCCATTTTCACTATATTGATACTGCCTACCCATGAGCATGGGAGGTCTTTCCATCTCCTTGTGTCTTCTTTGATTTCCCTTATTAGATTTTTGTAGTTTTCATTGAATAGGTCCGTCACGTCCTTGGTTAAGTTGATCCCTAGGTACTTTATTCTTTTTTTGGCTACTGTAAATGGAATTGTTTCCATAATTTCCTTTTCTGTTTGTCTATTGCTGGTGTACAGAAAAGCTGCTGACTTTTGTGGGTTGATTTTGTATCCTGCTACTTTGCCAAATTGGTTTATTAGGTGTAGGAGTTTGGGTTCTGAGTTTTTTGGGTCCATCAGATATAAGATCATGTCGTCTGCGAATACGGATAACTTGATTTCTTCCTTGCTGATGTGGATCCCTTTGATGTCCTCCTCTTGCCTTATTGCTATGGCTAGGGATTCCAGCACTATGTTGAACAGAAGTGGGGAGAGTGGGCATCCTTGTCTTGTTCCTGAGTTTAGGGGGAATGATTTAAGTTTCTCTCCATTCAATATGATATTAGCAGTTGGTCTGTTGTATATGGCTTTTATTGTTTTGAGGAATGTTCCATCTATTCCTGTTCTCTCCAAAGCTTTTAATAGGTATGGATGTTGTATTTTGTCAAAGGCTTTTTGGGCATCGACTGAGATAACAATGTGATTCTTGATTTTAGTTCTGTTTATGTGGTGAATTACGTTGATTGATTTACGGATGTTGAACCATCCTTGTGACTGAGGGATGAAGCCTACTTGGTCATGATGTATGATATTCTTGATCAGTTTCTGGATCCTATTAGCTAATATTTTATTGAGGAGCTTTGCGTCTGTGTTCATTAGTGATATTGGTCTGTAGTTCTCTTTTTTTGTTGGATCTTTGCCTGGTTTGGGAATGAGTATGGTATTAGCTTCGTAGAATGAGTTTGGGATTTCTCCCTCCGTTTCTATTTCGCGGAAGAGTTTGAGGAGTATTGGAATTAGTGCCTCACTAAAGGTTTTGTAGAATTCGTTGGTGAATCCATCTGGGCCTGGGCTTTTCTTAGTAGGGAGGTTCTTGATTACCTCCTGTATCTCACTGTAAGTTATTGGTTTATTTAGTTGATTTATTTCTTCTTGGTTCAGTTTGGGCAGTTTGTACTTCTCTAAGAATTGATCCATTTCTGTAAAATTATTGTTTTTTGCTAAGTAGAGGTTTTGGAAATAGCTCCTTATGATTGTTTGAATATCGTGTGTACTTGTTGTAATTTTTCCTGTGGAGTCCCTGATTTTACGAATATGAGTCTCTTCTCTTCTTTTTTTTGTAAGTCTTGCAAGGGGTCTGTCAATTTTGTTTATTTTCTCAAAGAACCAGCTTTTAGTCTTATTTATTTGTTGAATGGTCTTTCTATTTTCAATCAGATTTATCTCTTCTTTAATCTTTGTGATCTCTCCCCTCCTAGTCGTTTTAGGTTCTGTCATTTCTTGTTTCTCCAGTTGTTTTAGTTTCATCGTGAGGTTATTCACCTGCTCTGCTTCCATTCTTTTAATGTGGGTGCTGAGTGCAATGATCTTGCCCCTCAGTACTGCCTTAGCTGTGTCCCATAGGTTTCTTTGTGATGTGTTTTCTTTGTCATTGTGGCTTATGAATTCGTTGATTTCATCTTTAATTTGATCTGTGGCCCAAGTGTTGGATAGCAGCGTGGGGTTTAGCCTCCAAGAGTGTGTATAGGCTCTGTGGTATCCTTTGTTGTTGAGGGTTACCTTTAATCCACTGTGATCAGATATAATACATGGGATGATGTCAATACTTTTGTATTTGCTGAGGTTCTTTGTGTGGGCTATGACGTGGTCTATTTTGGAATATGATCCATGGGCTGCTGAAAAGAAGGTGTATTGGGTCTCTGTAGGGTGAAAGGTTCTATATAGGTCTGTTAGATCCATTTGGGAAATGGTGTTATTTAGGTCCTCAGCTCCCTTACTAATCCTCTGGGTGTTGGATCTGTCTCTTGGAGAGAGAGGAGTATTAAAGTCACCCACTATGATTGTGTTTGCGTCTATCTTGCTCTGTAATTCTGTGAGAATTTGCTTGACATATGTCGGCCCTCTTTTGTTTGGTGAGTATACATTTATCACCGTGATTTCTTGATTCTGGATTTTTCCTTGTATTAATATGTAGTGTCCTTCTTTGTCTTTTTGAGTGGACTTTAAAGAGAAGTCCAGCTTGTCTGAGATCAGGATGGCTACACCTGCCATTTTGGTGGGTGCATTTGCTTGGTAGATCTTGCTCCATCCTTTCACTCGAAGCCTGTTTTTGTCCCTTGCTGTAAGGTGGGTCTCTTGTAGACAGCAGATGTCAACTTTTTGTTTGCGAATCCATTCTGCCAGTCTGCTCCTCTTTATCGGGGAGTTTAAACCATTTATATTTAAAGAGATCAAGGATAAGGATGTTTTTTCTCCTTCCATTTTCTTGGTGGGCTGTTTTTTCCTCTTTTTTTTTTTTTTCTTGTCTTTAGTGAGCTGGTCTTTCTGCTGGACTTTGGCTATTGAAGTTTCTTTCTGATTCTGTCTGTGTGTCTTTTACGGTCTCTGTTGGGTGGGGTTCCCCTCTTAATATTCGCTGTAGGGCTGGTTTTTTATTCACATACTCCTTTAGCTCCTCTTTCGTGTGGAAAGATCTGGTTCTCCCTTCGAATGTGAACTCCAATTTCGCTGGATATTTGATCCGAGGTTGTAAATTGTTATTCTGGAGTACTTGGATGGTGTTCTTCCACTCACTTCGAGCTTGGTAAGTTTGTGTGGATAAGTCGGATGTTATTCGAATCCTCTTCCCATTGAAAAAAGTTTCCTTCTTCGCTTTGGCTGAATTCAGAATTTGCTCTTTAATCTTGAGGTCTATAGTCTTGAATATTATGTGCCTTGGGGTGGCTTTCCTGGGGTCTGGCCTGCCAGGTGTCCTATAGGCTTCGGTTACCTGGATGGGGTCCCCTGTGAGATTGGGGAAGTTTTCTGCAATAACTTTATTGAGAACATGATTAAGCCCTCTGCTCTGGTATTCGGCTCCTTCTTCTATTCCAATTATGCACAGATTATATCTCTTGTTTTTGTCCATTAGTTCCTGGATTAGTCTTCCCTGAAGCTTCACCTTTTCTTGGAGAGTGGTCATTTTCTGGTTGTTGTCAGCTGCTTCATCGTCCAGGCGAGAGATTCTGAATTCTATATGGTCCACTCTTTGTATTATGGTTTCAATTGCAGAGTTTATGGATGTCAGAGAGCTATTTATGGTTGTCATATCAGCTCTGATCGTGGAGATTTCTTCCTTTAAAGAGTTGTATTTTAAATCTATTTTTTCATGCATTTCAATTCTTAGGATGTGGAGATTTTCTTTAAAGGCAGCTTGCATTGTATCCATTTTTGCTTCCATTTCTTTAAAGCAGGTTTGCATTGTATCCAGTTTTGCTTCCATTTCTTTCTTGGCTTCCTGGGTGTCCTTCCAGATTTCCGCTCTAAATTCCTGGAATTGTTTTCTGATTTCATTTCTGATGCTTTCGATCATTCCTGTTAACATGGCCTCATTTGCTTTTTTAGTCTCCATCTCCTCTTCAGTCATGCTGCTTTTTGGAGCTGGCGAGTTGGCTTGCCCTTTGATGAACTGAGTTATGTTTCTTTGTGATTTGCGCATCAGGAAATCTGGATGGCTTCTCAGGTTTGGTTTGTAGCTCTTCCCTCCCTCCTGTGTGGGCGTGACTACGGCAGCAGGTGCTGCCGCTGTGGCCCTGCCCACCAGTGCAGGGTACGCCTACCAGAGCGGGCGCAGTCGCCGGGGGCCCCGCCCTCCTGTGCGCTGTGCGTCCACTTCAACAGGCACTTCGGCGGGATATGCCTCCCAGAGCAAGTCCCGGGTTGTTGGGTTGTGCTTGCGCTCTCCCGCGAGTCCGTTGTGGGGGGGCGGTATGTGTGGGGCCCAGTGGGATCGACTGTCCGGGTGTGGCTTGGCACCTTCAGACCTCACCTCCGCTGTGAGGGGGGGACGTGATCAGGCTCAGGTGACCCTGCTGGGCTGGTATTGCCCACCAGCGCCTGTGGTTTTAGTTGTAAGAGTCTGCGAGGTCCAGGCACCTCGGGTGGGGTTTGCACAACCGGCCATCTCCCGGCCCCTGTTGGGAAGGGGGCGGGGCCGGGGCCGGTTCTGCCGGTTCAGGAACCTGTGGGGTGTTGGTGCTGCTGCGCCCTTCCCCTGCTAAACTGACTTCCCAGCACCTGATGGGAGCTTTCCCGCTTTATTTGGGGGTTCTTTGTTCCCTCAGGGGTGGGGGAGGGGGAGGGAGGGAGATCTAGCTTCTTTGTCGGGCTTGGGTCTCTGATAGCTGGTCTCCCGTTGGGGGAGGGGATAATGGGGCACTCACTTTTGCTGCTTTGTGTGTGTGTCCCGCGCAGCCGTTGGCCCTCCAGGGGTTGGCGAAGTGTCGTGGTGGCTTCCCTGGTTCCCGATTTCTGCCGCGCTGGGTTCCCTTGTCCGAACCCGGTGTGGACCGGAACTTCTCGTCGCTGCCGGTGTGTGTCTTGGTCCGCACGCTGCCTTGTGTCCGTGGGGTCTCCCACTATATGAATTCTGCGCTCCTGGCAGCCTGTCTGCCGATTGCCGGGTTCCCCTTTCCCAGCCTGGCCCTGTTTGGGCCAGGGTCGGCTGGTGGGGGGAGGGTGCCCCGGTGAATCTCTGGCTCCGTGTAGGTTTTCGGTTCTTCTTTTTTGCTCCTTTTTGTTTTCCTGTGTTTCTCCACTGCTTCTGGCTGCTGGTTTTGCTGGGTTCTTGATGGGGTGTTGGGTGTTGGAGTTCCCAGCTCACTATTCCGTGGGAGCGAGTCGGGGTGCCTCCCTATTCTATCGGCGCCATCTTCCCTCTCTCTCTTGAATCTTCTTGATACTCAGTCAAACACTACTGTAGGTACTGCCTTTTGGAGTAATTAAAAATTCCACATCAGGGGCTGGGAATGTGCCTTAGTGGGAGAGTGCTTGTCTAGCATGCATGAAGCTGGGGGTTTGATTCCTCAGTACCACATAAAGAGAAAAAGCCGGAAGTGATGCTGTGGCTCAAGAGTAGAGTGCTACTGTTGAGCAAAAAGAAGCCAGGGACAGTGCTCAGGCCCTGAGTCCAAGCCCCAGGACTGGAAAAAAATAATTCCCACATCAGTTGATCTGAAGAAACATAGATAGTTTAGGATGGACACATCTTTCACACTAGTTCTTTCACATGACAACAGAGGAAGTCAGATAGATTCGAAGTGGGAGTATTTGACACACATACCATTGCTGGACTGAAGATAGGGTGGATTACATGATGGGAAATGCACCTGCTTCCAGAAGCTGAAACTGGCTGTCTTCTAACAGCTGTCTGGGGTGGTGGAGGTGGAGGGTGTGGGGGGATGGGAAGATGATGGGAGGATACATCTGAGGGTTTCAGTCCTGAAATTATGTCAGTGATGTGAAAGAGCTTGGGAATTAGTCCCAAACTTCTGATAATGATGAATCTAGCTGACACCAAGAACCAACCACCGTCATGCCAGAATTTTGAACCCATGCCACTGTGATCCAAGAAATGGGTATTTTAAAGTGTTAGCTTTGTGATGCTGTCTTATGGTTACAATAGAAAATTAGTACAGATGTCATTTAAAGAGCAAAATTTTACTTTAGAAGGGTACATTTTAAAAGTTTTAATTTCTTTTGTTTTAGACTTACTTACACATCAAATTTTATTTCTCAAAAAGATAGCCACTTTGAATAAAAAGGCATATGAACAAAAACTTGATTAAAAATTCAATGCTCAAAATATTTTCTTACTTAATCCTCCCAACATCTTGGGTTTTGGAGTTGTTGTTTTTTTTTTGTTGTTGTTGTTTTCTTTTGGTCTTTCTTTACTCGAACTTGACTTTTAACTTTGCTGTCATGCTGCTTGTATCTTTTAAATCTTTCCTTTTAAAATTTCTTGAGGTAAAATAGTGATGTGAGCGTTCTGAACAACAAAGAAAATATTATCATATTTATTCCTTTCCTTTATGTTTGAGAATACTTTGAGGCAGAAGTTGCCAACAATATTTTCTTGCCAATTACATGCATTGTATTAAGTTGTCCTTGCTTTCTGGTCATGCAGTAGGGTTGTTTGGAGAATGGACCATTCAAATGATAGTTGTCTTTTTTATTGTTGAATTAATTGAACCAAACACTCTTTACTGGAACAGACAGATCCATAAATAGAACTGAGCCCGGTGTCAGGATGCATGCCTGCAATTCCACCACTTGTAAGACATGAGAGTGAACCACCTCGGGAGCAGATTCTGCAGGTTTCCGTTCACTGTGCAGTCTTGGCGTGTCTTTGGTACTCCAGTTGTCCTTTAGTGACCTTCCTCTCTTCATCCCCTTTTCTAAGCGCTGTGTTGGTCACATCACGGCCTTGCCCCGCTGAGCCCCGGAGAGCGGTTGTCTGGCAAGAGGGCAGAAGGCTGCGGCTCCGGAACCCATCAAAATATTTAATTTCTTTGGATTGTTCATTTGGTGTTACCTCTAGTGACTCAGTCGAGGTCAACAAACATTTTCTTGTGAATTTTGATACGTATCTCTCATAATTTTGTTAATTTTTGTGTCTTGTCTTAGAAAAAGGAACTTTTGTTGAGATTTTTGTTTTCAAAATTAAATTTCACTTATCATTACCCTTAATTCAATTCTTAGATTGTCCCATCTTTAAACATGGCTTCTTTTCATTATTTGATCATAGTTATAACAAATGCTTTGAAGACATTGTAACATATAAGCTCCTTACTCAGTTAATTTCTATTGATGGTTGAACTTTCTGAGTATAGGTCACACTTCTTTATTTGTTGTTGTCTTGTATATTTGTTGCAGGAACCAAGACATCTTGCACAATAAATTGTAGCAAATAGTGTTTTCCTTAAGGGTGGTTAATATTGCTGTATTTTTGTGTTATTGTCTTATTTTTTCCTCTTTAGTAAATTTCCTAGATCTAATCCGTTGAATTTTTCTTCCTCATGGTCTTTGGCTGCTGTTTATTTAAAAAATCCAGTCTTTTCAAAAATGCTTTTAATGCAGCAGCTTTAGTCTGAATTGATAGTCGGTCCAGTGTTTACATAACTGAGTGGCCAACTAGTGCTTGTCTTCAAACACTTGGTTGAGTAAGATTTTTATCTTCTTCTGGTAGATGTAAGCGAAGCTTTGTTAGCATCTTCAAAGTTAAGACAAATTTTGGGTTTTCCCAGCGTATCATTGCTGCCAGGCTTTCCTGGTTCCTTTCGTGACTCGGCACACCAATTCAGTCAATAGGAAACATGTAAATCTGGGCCCCCTTGGGTCTTGTTATCAAGTATGTCCTACCTCCAAGATAAGCAGCATCTGTGCATGGTCTAGCCACCCTCCTCCTCAGCTCTAGGTTCTCATCGACAATTTACGGATTAATCCAGTGGAGACTTCCAGTGGACTACAACTCTGGGTGATAGAACCTCATGGATTTTCACCATTAGTTTCCTACCGAGCTTGCTACTAACATGGACAATACCACTACAGGTGGTTTCTCCACCCTTAGCATCAGGCTTAGGTGGGTGTTCCCTCTCCCAAAGCACATTTACTAGTTTTTATTGGAAACGTTTCCAATAGAAAGTGTGCAACTAAGCAAAAGTAGTTTAGTGGAGACTGTTACATAGGAGTGACCTTGGCCCAAAATGCCAAGTAGTCTCACAGTTATTAACTTAATTTTAGCAGTTTCAATGATTTTTGCTTCTAGATTCTGAAGCTTTTGTTTTGAATATTTGTGTTCTTGTTCCAATTTTGTTGTTGTTCTGGTATCAGATTTGGAAATTTCTTCTTTCCAACAGGTACATATCCCATGCCTTTGTTTTTGAAAATGTTTTTGTGAAATGTATGTTTGTGTTTATAATTGATTTTTCTTTTTGTGCTTCAAGGACATTCCTCCAGTGTCTTTTGTCTTACATAATTTGTGAAGAAAAATGTGATGTAATTCCTATGTTTCTCTTACTATTTTCTTTTTCTTTTTTCTTTGTCAGTCCTGGGGCTTGAACTCAGGGCCTGAGCACTATCCCTGGCTTCTTTTCGCTCAGGGCTAGCACTCTACCACTTGAACCACAGCACCAGTTTTGGCTTTTTCTATATATGTGGTGCTGAGGAATCGAACCCAGGCTTTCATGTATGTGAGGCAAGTGCTCTACCACTAGGCCATATTCCCAGCCCCTCTTTTGCTTCTCTATCTGTATGTAATATGCCTCATCTCTTAGGCTACCTTCAACATATTTTTCTGTGCTATTGATTTTCAATAATTTGTGATGGATGTGGCTGTGTTTTATTTCAATCACAGTTTTGAGTTCCTTCCATTGTACTCTGGTGTCTTATCATTAATTTGGGGGATTTCTTGTTAATGGGGTAGTAGTGCTCACTGGGTCTCTCCTCTCTCTCTCTCTCTCTCTCTCTCTCTCTCTCTCTCTCTCTCCCCCCACCCCGTCCCTTCTCACCTCCCCTTTTTGTTCTCTATTCAAATTGAATGTATGTTTGACTGTTTGACTACTTGAAATTTCTCCACAACTTCTGGATCAAAATTGCCCCACTCCCTTTAGATCTTCTCGTCTCTCTTTTTAAAAATTTGTTTTATTCTCTTTTCATCTTAGTGTTTCCATTTAAGTAATATCTGCTGGTAATGGGCTCACATGTATCTTCAGTTGTGTTGATACTACTGAGATTGTTGGTAGCATGCTGTAAATAGTATTGCTCCTTTCTATCATTTCCATTTGATTCTTTGTTACAGTTGCCTTGTTTTTCCTGAGATTCCTTATCTATTCATATCTATTGTCCTTATTATGTTAAATTCAGTAACTCATAATTCCAACATCTCTTAATTGTTTGTCTCTTCGACACTTCACCTTTCTTCTTTGTTACCTGACTTTGTTGCAAAGGTCCCTTGGGTACAATTGTAGAGACTGAAGTAAGTAAACATTACTTATGCTCAGGAATGGCATGTATTTTATTTTGGTTAGATTTATTTATTTTGAATGTGGGGAGTAGAGTGCATCTACAATATTTAAGCTGCTCATTTTTTGTTTTGTTGCTATGCGTATCACTGGTTCAAGATTACTGTCTTCTTGTGCTCAAAGAGGTATTTGTTTGTTGGAGAAGTTTACTCACTGTCCACTTAATGTTCAGGGTAACTCTGTCTTTTATGACTTCATGCCGAAGAGCGCCTTCCTTGATTCACCAGAAGCTCTACTGGCACTTTGCATTGTGCACATTTGCATATATATGGGAGTTACCATTCCACAAACAAGTTTATGAATATAATGCATCTTTTCTGTTTAATTTTTTAAATTATCTTTATGTAGTTGTTAAAGGGAGTTGCCATTTAACAAAGTAGTTTATGAATATAATGCATCTTGATGATATCTCTCTTTTCAACATTCTCCCCCATCCCTCCCAACCTCACCCATTCCCTCACTTTTCCTGATTTTGTAAGATATGCACTGAATTTTTGACTGCATTCTCCACCTCTTTTTAAATATTCATTATCTATCTCCCTCTCTTTGGCCCTTGTCCTCCCCTGCAAGTACTTGTTTCTTGGTGCTTATTTTGTTGAACTATGATTTAGCCTTTCTAAACAGTAACACTGTTTGAAGTTTCCCCTGAATTTGCCGTATTTCAGTTAATACATCTGCAATTCTTATTGTAAAGGGGGAGGAATCTTATGTATTTCAGGGGTTTTATGGCATTCTGGTCTCAAACCACTGGCTACTTGTACCTTTCCCCCACCAGTTATGATAATTAAAAAATATCTGTAGAGAGTGTCAAATCTGAAGGCTTTTGGTTTTGAACCACTGTCATATAACTTTTCCATCTTGTGTTTGCTTTGAACACTCAAGGGGCCTATGAAGAAGAGTCTGTGAATGAGAATTTACCCTTTGTTTCAAGATCCCATTGATTCTCAGATTTATTAAATAGTCCTTCACTGTAACAAAAATATGTGAGAGAATAATCTTAAAACGAAAAGGTTTATTTTAGCTTCATTGGCTATGATCTCCAGAGGCCCATGGCTAGTTGACTCAATTGCATGGGCTTGTGGCAAGGGAGAACATCCTCCCAGGAGCCCATGGTGAAGGAAAGTTGGGAGGACACAGTAGGGAGGAGCAGAGAGAGATAAAGAGAGGAAGTGACTGTGCCCCAGTATCCTTTTAAAGGGCACAACTTCCTCCCATTGTCTTTGACCTCTTAGAAACTTCACCAGCTCCTAATAACTCCACAGGCTGAGAAGACAGTCTTCAACACAGGGGACTTGGATGAACACTTACCCCAACCCCACTAGTCACATATAGACTTCAGAAACTTGTCAACAACTCTTGGCTGGATTCTTCTCCTGGCTTTCAAGAACCTTGTTCTTGTTGTATCTGTCAAGTCCTTGGAGGAACCTAAATTTCTCTATGTTTATTGATTTTTTTTTTTTGTTAATTGGTTATCCTGTGGCCTCAGCTTTCTGAAGAGTGGTAATAACAGTTGTCAACTTGCAGAATTTAGTTAGGAATCTTTTTTTTTTGGCCAGTCCTGGGGCTTGGACTCAGGGCCTGAGCACTGTCCCTGGCTTCTTTTTGCTCAAGGCTAGCACTCTGCCACTTGAGCCACAGCGCCACTTCTGGCCATTTTCTGTATATGTGGTGCTAGGGAATCGAACCCAGGGCCTCATGTATATAAGGCAGGCACTCTTGCCACTAGGCCATATCCCCAGCCCACTAGTTAGGAATCTTTTCCTCTACATTTGGGAACAACTTTATATACTCTAAGTGGGAACTGCATGACAGATCAATTTAGACTGTTTTTTTTTTTCCTCTCAACTAGTTCATTCACACTGAGAGTTTATTCACTCTCACTAGTTCATTCCAGCCTCTATGGAATCAGAGTGTCTTAGTTATCTAGCAAGGTAAGTTTTATATCATTCTTTCAATTCATTCCTCAATACAGAATTATTGGGCTGTGCCAAAGTATTGTGAGTAGGATGAATCATGGGCATGGTCGTTAGTGCTATTATTGTGAGTACTAGGCAGGCTTACTCTCATCTCTTTCTCAGGATTTTCTGTAATGATCAAGCAAGAGGTAAATAAATAAATGAAGTATTCTAGATCTGCTTGTTTTATTTTTCCCTGATATTTATGGTTTACTTTTTATTTTATTTTATTTTTTGCTGGTTTGAACTCTGGGGGCTATCCCTGAGCTTTCGTGCTCAAGGCTAGCACTCTTTGCTCTACCTCTTTAGCCACAGTTCCACTTCTGGATTTTATTTATTTATTTATTTTTGTAATCTTGTGGAGATAAGGGTCTCACAGACTATCTTGTCTGGGCTGGCTTCAAACCATGATCCTCGGATCTCAGCCTTCTGAGTAGCTAGGATTATAGGCAGGAGGCATGAGTCCCCGGCTATGATTGACTTTTGGTAATGACAGGCACAAAAAAGAAACAAAACCGCAAAGAACCAATAGCCCCCTCATGAAGTGGGCTAGAGACTTAAAAAAAGACTTCTCTGATGAGGAAATGAGAATGGCCAAGAGACATAGGAAAAAGTGCTCTACATCACTGGCCATAAAAGAAATGCAAATCAAAACAACATTGAGATTTCACCTCACCCCAGTAAGAATGTCCTATATCAAGAAAACTAACAATAACAACTGTTGGAGGGGATGTGGCCAAAAGGGAACCCTACTTCATTGTTGGTGGGAATGTAAACTGGTTCAGCCACTCTGGCAAGCGGTATGTAAGATTCCTCAGAAGGCTAAACATAGAACTCCCCTATGACCCAGCAGCCCCACTTTTGGGCATCTACCCAAAAGACCACAAACATAATCACACTAAAGCCACCAGCACAACAATGTTCATCGCAGCATAATTTGTCATAGCTAGAATCTGGAACCAACCCAGATGCCCCTCAGTAGAAGAATGGATCAGGAAAATGTGGTAATATACACAATGGAATTTTAAGCCTCTATCAGAAATAATGACATTGCCCCATTTGTAAGGAAATGGAAGGACTTGGAAAAAGTTATACTAAGTGAAGTGACACAGACCCAAAGAAACATGGACTCAGTGGTCTCCCTTATAGGGAATAATTAGCACAGCTTTAGGCAAGTCACAGCAGAGGATCACAGGAGCCCAATAGCTATACCCTTATGAACACATAAGATAATGCTAAGTGAAATGAACTCCATGTTATGGAAACGATTGTTATATCACAATTGTAACTACTTTCAATATGCCATATGTAACTGTAGCCTAAATTATTGATGATCTTCTTGTATCACCATCCTGTGGTTGTACCTACACTTTCTCTGTATCTTATCTGAGTATATTGGAAACTGGGTATACTGGTATTAGAACTAGGAAATTGGAAGGGAATACCAAAATCGAGAGACATAGGGTAAAAAAAGACAAACAACTACAAAAGCAATACTTGCAAAACTGTTTGGTGTAAATGAACTGAACAACTCATGACGGGGGGAAGAGAAAAGGGGGAGGGGGAGGGGGGAATGAGAAAGGAGGTAACAAACAGTACAAGAAATGTATCCAATGCCTAATGTATGAAACTGTAACCTCTCTGTAATTCAGTTTGATAATAATATACATATATATATATATATATATATGAAGCCTTTATAAGAAATAGAGCAATGCAAGTAGAAAGATCTGGAGTACTGTCTCATTGCCTAAGGATGGGAGAGTTTATGTTGCTTGCATGCATATGAATCACAGTGTGCATTGTAACTCTTTGGGGGTATACTCGATTGTCTTAAAATGATCCCTGAAGGGTAACTGTCTGCCTTGAGAGTCTTTCTTTCTTTATTACATATTTGTCAAGCTTCCAGATACTGTTCTAGGCTGTAAGGATGAAGTGATGAAGAAAATGACCCTGTCCTTAGAGGACATGGGGTCTGTAATATATGGGGAATTGCTTACAGAGCATGTTCCTCCTCATCCCCTCCCCCCACCCCCCACCCCCGCCCCATGACAGCCAACCACTGTCAGTCACATATGTTGACCCAATTTTGGCAAAGATTTAATTTTGTAAGAGAAACCAGAAATTGGATTTTTATTTTAAGTTGTAAATTTCTCTTTCTTCCTTTTTTCCTCCTCCTCCTCCTCCTCCTCCTCCTCCTCCTCCTCCCCCTCCTCCTCCTCCCCTCTCTTCCCCCTCCTCCCCTCTCTTCCCCCTCCTCCCCCTCCCCCTCCTCCCCCTCCCCCTCCTCCTCCTCCCCCTCCCCCCTCCCCCTCCCCCTTCTTCCTGCTCCTCCTCCCCCTCCTCCTCCTCCTCCCCCTCCTCCTCCTCCTCCTCCTCCTCCTCCTCCTCCTCCTCCTCCTCCTCCTCCTCCTCCTCCTCCTCCTCCTCCTCCTCCTCCTTCTCTTCTCCCTTTTCAGTGGAGTTAGAAATCTGGGTCTCATGTGTGCTAGACTAGTGCTCTACACCTTGAGCCACATCTTCATTTCTTTTGTTTTGGTTATTTTTGAGATAAGATCTTGCTTTATGCTCAGCTGGCCTTGACCATGATCTGCCTATTTATATTCATTTTGCAGCTGGGATAAAATGTGTGTGCCAATTTAAATAAAAAAAAATAATGGTGGCTTAACACTTTTTAAATCACCACGAAGGTTAAACAAAACATATTTGCAGATAGACTACATTTGGTGACTTCTGTCTAACACTGTCTTTGCCCTTGTTGGTTTGCTGGAAAAGAGAAATGTGTTAGAGTGACAGCTGTCACAGTGCTAATTCCCTTCTTTAAAAGCGATGAACCAGTCATCAGAGATTTGGCAAGTCCAAGGCTTGACTTGCAATACAAGGTGAACAATTGCAGTGAAAACCATTTCAAAAAACAGGCAAGAAACAAATAAGCAGGTGACTCTACTAACCAATCCGTAATTATTAACCTGGACTCAACAGTATGTGAGGTACAGCTGACTTGCATGCGTGCATGCAGGTTATATTGCAGTTATCAGCAAGTTTGAGACCATTTTTCTTTTTTAACTTGTTCCCCATTGAATGTTTCTACACTGTGTTCCAATTGGAATCACAGTGAGAGTTCTGCGATGATGCTCAGTACTTACAGGCCAAGTAATCCCCCAAAGATTGCAAACTTAGTTGTTTTTAAGTTTCTGTTATTACTCACTTCCATTTTTCTCCTTTCACAAATTGAGTTTTGATTTTTCTCTTGGCAGTACTGAGGTTTGAACTCAGGACCTTGTGCTTGCTAGGCAGATACTGTACCATTTGAGTCACCTCTCAGGCCTCTTTTACATTTATTATTTTTTAGGTAGAATTTCATGCATTTTTTTCCCTCTAGAGTTAGCCTCAGATCATGATACTCTGCATTTGCTGTGTGTTTGGGATTACAAGCATAAACCTACTCTACCAGTTTTATTGGTTGAGATGTCATCTTGCTAATTTTTTTCTCCTGGACTGGTTTCTAGCTGTGATCCTCCCAATCTTCACCCTCCAAGTCACTCGGATTATAGATGAATACCACCCCACCCCACCCTGGATTCAATGGACAATGCAGTTTTTCTAGTTATTTGGAAATATATCAGTTTTCTGATTGGCTCCATATTTTTCCAGCTACTCATGTGATCATACTGATAGATGTCTAGTTGTGATAGTTGTGGTGAGACTGCATTAATCACTACTGAGTTATTGAAATCATTGTGGAGCAACAATTCCACTCATCTTCCTATAAACTTGTTGCCCTTTGTTTTTTTTTTTAATTTTGCCACTTTTGCTCTTATATTTCTTCTATTTACCTTTCCCTTTGATCCATCCATCCATCTCCAACCATCCATTATCCATCTATCGATCCACACATGGATCCATCGCTCCCTCGCTTGATCGATCCACCCACCCACCCATCCACCCAGCCCTCCCTCCCTCCCTCCCTCCCTCCCTCCTTGGAAATGTGCATACTCCTTTCCCAGCGTCCTTGTGTTCTTCCCACCAAATCTGTTTTTCTGGCTTCTGGAACTCCACTCCACACTTATTTTCCCCATTTTATTTGTCAATGCTCTTGGTAATTTAACTGTGATTCTGAGTGTGCTTTTTCATTTATTTTATTTTGGCCAGTAGCAGAGTTTGAATTCAGGACATCATAATTGCTCACTGTATTTGCCAGGTGGTCCTATACCACTTGAGCCATACCTCTGATCAGGCCTTTGCTGTTTATTTTGGAGTCTTGCGGCCTTTTCTGTCTGCATTGGCTTTGAGCCTTGATCCTCTGAATCTCAGCTTCCCAAGTAGCTTGCCCATAGACAAGATTCACCCATGCCCAGCTTCACTTTTGAGGTCCTCAAATTAAGCTCCCCCAAATCATCCTGTCAATATGCTCTATTATACTCTGTATTAATAGACAAACACCTTACTATATTTTGTTCACTGATTTTTTCTAGCTCAAGGTGGACATTTGTCCTTTGTTGCTTCAATTCTGATGGCTATTCCTGACTTGTGAGGAATCCAACTATAATTAACATATTTCAGCTAACAGATACCTTATTGCAAATATTTCAAGTTCTAAGCATTCAGAAATTCACAAGCAAGGAGAGGTCCTGGATGGCCCCATTGCTCATGAGATGAGCAAAAGCCTTTCCCAGTGTTGAAGTGATACCCTGCAACTTCCTATCAAGACACTCTCTAGCTTCAACTACATATTTGGCATGAGAAAAGAGATTTTGATCTTGTTTCACAATTATGCTGCATCTTACTGCACTGACATTGCATTCTTGCATCTGTGAAGAAAGATGTTTAAAAATACAGCCTTTCATAAGGAGAAGGAAGTGGTATGCCTCATTGTAAGTTTTCTGAGCCCTCTATTAAAGTTGAGAGAGGTAACTTGTGTGTGGTTTATGGCTCATATGCTTTGGATTATATGTATACCAAATATATTTATGATGAATGACATGAGAACTTTATAAATGGAAAACATATCAGAAGACAAACGTTAACCATTAGCTTCAGACCAAATTAAAGCAACAAAAGGAAACTGATTTCTACTCCACATACCTTTCAGACTGTCTAGCTGCTCTTCAGCACCTAAGCCAATGGAAAACACAAAATTTTACCATTTTGATGTTGGATTGCTTATTAGATAATTTTACATGTACATTCTTTTTGTAGAATGTAATCATTCAATATGCATTTGAATCTTTTGTGTTACTCTTGCATATAAAGCAGAATTTATTTATTTATGGGTGTATGCTAGTACTGGATCTTGAACTCAGGGCTTGAGTGCTGTCCCTTGGCTTTTTCTTTCAAGGCTAGTGCTCAACCACTTGAGCCACAGCTCCACTTTCAGCTTTTTGGTGATTAATTGGAAGTAAGAATCTCATGGGCTTTCCTTCCCTGGCTGGCTTTGTGCCTGATCCTTAGATCTCAGCCTCCTGAGTAGCTAAAGTTGCAGTGCCTGGTAAACAGAATTCTTAAAATTAGCAGAGTTCAAAGAGTTTCTGTGTCAACACTGATTGCTATTTAAGAACTTATGCACACCTTGGGGAACGACTTTTTAAAACTGTAGTTGATAGCTCTGAATAACAAGAAGTGTGACATGGATCATTCACACAGAATGTTTTATTATTATTATTATTATTATTATTATTATTATTATTATTCTTTTGCCAGTCCTGAGGCTTGGACTCAGGGCCTGGGCACTGTTCCTGGCTTCATTTTGCTCAAGGCTAGCACTCTACCACTTGAGCCACAGCACCACATCTAGCTTTTTCTGTTTATGTGGTGCTAAGGAATTGAACCCAGGACTTGGTGCATGCTAGGCAAGCACTCTACTGCTCATCCACATTCCCAGCCTAGAATGTGATTTTAAAAACACAACTGACAAATGCTAATAATCATTTCAAAAGGGAAAATCCAAAAATTCATCGGTGAATGTCTGTAATAATTTACTAAATACTGATACTATTGTTCATCTGTAAAAGTTCCCATTTATTATAAACCATCTGGCCCCATACTATATCCTAGTGAGGTATTTCTGTCAATTGAAATTATATCAAATACAATTGCTTGCAGATTGCCTTTAATTTATTGTAGTACTCTGAGGAGTTTTAAGTGTTAAGCCATTTCCTTTCATGAAAACATTTATATTCCATATCTTTTGCTGGATAATGTTTGCAGTGTTTAATATGGTTGGCTCTTAAGTACATGTATTTATCTTCAACTTTATTGCATATTATTTATTTAGGACAGTTGCAAAACTGTAACATAATTTTACAAATGATAAACATAGTGCAGCCACTTAAGGCAAGTTGTCACTTTTGGAATGTAAGATAGAAATTTTGATGATGTAAATCCAGTTTGAATTTTTCCTAAAGATGGTGTTTGTGAGACATTTTGTGACTATTTATTGACTCCCATTTGTAAAGGAATCCAGCTAAATGCACAAAAGCAGAGATAGTAAAAAGCAAGACACCAAATTAAATCCTGTTGACTTTATTCTTATAATTTTCAGGACCATTAAGTAGCCTCTTAGCTCTGTAACTCCCAAATTGCTTCATAGATCTTCTGGTTGGGCCAATTTCATCTGGTGTATTATTTTTCTTTTTTAGAGGAACTTGATTTAAATCTGTGCATGGCCAAAGGCAAGGAGCTGGGAACATGGATAGAGAGGTAAGATTGATGTGAACGGCAGCCTTCCTTTTTGATATTTTCCTTTAAAAGCACCCTTTTAAGCTTTATTTTTCATAATATTATCCATGGATGGAAAGTAGAGAAGTGAGTAGAAATTTAGTCTCGTTTGTAGCACTCACGAGTAAAAAGGATGATAAATGAGAGTCGCAAACTGCATAGCAGCAAAAGAGCATTTACAGAAGTTAAACAAAAGTGCCTTCAGAATGTCCACAGATTCCCATGATCCATAGTAGAAACTCATTGTGCCTGTCCACTGTTTCTATTTTTGATTAGATTTATAAACACAGCACCACATATTTTCATGTGGCTTATCGCCCAGGGGCAGAATTAGATTGACTGCACTGAAACTGTAAGGCTTGTGAGTTTTAGGCAAGGGGCTGGAGTGAAATAAGTAGTGTAATTGTTTTTGTGGAGTGAACGTGGGACCGCCTCTGTTCTGAATTACACATGGTTCAGCCCTTTGACCTGCCCAGGCTCGGCAGGGGCTGCCTTAGCTCCCGAAGTTGCTCTGAAAGGGTCATCGCTGAGCGAGTTGGGACATCATCTGTCAGGCTAGATGTGAACCAGCTACTCTTTCCAATTGTATCCATGACTAGTGAGACACATTGGGGACCACCTCCACTTCATTGATCCCATCCCCAAATCAGTTATGATTTCTACAAGAAGTGTCAGAGAGGGAAATTTTTTGGATGCCAAAAGCAGCAGCATGCATTCTTCGATGAATAGTGTGTTTTGATTTTTGTTTTGTTTTGTTTTATTCTTTAGTTTCCTAAACTGGGGGTCATCTTCAGAAATTTTGTGCTTAAAGATGCCGGTCATCTTTTTGAATACAAAAATTTGGGTAAATATTGTAAACTACCACTGAAGTTCTTTCATCTTAAATTCTTTCCCAACAGAAAGTCACCCATGGATGTAGGCCCTAGAAGTAATCATAGAGAAATGGGGTGGGGGAGGGTTGGTTCAGAGAACTTTGAGAAGAAGAAGCAGGGAAGCAATTGCTGGTGCTGACATCTTTGTAATGGTGAAGAATTCATTCTGAGAGACACCATGCGATGAGTTGGGCTAACTGGATCAGTATTTCTCTAGGCACAAAAGTTTCATGGTCAACATGATCACAGGATTTGAGGTTTACTTTCAGGCATTACATCTACTAGTATTGTTCCTGAAGCATGTGTACAGTTGTAATATTTACTTTCTTCTATTACCAGTTTTACAAGTAAAGTTCTCTACAGGTATTTTCTGCTCACAACTTGGAAATAATTTTGTATTTTTTTCTTTGTCTCCTGAGGCAATTCAGGCTGAATATTAATTCAGTTCTTAGTGATAGGCATTTATATATTCTTTAAAAGTTACGCTTCACCTTTTAAAAATTGTATTTGTTTAGTCCAAGGGCTCTAAAATAGGAAAATAGAGAAGTACCTATAGGATTGTTTACAAAAGAAGCAAAAAAAAAGTTAAAATATCATATTATTCTCCTTCCCCATAAAATTGCATCTAACCCTCCCCCATCTTTTCGCATTAATGAGACAGAGGTTTCTTGCCATATCATCTACCCTGCGATGATGGGAGCAAATTCTCACATGTGGCTGGGATCCCTTCTACCACCAAAGTGGTAGAGATAATAAAAAAGTGGTGGAGATAATAAAAAAGAGGTGCCAGCCCAGGCTGCCTGAGTGAAAGTCAGAACGGGGACATAGAGCAGCTTGCTAAGAGGATTGGATGTAGTGAAGACTCTATGGTACCTATGCCACAGCTGAAGAAAGAGGGCTTTGGGAATACTCTCTCTGCTTCCTTACTGACACAGTGACCCTCTCCATGGCATGGTGCTAGGTTATATAAAGGGCTGTACTGTGACCAAGGTGGATGAGAACAGAAACCAACCTACCTTCTCCTTCTTTGCCACCATGGCTCTTGTCCCAGGGATGCAGGCAGGATTAGCTTCCCCGGGATGGACCAGATTGACACCAGATTGGCAGGATTGCTTTTCATGTCTTTTTTTCTTTTTCTTTTTGGCTGATCCAAGTAAAGCTCCAAGCAGTAAAATAACAAAACCCACTCCCCTGCCATCCTCAGCAAGATGAATCTGTTGAACTAATCTGCTGAAAAAAACAAAACAAAAACAGTTATTCATATGACCAACACCTAATTTCATTTCAGGGAAGAGATGTGCCAAGGCAGTCTGTGTAGAAATCTAAAGTATGCGTTTCCAAAAAAAAGGGGGGGGGAGGGGAACTCCAATTCTGTCATTCCAACGTGGTTTCTCTTTGTCACTTCCTCCAAAGTACATTGGAACCGTTGTCTGCGAGGGAGAACTTTGATTTGAGCTCCAAGGCTGCCTACTTGGTGTGCCTGTGTGATCTGCCTGTGCGGATCAGGGTAGGGAGACAACTTGTGCCTGCCCTGTTTACAGTTGGACAGAAGGAAACAGCGCGACATAAATGAGGGCTGACGGTTGCATGAAGCACAATTGGTTGATCCCAGATGCAATGTGACTGGCCTGCGCTGAGCCATGATCCGTGCAGTATGCAGAATCCGCTCTCCGGCGGGTCTGCGCCCACCAGCCTGGGAGGGACTGCCCTGCGCCCCTCAGCCACGGATCCAGTGCAGCCAGAGCTGTACAGAAGCGCCCTGGGACCGATGCCTTCTGACAACGATCACATTCTTTTACAAACTTCAAGGATTTGGGCTGTCACTTGTTATAAATGAGTTTGTTGCTGGCCCCACCGTAAATTTCCTTTGGAGTTGAGGTTGGGGGGGGGCAGCAAGGATATTTTGTTGCTGGTTCAATGGAAGGGGAATTATCTCTGGAAATAGTCGTTTCCTAAAAATTGCCATTCCTTGCTTGCCTATGCTAGAATACTTTCACATTTAGTAGGATAAGCTTTCCAAAATTAAAATAAAATGGTTTGTCACAACTTAAGCATGCATATTAAAGAAACAAGCTACTTTTCAAGTCTATAAGAGGAATAAGTGTTGGAAATGTACTGTATAATCAACAATGTGCTTAAAGGTAATGCTATAGTATCTCCGCTTGAAAATTTACAAGAGGCTACATCTCATGTTTGTTCCTATTGTAATTAAAAACAAAAAGCTTAAAAAAATGTGTCACCAGAAACCACTCAGTTTGATTTGATTTAGAGAATTGCTCTGCATTATTTTATCAACTAAATAGAAACATGATGGAAAAATGCCAGGAGGCATATCCTTAAGAGATTTAGTTCAGATTTCTAGATATTTTACCTATCTTGAAAATGAAACAGGCATCCAGTGAGAACCAGGGAGACACTGGTGACTAAATTTTGTTTCTTTAATTTGATTTTTTGACATAGATTGTTTAATAAGTTAATGTGGGCCCATTAAAATGATAACATTTACATAAATGTACTAACTTAATTGGTAAGGAATTCATGTAAAATGTAAATGAAATGATTATATTCTGTGGAATAAGAGATAAAAATCTCATCAGGAAAGAGTTCCCATTGGGAAGGGTGTGGAAGAAAATGTAATATACACAGCTTCAATGTGCCCATGTGTGAAGGAGAGAGAGAGTGAGGAAATTGGGGTGGGAGAGAAGTCAGAAGTCACTTCTGATTTCCTCTTGAGCATGTGGTACAAGTAAAGAGGTCACAGAATACAAATCACCACTTGGTAAGCCTCTCAGTCAAAGGACAAATCTTTGGCATGTACAACTAGCCATCACTTTCCTTGCAAATACGTGGACTTGTGGAACTATCTTGACTTCCATAGCATTAGAAAGCAAGTACATTTCATTTGAAGTCTTTAGCAAGGAAAAGAGACCCATGAATAGGTTACTATTATCCATTTAAGAGCATGTTTACTGCTGTGTGAAGGAAGTGAAGTGCCAGAATTACTGAGCTATGTCAAGAAAACTAATATCTGTTGCTACCTCCAATGAAGGCTGGGGGAAAGAAGCCCAAAACAACGACAATCACACGTGAATCTCTTCCTTAAGAAAATGCCAAAACACTTCCTGTGGTTGGGGTGAACTGTGCTTTATAAGAGTTTACCAAGTTTTTATTCATGCGGCCTAACTTTTGCTATTCAAATGTAGAAAACATGAGAATTTGTATATTTTCTATTGTTATTTACAGTACACATTTTAACCCATGGGTATAACTCCAGGCATCTAGGCAATTTTCAGGGTTTGTATTAGATTTTGAAATAATCTCTTATATGCTATTTATATCCATGAAATAAAACAACTATGCACAATACACCATTCTACCTTCAAGATGGGCATAAATTGAGGTATCAGAAATTCAGAATTTTTTTAACCCAAATAAAAAACCATGTTTTAAAAATCAGATGATTCTCTAAGGAAGATTTGTTTTGCATCTTTAAAAGATCTTACTATTATTTGAAAATTTTCTCCAATCCCCTTTGGTTGTAAATTTTGCTGTTATAGATAAGTCTCCTCTGCCTGTTTTTAAAAGAAAAACTCAAATGAAATTTATTTACTTAGACTGGGTCTCACTAGCTCAGGCTGGCCTTGAAATTGCCACCCTCTATATCTGCCTGTGTGCTAAGATTACAGCTGTGTCATTGCATCCCACTCCAAGAATCTTTTGAATACATTTTGTCTCCAATTTCATTGATTAGTAATATGAAATAATGTTTAGCCCATTATATACTGGA